>NC_080163.1:67472414-68072414 GCF_950295315.1 Erinaceus europaeus | reverse complement strand
AGATAGAGTTATAATCTTTTAGTAAGCATAAATTCCAAACCTCTTTCTACTGGTTGTCATAAATTCTGTCTCTTTCTCTCCTCTCCTTTTCTCCTCATAGAATTATTTCTACAACATCATTAGTTGCCTGATGAATTCAAACTTGCCATAATTTGGAACATGATGTGAAATTTCATAGGACTAAATCACTTTATTCATAAGAAACCATATTAACCTTTCAGTTTAAACTGTACCCTTATTTATTTTCTGAAACTGGAACAAAATTCATCTGCTGTATCTGACCCTCCACTTTCCTATGATAAAGTTCAGTGTCCCAAAAAGAGACATTAATATAAAAGTTACAAACAACATTAAAAACAAACAAAAAAACTATTCAAAGATTATAGGGAATCAGTACTTACAAACAGGCATGTCTCTGGTCTTCCAGGTACCACTAATAGGTGTGATTAGAAAAGTTCTGACCAAGAGCATAGTCTTTTTATCCCTATTTCTCAATGCTTCTTCTCAAACTACCTCTATTTATTAGACACATCAAGATTATTATCATTAGTTCTTTTTTATTATTTAAGAAAGGATTAATTAACAAAACCATAGGGTAGGAGGGGTACAACTCCACACAATTCCCACCACCCAATCTCCATAACCCACCCCCTCCCCTGATAGCTTTCCCATTCTCTAGCCCTCTGGGAGCATGGACCCAGAGTCATTGTGGGTTGCAGAAGGTAGAAGGTCTGGCTTCTGTAATTGCTTTCCCGCTGAACATGGGTGTTGACTGGTCGGTCCATAATCCCAGTCTGCCTCTCTCTTTCCCTAGTAGGGAGGGTGTCTGGGGATCGGAGCTCCAGGACACATTGGTGGGGTCTTCAGTCCAGGGAAGCCTGGCCGGCATCCTGATGACATCTGGAACCTGGTGACTGAAAAGAGAGTTAACATACGAAGCCAAACAAATTGTTGAGCAATCATGGAACCAAAGCTCGGAACAGTGGAGAGGAAGTGTTAGGGAGGTACTCACTGCAAACTCTAGTGTACTTCTGCTTTCAGGTATATATTTTGCAGTAGTTTACGGACATGTGTGAACATATGCTCTCTCTCACAGAAACTGGTGTATATCTAGGTTTTGGGACTTTGTTAGAAAGTGAACCACCTGAGATAAAATTAGAGTATACTATGAAAGGAAAAGTATCACCCAAGTAATGAAGCTGAAGGGTTGTCATTCCACACGTGAAGTCTCTGGACACAGTCTGAAGTGAAGCATGTTGAAGTGACAATCATTGTGTAGGTTAGGTTGTGATCGGCGGATGCAATATTATTTGATATGGATTGGGAGAGGCATACGGGAAAGTGGGCCCTATCCAAGGGTTCCAGGACTAGGGGAAGTAGGGGCTCTATAGTGGAGATGTGAGGTTCCTGCTGTCTTAGGGTTCAAAAAGACAATTGATAGTTAATGTTATCATCACATTATTTGGTAATTGGGTTAACTTTGAAAAGTCCTTTTGTTATTGTTTGCTGTAGAGTACCCACTATCTTGTATATAGCTGTGCTATTGGATGCTTCTGATCTACTTGTTCTAGGCCCTTGAGAGAGTCCGCATATCAAATACACAGCCTATAATATTAAAAAGATTCAGTTTGTGTTTTGAAAAATATTGAGACATACAATTGATTTTCCCCCTCTCATATTAATTAACTAGTGATTTATATGACTACATTTTGCTAGGAGTGTACATAAACACCATTCCCACCACCAAAAGTCTGTGACCCATCCCTCCCACCCACTCCCACCCCCCACTGTCCCTGCGTGTCTACCCCTCACCACAGGGTTTTTACTTTGGTGCCCTACTTACAATTTGGTCAGGTCCTGCTTTTAGTTTCCCTTTCAGATCTTCTTCCTCAACTTCTGTTGATGAGTGGGATCATCCCATACTCATCTTTATCTTTCTGACTTAGCTCACTTAACATAATTCCTTCTAGCTCTGTCCAAGATGGGTCAGAGAAGGTGGGTTCATTGTTCTTGATAGCTGCATAGTATTCCATTGTGTATATATATCACAGCTTTCTCAGCCACTCACCTGTTGTTGGGCACCTGGGTTGCTTCCAGGTTTTAGCTATTATGAATTGTGCTGCTATGAACATAGGAGTACACACCTCTATTTGGTTGGGTGTTATGGAGTCCTTGGGGTATAACCCCAGGAGAGGAATTACTGAATCATATGGAGGGTCCATGTCTAGCCTTCTGAGAGTTTTAAAGACTGCTCTCCACAGAGGCTGTACCAATTTACATTCCCACCAGCAATGTAAAAGTGTTCCTCTGTCCCCACAACCTCTCCAACATTTGTTGCAGCTGTCCTTTTTGATATATGCCATTGTTACAGGAGTGAGGTGGTATCTTAGTGTTGTCTTAATTTGCATTTATTTGACAATCAGTGACCTAGAGCCGTTTTTCATATGTTTGTTAGTCTTTTGGATCTCCTCTGTAGTGAATGTTTTGTTCGTATCATCTGCCCATTTTCGGATGGGGTCATTTGCTTTTTTGGTGCTAAGTTTGCTGAGCTCTATATTTATTTTGGTGATTAGTTTCTTGTCTGATATATGGCATGTGAAGATCTTCTCCCATTCTGTGAGGGGTCTCTTTGTTTGTTTAATAGTTTCTTTGGATGTGCAGAAGCTTTTCAATTTGATGTAGTCCCATTGATTTTTTACTACTTTAGTCTTCCTTGCAATTGGGTTTGATTCATCAAAGATGTCCTTGAGGTGTAGGTAGGAAACTATTTTACCAATGTTTTCCTCTAAGTATTTGATTGTTTCTGGTCTGACATCTAGGTCTTTGATCCATTTGGAGTTGATTTTTGTTTCTGGTAAGATAAAGTGGTTCAATTTCATTCTCTGCATGTTACAACCCAGTTTTACCAGCACCATTTATTGAAGATAGCCTCCTTTTTCCATTTAATCCTTTGGGCCCCCTTATCAAAGATTAGATGTCCATAGGTGTGGGGATTTATTTCTGGGCTTTCAATTCTGTTCCACTGGTCTGTGTACCTATTTTTGCTCCAGTACCATGCTGTTTTGATGATGCTGGCTTTATAATATAGTTTAAAGTCTGGGAGTGTGATGCCTCCATTTCTGTTTCTTTTCCTCAAGATGATTTTGGCAATTCTAGGTGTTTTCAGGTTGCAGATAAATGATTGTAGTGTTTGTTCTATTCTCTTAAAGAATCTTGGTGGAACTTTGATGGGTATTGCATTAAATTTGTATATGGCTCTGGGGAGAATATTCATTTTGATGATATTTATTCTTCCAGTCCATGAGCATGGGATATCTTTCCATTTCTTGGTATCAGTTTCTATTTCCTTGAGTAGCGACTCATAGTTTTCAGTATATAAGTCTTTCACTTCTTTGGTCAACTTTATTCCTAGGTATTTGATTGATTTTGTTGAAACAGTAAATGGGAGTAATTTATGGATGTCTTCTTCTTCAGATTTGGTGTTTGCCTAAAGAAATGCCACTGATTTTTGTACATTGATTTTGTAGCCTGATACCTTGCTATATTGCCTAATAACTTCCAGTAGTTTTCTGCTGGATTCTTTAGGTTTTTCCATGTATACTATCATATCATCTGCAAATAGTGAGAGCTTGACTTCTTCCCTTCCAATCTGTATTCCTTTGATTTCTTTCTCTTGCCTGATTGCTATGGCAAGAACTTCCAATACTATGTTGAAGAGTAACGGTGACAGTGGACAGCCCTGTCTAGTCCCCGATCTGAGGGGGAATGCTTTCAGCTTCTGTCCATTGAGTATGATATTGGTTTTAGGTTTGCTATATATAGAATCCACTATCTTGAGGAATTTCCCATCTATTCCTATTTTTTGTAGAGTTTTGAGCATGAATGGGTGTTGGATTTTGTCAAAGGCTTTCTCTGCATCTATTGAGATAATCATGTGGTTTTTGGCTTTGCTTTTATTGATGTGGTGAATGACATTGATTGACTTACGGATGTTGAACCAGCCTTGCATTCCTGGGATGAATCCCACTTGGTCGTGATGAACAATCTTTTTGATATGTTGCTGTATCCAGTTGGCCAAGATCTTGTTTAATGTTTTGGCATCTATGTTCATCAGAGATATTGGTCTGTAGTTTTCCTTTTTTGTTCTGTCCCTATCAGCTTTTGGTATCAGGGTGATGTTGGCTTCATAGAAGGTGGAATCGAGTATTTTTGTTTCTTCAATCTTATGGAAAAGCTTAAGAAGTATGGGTACTAACTGTTTCCTGAAAGTTTTGTAGAATTTGTTTGTGAAGCAATCTGGTCCAGGACTTCTGTTGTTGGGGAGATTCTTAATAACGGTTTCAATTTCTTTGTCTGTGATTATCATTAATTATTTAACACTTTTGATACCATCCCTCATATATCTCTCTCACCATTATTTATTTATTTAATATCATTTTTTCTCTATTGGGGAGGATTTTTTAGTCAACAGTAGTTTGTATATGTGTAACATATCTCACTTTTCCACATAACTATTTAATGCCTTATAGGTCGTTCTCTACCATCATGTTCCTGGCCCTGAACACCCTCTTCCCACATCCCAGAGTCTTTTACTTTGGTGAAATACACCAACCATTCCTCATCTCTTAATGATAAAATATATGTGAGCACACAGGAGATAATAAATTTCCATTAACACTGACCCCACTCAGATCTGTCTAGTATTTTTCATTTTTATGTCACCACCAGGATTTTACTTCTCTGTGCTTATTTTTTCAGAGTGAGAGAGAGAGCAGGTGTCACTGCTCTGGGCATAGTTTTGGGGGGCTAATGAAGGAGGTGGGAGAGGAGAAAGAGAGGGCAGGAGCGAAAGGTGGTATTGAGAGAGAGAGAGAGAGAGAGAGAGAGAGATTACAGCATTAAAACTTGAGAGAGAGACTACAGCATTAAAACTTCCTTCAGTGTCGTGAAGATGGGACTTGAACCTCGGTCAGAGGCATGGCAAAGCCTAAGCACTATCCAAGTGAGTTATTTTGCTAGAGCCTGCTGGATATTTTTCCAGTTCTAATTTCCTGAAAAACTCTCACAATCATTCACTGAAATTTTTCTTCTCTCACAAGAATATAAGGTCTCTGAGGGCAGGAGTTTAAACATTTTTGTACACTGTATGTGTGGAGATTAAAGAAAAGCCCTGAATATTGAGAACAGCCATTAACCCAAAACCAACTGTTCCTTGTTCCGTGTAAATATTTCCACCTGGACCCACCTTGTGCTAACTAAAAAAAGGTGGGGTGAAAAATGATTGGGGTCACAGAATATCCCCTTGTGTGGAAAGGTGTCAGCGACCCAAGCTTAAGCTTGCTATTGCATGTGATTCTGGTCTTCTTTGCATGAGATCTGGACTCGAACTTCTGGGCATAATATTATGCACTATATTTAAAACAGTACCAACACAGATTGGCCTATTTACTGAATAACTTAGCCATAATGATAATAAAGTTGATAATATTTTAACTTGCTAACATTTTTAATAAGCCAAGCATTGAAATACATTTTCTTAACAAATTATCACAGTGTCTCTTAAAAATAAGTCTTTAAAATACATGTTTTCATTAATTCCTGTAACAGAGAGAAATTGAGGTTTTTGCTCAGGAATACTCAAGAGGTCAGACACATATTTAGAAAAAAAGTCCATACCTCCACATCAGGTTCTTTTGCAAACTTTTGACATTCTGGACTCTGGATGCACTTTGTTCAGATAGCACAGTCACACTATCAAAATTTTTGTTTGGGATACCAATGTGTACCGAAGTCTCACCTCTCCAGAGCCCTACCCCACTAAGAAAAGAAAGAAACAGGCTGAGGGTGTGGATCTACCTGCCAATGCCCATAACCAACAGAGAAGCAATTACTGAAGCCAGAACTCACACCTTCTGCAACCCAAAGAAGAATTTTATCTGAGAGAAAAAGAATAGTGAAACTTCCAGTGGAAGCAATGGGACATGGAACTCTGGTGGTGGGAACCATATGGAATTATACCCCTATTATCTTACAATCTTGTTTATCATTATTAAATCAGGAATAAAATTGAAAAACTTTATTTTTTTCTTCTGCTTGTTCTACCTAGAGTGCCATTCAGCTCTGGTTAGCGTGACAATGGGGATCAAACCTAGAGCTCACACTGAAGTTGTGTGTGCTAGCATAGGAGATTTTTATAAAATGACAAAAGCACAGGGGTCTGGCGATCACTGTGTTAAGCGTGCAAGGACCCGTCTAAGGATCCAGGTTTGAGCCCTTGGTTCCCTACCTGCAGGGGGGTAGCCTCACAAGTGGTGAAGCATGTCTGCAGATACCTATCTTTCTTTCCCATCTACCTTCTCTCTTAATTTCTCTCTGTCCTATCCAACAATAACATCAGTGGCAACACTAGCAATAACGAAAACAAGGGCAACAAAATGGGGTGGGGACAGGTGGGTGGGATGGGACACAATCTTTTGGTGATGGGAATGGTGTTTATGTACACACCTATTAAATTGCAGTCATATAAATCACTATTTAATTAATATAAGAGGGGGGAAATTGATTGTATGTCTAACAAAGGGACTTTTCAAAGCTAACCTAATTACAAAATAATGTGATAAGAGTAACTATCCATTGTCTTCTCAAACCCTAAGACAGCAGGAACCTCACATTTCCACTGTAGAGCCTAAACTTCCCCCAGTCCTGGGACCCTAGGGTAGGGCCCACTTTCCTGTATGCTGTTCCCAATTCTTATCAAATAATATTGCATCCGCTGATCACAACCTAATAAACACAACGAGTGCCACCCTGAGCATGCTTCACTTCAGACTGTGTCCAGAGACTTCAGGTGTAGAACGACAACACTTCAGCTTCATCACTCAGGTGAGACCTTTCCTTTCATAGTATTTTCTAATTCTATCCCAGGTGGTTCACTTCCTAACAAAGTCCCAAAACCTAGATATAGACCAGATTCTAGAACACAGAGCATATGTTCACAGGTATCCATAAACTAGGGCAAATATATACCTGAAAGTAGTAGTACACTAGAGTTTGCAGTGAATACCCCCCAACACTTCATCTCCACTATTCCATCCTTTGGGTCCATGATTCTTCAACAATTTGTTTGGCTTTGTATGTTAACTCTCTCTTCAGCCACCAGGTTCCAGATGCCATCAGGATGCCAGCCAGGCTTCCCTGGACTGAAGACCCCACCAATGCGTCTTGGAGCTCAGCTTCCCCAGAGACTCACCCTTCTAGGGAAAAAGAGAGGCAGACTGGGAGTATGGATCGACCAGTCAATGCCCATGTTCAGAGGGGAAGCAATTACAGAAGCCAGACTTCCCATCTTCTGCAACCCACAATGACCCTGGGTCCATGCTCCCAGAGGGATAGAGAATGGGAAAGCTATCAGGGGAGGGGATGGGATATGGAGATTGGGTGGTGGGAATTGTGTGGAGTTGGACCCTCCCATTATGATTTTGTTAATGTCTCCTTTCTTAAATAAATAAATACTTTTTTTTTTAAAGAGTCCTTGGAAAAACACACACATACACCACTGAAGGATAAAACTTACTGGAACTAAAAAAAAAAAAAAAAAAAACAACTTACTGGAACTTTACCCCTTCCCTCTCATCAACATTATTTATTTTTAAATGCTGAACCCAGGGTTGAAAGATAGCACAGTCAGTATGCAAAAGACTTTCCAACAGCATCCAATTCTTGTGACATACTATAATAGCCCACTTCAGGAGTGTGCTGCTTTGACATTGCTTGACCTATGTTGGAGCCCAGCCCCCATCGATTTGAAGGAAGCTTTGATGCTTTGGTCTCTTTCACTATCTATTCTCTCCCTCTCTCCCTCCTCTCTCTCTTTCTCTCTCTCATAGTAATAATAATAGTAATAAAGGATTCCAAGGACATATTATACTTTGTGTTCATGTCTACTACCTTCCATTCTCTTACAATGGATTAGTTTTCAGCTCCTCATTGAATTTTGAACTAGATTTTTATCTCACCTGTTCTCCAACTTTTTCATTCATATAAGAATGTCTGTCATCAGCTCTTGAAACATTCTAAAAGCTCTCCTTCCTTTTCAGTGAGGCACACATGAAAATTGTAATTATACAAGTTATACAAACTTTTAAGTTTGTGCCATGTTACTACAATAAACCACCAAAAAAAGGGAGTCAGGTGGTAGCGCAGCGGGTTTAGTGCATGTGGCGCAAGGTACAAGGACTGGTGTTAAGGATCCCGGTTTGAGCCCCCGCCTCTGCACCTGCAAGGAAGTCTCTTTACAAGCGGTGAAGCAGGTCTGCAGGTGTCTGTCTTTCTCTCCCACTCTCTGTCTTCCCTCCTCTCTTCGTTTCCCTCTGTCCTGTCCAACAACGATGACAACAGTAACAACCACAATAATAACTACAACAATAAAACAACAAGGGCAACAAAAGGGAATAAATAAATAAATATTTACAAAAACCACCAAAAACTTAGGGAGCCATGAAGTAGTGCAGCAGGTTAAGCGCATGTGGCGTGAAGCACAAAGACCAGCATAAGGATCCCAGTTCAAGCCCCCAGCTCCCCACCTGTAGGGGGGTTGCTTCACTGGTGGTGAAGCAGGTCTGCAGGCCTCTGTCTTTCTCTCCCCCTCTCTGTCTTCCTTTCCTCTCTCAATTTCTCTTTGTCCTATTCAACTACAGATGTGGCAACAATAACAACAACAAGGGACAACAAAATGGGAAAAATGGCCTCCAGGAGCAGTGGATTTGTAGTGCAGGCACCAAGCCTCATCGATAACCCTGGAGGCGATAATTAATTAATTAATTAATTAATTTAAAGCAATGAACTTAAGATGAACAACCTACAGTCCAAAAATATAGCTCAATTTCTAGGCACACGCCTAGTCATGTGCATAGTCCAGGTTTAAATCCTCAGCAAAACACAGCAGTAACCTAGCCCTGGGAAAATCTTCTTGATATGATACTTGTTATGATTTCTTTCCCTAGTATGTATTTCTCTATCTCTCTAGCTGAATGGAAAGGTTGGCTCAGGAGCAGTGAAATGCACATATATGGCATGAAAAGAAGGAAGGAAGGGAAAGTTAGTCTAAAAGTTTGATTCCTACACCAAAAATATACCAAAGAACTATATCCTCACTAAAGGAAAATCAAGGAAACAAAAGTAGTGACAGGCCAGACAGATAACAAAGAATAGTAAAATATAAGAGAAGGACCTAAATAGAATTCTTTTTAATGTCTCCAGGGTTATTTCTGGGGCACTACGAGTCCACTGCTCTATGAGGGCCATTTCCCCCATTTTGTTGTGCTTGTTTTTATTGTTATTGCTGTTGATAGGACAGAGAGAAATGGTGGGAGGAGAGGAAGACAGAGATGGGAGAGACAGACACATGCAGACCTGCTTCTGTGCTTGTGAAGTGACTCCTCTGCAGGTGGGGAGCCAAGGGCTCGAACTTAGATCCTTAGATCCTTACTCCAGTCCTCACACTTTGTGCCATGTGTGCTTAACCAACTGTACTACCACCCGGCCTCCTAACGAGAATTTCTAAGTATGGGTAAATGACTAGGTGAAAATAAAATTATTAGATGGAATCTAAAATATCGAAAGGGCCTCTTATTTGTGTAACACTATTTCTTCTTACATATTTTAATTAATTAACTAACTAATTAATTAATTAATTAAATGGAAAAACTGACAAGACCATAGGATAAGAGGGGTAGAATTTCCATCACCAAAACTCTGTATCCCGTCTGCTTGCCTGATAGCTTTCCTATCTTTAACCCTCTGGGAATATGGACCCAGGGTCATTATGGGCTGCTGAAAGTGGGAGGTCTGGCTTCTGTCATTGCTTCCCCCATAGAACCTGGGCATTGACGGGTTGACCCATACTCCCAGCCTGTCTCTCTCTTTCCCTAGTGGGGCAGGGCTCTGGGGAATTGGAGCTCCAGGACACATTGGTGGGGTAGTCTGCCCAGGAAGGTCCAGTTGGCATCATGGTAGCATCTGGAACTTGGTGGCTGCAAAAGAGTTAATATATAAAGCAGAACAAATTGTTGACTAATCATGAATCTAAAGGCTAGAATATTGCAGATGAAGATTTAGGGTCTCCATTTTGGATATAGCTGGTAGGTCTACTTTAGGTATATTCCAAAGGGCCCATGCCTTTATTAGTTTTTGCCTGAGTCTGGCATCTGATATGTAGATAGACCTGGGTTATTGTCTGGAGAAATGATATCATGGCTGGAAAAAGGGCTAGGAAGCTGTGTCAGGGAAGAGAGTAGCTCCTAAATCTGGGAAAAGTGTATAAATATTGTTGACTGTAAACCCCATCAATTTGATCTGGAGTCTATATTCAGCATAGGAGCCTATGTAACCTCTACATCCCTGTAGGTCTGAACTCACATTTTGTGGTCACGAGAAGGAATGTTCTAAGCTGCCCGAATTTCAGGACCCATCTTCCTCAGGTGGAACATAGAGTATATTGTTCAGCCTTCCTTCGGAGGATGGAACATTCACTACTGTTGTTGATCTACTTTGAGGACAAGGTCCTATGGGGGCCCACAAAGGGGTACATTATATTGTTCCTGATGAAGATTACCAGTCATAATGAAGAGGGGGATCTACCCGAGGTCTAGGCTCATTGTGTTTTTGTCGGAATCCCAGGAATCCCTGACTAGGGCCCCAGCTGATGGTGACTAAATCCTGATAATGACTGAAGAGTCATCATGAAAGTTTGACAGTCTCTGGCCCTTATTCAGCTTTTGTAGTCCTTGCTTTGATAAGGTTAGCTTTTGGAGTGACTGAGGGAAGTATAATAGGAAGTAGGTGAGGAGGCTATCTAAGTCTAAGTAGAAACAATTTAATTGGGAACTTTATGGTATCTTTTTAGGTCTTTCTACTTGCTTCATTTATTGACTCACTGCAAACTATTGTGCACTATTTTTTTGAGGTATATATTTTCCCTAACTTTTGGATGCATGTATACATCTGCCTTATCTCATGGGACCTTGTCTATATCTAGCTTTTGAGGCTTTGTTAGGAAGTGGATCAACTAAAATAAAATTAAGAAGACCTATGAAAAAGGAATAGTCTCACCTGAGTGATGATGCTGAAGGGTTGACATTCCACTCCTGACATCTCTGGACACAGTCTGAAGTGAAGCATGCTGAGATGGTACTCATTGTACTGAATAGGTTGGAATCAGCAGGTGCAGTATCAGTTGGTTTGACTTGAGAGAAGTATGCAGGAAAGTAAGCTCTGTCCTAGAGGTTCCAGGACTGGGGGAAATTTGGGCTTTATAGAGGAAATGGATGATTACTGGTGTCTCAGGGTTTAAGAAGGCAATACATAACTATTGCTATAATCAAATTATGTGGCATTTGGGTTGAGTATGAAAATCCCATTATTAGGATCTGATATATCATACACAACCTCAACAGGATATTCACTACAGAAGAGATCCCAAAAGTCTAACAAATACATGAAAAAATGTTCCAAGTCATTGATTTTCAGAGAAATGCAAATAAAGACAATAATGAGATACCACTTCACTCCTGAGAGAAAAAAATTGTAGTAGCTACAAATGCTGTAGAGGTTGTGGGCACAAAGGAACCCTCCTGCACTGCTGGTGGGAATGTAAATTGGTCCAGCATCTGTGGAGAGCAGTCTGGAGAACCCTCACAAGGCTAGATATGGACCTTCCATAGAACCCAGTAATTCCTCTCCTAGGGATATATTGAAAGTACTCCATAATACCCAACCAAAAAGATATGTGTACTCCTATGTTCATAGCAGCACAATTCATAATAGCTAAAACCTGAAAGTAAACCAGGTTCCCAACAACAGATGAATGGCCTAGAAAGCTGTGGTATATTTACACAATGGAATACTATGCAACCATTAAGAGCAATGAAACCAACTTCTCTGACCCATCTTGGATAGAGCTAGAAGGAGTTATGTCAAGTGAGCTAAGTCAGAAAGATGAGTATGGGATGATATCACTCATAAACAGAAGTTGAGAAAGAAGAACAGAAAGGAAAACTCAAAGCAGGATCTGAATGAGTTTGGGGTAGGACAGCAAAGTAAAAATCTCTGGGTGGATGCTCAGCTTCACTGGGGTATGGGAGGGGTAGGAGGAAGGACACAGACCTTTGGTGGTGGGAATGGTGTTTCTGTACACTCCTATTAACTTGTAGATAGACAGAACTTCCTAGCGTGTGGAAATGTCTTAACCTATGTCTTATATTCACTCTCTACAGTGTTCTATTTGTTTGTTTTTAATCAGGGACTCAACCAAATGCCACATAAGCCCTTCAGTCTACTTAAAAACTTTATATAATGGGTAGTTGGGCTGTAGCGCAGCGGGTTAAGTGCAGGTGGCGCAAAGCACAAGGACCGGCATAAGAATCCCGGTTCGAACCCCGGCTCCCCACCTGCAGGGGAGTCGCTTCACAGGCGGTGAATCAGGTCTGCAGGTGTCTATCTTTCTCTCCTCCTCTCTGTCTTCTCCTCCTCTCTCCATTTCTCTCTGTCCTATCCAACAACGACAACAACAATAATAACTACAACAATAAAACAACAAGGGCAACAAAAGGGAATAAATAAATAAAATAAATATTTAAAAAAAACAAACAAAAACTTTATAATGAATTTTGTTTATATATTTAAATAACAGAATTTAGAATATCTGGACTTTTTTTTAAATTTGAACAGAGTTTCCACTACTCCCTATAGTCTATTTGATATGGAAATGTGGTCAACAAAATGCTTATTAGAGAGTGTAAAACTAGAACAAAAGTGTGTTCCAGATCCTTAGAACAGACCAATTTAGGAAAATAACTTTTCCTAATAAGCTGCCCTAATAAGCAGTCAACATAGTATCAGATCTTAGTAAAGTTTAAAATGTCATTGAATAAATATATGAGTTTCTGTCAACTGCTTAATACAATGCAACTGTCCAGTCTGACTGAATCTGCATAAGTCAAAAGACTAAAAAAAGGAGACATTTTTGAAATCAACTGAATCAAAAGTGCAAATTAACCAGAATGGATATTTCCCCAATTTTTTCCTCCTACATCACTGGTCACTGTGTCCCTAATGTCTAGAGCTGAGGTGTTATAACGAGCTCACAAAGGAAAAAAAGAAGAGATAAAAGTCTTAAAAAATGTTGTCATGATTCAAACATACTGAGAAGTAAAGACATGAAACAGATTAAACTTTAGAATACCCAATATGCTCTCTGTACTCAATCAGAGGGTGAATCTATGTATTACAATCCCCCAAAAGGCAATTGCTCTTCCCTTTAATTTTTTTTTTTTCGTGTTTAAATTTAAAACAACTCTTGCTGGCTCTACTTCAGTCCTAAAAATAAAAAAAACATTCTTCCTTCTTAAAGTTAAAACTAACACTGATGCTTGCCAGATCTATAGAATGCTCTCCCATATTAGATGTCAGGCATGGGCAAAAACGAATATACCTAAAGTAGACCGACTAGCTTTTCAAAATGGACACTCCAATTCCTCATCTGCAATATTCTTGCCTTTAGGTTCATGATAAATCAACAATTTGTTCTGCTTTATATCTTAACTTTTTTTCAGCCACTAGGTTCCAGATGATACCATGATGACAGCCCAACTTCCTTGGGCAGAGGACCCCACCATGTGTCTTGGAGGCCCACATCCCCATAACCCTTTCCCACTAGGGAAAGAGAGAGACAGGCTGGGAGTATAGATCAACCTGCCAATGCTCATGTTCAGCAGGGAAACAATTACAGAAGCCAGACCTTCTGCACCCCATAATGATCCTGGGTCCATACTCCCAGAGGGATAAAGAATAGGGAAGCTGTCAAAAAAAAGCTGTTGGGGAGTTGGGCAGTAGTGAAGTGGGTTAAGTGCAGGTAGTGCTAAATGCATGGACTGACTAAGGATCCTGGTTCGAGCCCCCGGCTCCCCACCTGCAGGGAAGTCACTTCACAGGAGGTGAAGCAGGTCTACAGGTGTCTGTCTTTCTCTCCCCATTCTGTCTTCCCCTCCTCTCTCCATTTCTATCTGTCTTATCCAACAATAACGACAACAATAACTAACGCAATAATAAAAACAACAAAGGCAACAAAAAAGAAAATAAATCAATAGTTTAAAAAAATTTTAAAAGGGGGGATTGAATATGGAGCACTGGGGTGGGCATTGTGTAGAAATATACCACTCTTATCCTGTAATCTTGTCAATATTTCCATTCTATAAATAAATTAATGAATAAATAAATTAATTAATTAATTTCTCCCAACAGGAGTTGTTGGTATGCATGAGACCCCTTCTGTTTCATTTGGTTTAAATCCCCCCTGCTTAACACTATTCTATTTACATAACCACTTCATTCTGTTTATATAACCGCTGTTAACAAGCACCTCCCTCCAGGGCATTGGTTCAATCCCCACTGTTTCATGATATGTTTTTCCTCCACCCCCCCTCCTTGTCACACTCTGATTGTCACCAGTCACTTTTCTCTCCACCCTCTCTATGTCACACCCTGTTTCCACCATACTTGTCAAGTATATATAAAGACAGCATTGTGAGTTTTAGAGTACTTTACCTTTAGTTTAGCTCAGCTCGGCTTAGATTGTGCTGCGTCCTGCATGAATAAAGAGATACTGCCTACAGCTCAACTATGAGTCCCTGGTTGTCTGTTACCTGCCCGTGAAGCCAGCCCGGTGAAAACAACCTAACCCGTCGAAAACGACATATGGCGCAACAACGTGGGACCAGACCTGCGCAACTCCCAGATAAGTGAAGACTTTGCCTACCTATGCACTATGGTCTTCTCTTTTACTTACGAAGAGGTTTGCCAAAGCCTCTACTGTTTCATCATGAGACAGTTAGTCTGTCTCTGGAACATTTTACTCTGGGCCACATTTCGGTTCCCTGACTGGGAACTTTGGTTTCTTATGACCGGGATCATAGAGCCTGGGAGATGCACGGAGATTTCTCCTTGGACTTTCTGGATTCCCTCTCTCATGTTTCCCGAGGAAAAGGACTACATTTTGCTCCAGGCCATAATTTCGTTCTTTATGACCGTGATCGTAGACCTTGGGATATGCATGGGGATTTCCCCTGGAACTTTCTGGACTTCTTCTCGAATGTTTCCCGTGGAGAAGGACTACTCTAGTTTGAGGAGCATTCTCGAGTACCCTGGCAGTTCCCAAGTATGGAGACTCGTGGTTAGTTCTACTCTCCTGATTGGATTCTTTCTTCGATGGGAAGACGCTTTTAAAAATGGGTGCCTGAAGCAATCCAGCAGGAACAGTCAAAAACACCCTAAATGGAATTTCGAGGACCTTTTTGGACTAGGTCGCCCTCCGGGGATTCTTAATCCTACATGGTGAGATCTTGATAATCTGGTTCAAGTTGCGTTTCATAAGAGAATGATTTGAATGACTGAATTTTTGTTTGACATTGACTTTAAAAAAAAAAATGCTGGACGCAGCCATGATTTCTAGAGACATCCAGAAACAATCCAAAAAATTGTTTTTTCCTCCTTTGATTTCTCTTTTACGTCTTGACATAAATCTAAAACGTTTAATCCTGAAAACTGTATGAGTTATGGGTGGGGCAGATAGTGCAATGATTATGTTAATTATTCTCATGCTTGAGGCTTTTAACCGTGGTTCTTCTGTTTACCTTTCCACATTTTATTGAGTTTAAACTGTTTAAACAACCTTAAAATCATACTAGAAACGACTTCCAATTATAATGGAGTTATCAATTATAGTAAACTTCTAATCTGCTACAAGTTTTGTTTGACAAGTAAGTGAATTTCAGCTGTCAAAGTCTTCACATGAAAAAGCATCTACTCAAATGGAATTCCTAGAAATCCATTTGGATCCTGTTCTCTGACATCGCCCCCGGAAACCAATGAGGTGACCTGGCACGACCTGAAGAAACAGATTCACAGACTCCAAAGATCACTCTCTACAGAAAAGAAAAATTCTGGTGGCCAACATTCCCCATCGAGACAGACGTGCAGCGTTTCATCCTCCGGCATTTTCTTCTGTGGTCAGCTACTTTGGACTGACACCTCCATCGGACTTACTGGTACACACTGCTGTGTTTCTCAAAGACTAACTTCAGCCAATTGCCTTGAAACTTTATAGACCATGTCCCCTCGCCTGCAGGCTCTGTCCCAGAAGCAGAAAGCTCCCCCTCCTTATTAGGTTATGCCCACAGAGGCATGAAGCGCCCCAAGAGGCAAGAGATGCCCACAGAGGCAGAAAATGCCCTTTGAGGCAAGAGATGCCCCCAGAGGCATGAAGCATTCCCAGAGACAAGAAATGCCCTTTGAGGCAAGAGATGCCCCCAGAGGCATGAAGCATTCCCAGAGGCAAGAAATGCTCTTTCGCCTGCTAGGCCTTGCCCTTTGAGGCAAGAAAAGCTCCACTTGGCATCACACTGGTTATTGCTGCTCGCCTATTTTGTTTTCCATGTCTTATGCCAGTTCTTTTGAAAACGCCTGTACGATATACGTTTCTGTTCACCCCACAATGGCCATTAGTTAAAAAGAAAGGGGGAATTGTTGGTATGCATGAGACCCCTTCTGTTTCATTTGGTTTAAATCCCCCCTGCTTAACACTATTCTATTTACATAACCACTTCATTCTGTTTATATAACCGCTGTTAACAAGCACCTCCCTCCAGGGCATTGGTTCAATCCCCACTGTTTCATGATATGTTTTTCCTCCACCCCCCCTCCTTGTCACACTCTGATTGTCACCAGTCACTTTTCTCTCCACCCTCTCTATGTCACACCCTGTTTCCACCATACTTGTCAAGTATATATAAAGACAGCATTGTGAGTTTTAGAGTACTTTACCTTTAGTTTAGCTCAGCTCGGCTTAGATTGTGCTGCGTCCTGCATGAATAAAGAGATACTGCCTACAGCTCAACTATGAGTCCCTGGTTGTCTGTTACCTGCCCGTGAAGCCAGCCCGGTGAAAACAACCTAACCCGTCGAAAACGACAAGGAGTAATTCTATCTGCAGCTCTCTGTAGAAAGGGATATCACTCATTATAATACTGGCATACTGTTTTCTATTTGAAGGAAATGGAAATTAAAAAGACCAATCATGTTTAGAAATACTAATGTGACCCATGCAGTGATCTTTTCTTTTCTCCAGCTATCCGATGTTCTACGCCCATCTCCTATGTGACTCTCAAGACAGATTTAAAGACTTGGCATCAATCAACTCATTATTTCTTGCTGTGCTCTTATAGAGGAGAACTCTTTATCCTAATGAATAAATAAATTTAAAGTAACTGGTATAATGCAAACAATGACCAATGGTATACAAAAACATTGTCACTATATTCATATCAACCTGCTACTCTTTGGGGAGAAAGAAAGGGCTATTTTATGTCTATATCTTTATATAATCACTGATATCTCCCTGCTAGGTTAGAAAAGACAAATTCTCTTATCACATAATGCTTTTGCAACATTAAAGTAGAAAACCAAAAGGTGAGGTTACTTTTAATTGCAGATACCACTAATGCCTAAGGTTTCTGAGCATGTTGAAATTGCATCATGAGGTGGGGTTGCAAGTACCAATGATATGCTTACTGAATCCTTTAATTAATCAGGGATTGGTCTCCAGAGACTACTAAATTCAAATTTGTCCTAGGTCTTTAGCTATCTTTTGTATTAGGTGGCTGTCATATGTGCAGGATTGGGCTATAGATTTAACCATCAAAACAAAAGACCCCACTGTTCAACATTTAAACACAATGTTTCTGGATTTCAGTTAGAAAGATTTTCTTTCTTCTCAGGGCCTTAGTTAATGTATTTGAAATTTCTTTTCATTGAAAAGTTGTATACTTTTTCACCCCACAAAGTCAAAGCTGGGTGGTTCCCATATCATCAAACTCACTGAAGCAACTGAGTTATTATGTTGGTGAAATTAATTATTGAAATGAAGACATGCTTTGTTCTGTTTTAAAGGGAAGATAAAAGCCTGGACAATTAAAAATGGTTTTCTATTACAGCTAATGTGCAATATGGATTTTAACATAATTAGATAGTCTGGAAAGTTATTTTTATATTACCAATGCCTTCATTTAAAGCCTTTTTATATTTACTCACTAAATATATTAATGGATGATCTTCTGGTTTCCCAGTCTTGTGAATGAAATTAGAAATACAAAAATAAATAAAATATAGGTCCTGTCACTCAAAAGCTCTTTACTTAACAGGGCTCCATATTCCCCCAATGCTGGGAATTCAGCAGGTATTAAATGGATAGTATGTAGTGTTCTTTTCTAAAACCTGAGTTTTTTTCGAAGAAATATTCCTTACCAATGTATCATGTGTTTTATTCTTGACCACAGTCCAAACTTCTTTTACAATATTTAATTTTATTCAATCAAAATCTTTTTTCCAGTATATGTGATGTCATAATAAGAATAAAAGTAATTAAACCAGATTCATATACTTATTGTTATATTTATTTGATAGTTCAACTTCATTTTTTATCAGCATTGATAGGAACATGTATTTTTTAAAATAAAATGATCCTGGATCCATACTCCTAGAAGGATAAAGAATAGGGAATCTATCAAGCTAGGGATATGGAGTTCTGGGAGTGGGAACTGTGTGGAAATGCAATGCACCCCTCTTAAGAAGAGTATCTGAAACAATGGAGCTGAGACCCAGCAATAACCGTGATAGCAATAATAATAAAATTAATATTATTATTCACAGAACTTTTGTTAAAGTCAGGGAAGCACCATCTACAGTTTTCTGTTATATGTCAGAAAATATTGGGGGAAGAGGAAGAGTCACTTATCATACAACTAGCACAGTTTTGGTAGCAATATCTCTGTAGCTAAATTAGAGGTCAGGAAGTGTGTGATATCTCCAGTTTTGTCCATATTTCTCAAGACTGCCTTGGCAACCATTGTATTGGGTGTTTCCAGGCAAACCTTGGTAGCAATTGTTCTTTTCCCTTAAAGAACTTTGGTGGGACTTTGTTAAGGTATTGCATTAAATATTAATTCAACTCTGGGTAGGATCCAATCTATGAGTACCTTTTACTAATTCCTTGAGTATTGACTCTTATCAGTGTCCAAGTCTTTCATCTCCTTACATATGTTTACTCCTAGATATCTAGTTTCCTTCTATAGTGTTAGATTGATTACTGCTTTAACTTCTTCATTTGTAATTGGTCTATTCTAATTTTCTAGTTCTTCTTGGCTTAGTCTGGGGAAGTTGTATGCTCCTAAGAATTTATTCATCCCTTCCAGATGCTCCATGTTTGCTGACATATAGTTGCTCATAGAAGCCTCTCATAATATTTTGGATTTCCATTATTTCTGCTATAATTTCTCCCTTTTCACTTACAATGTCATTTATCTGTATGTTTTCCTTTTCTGTGGGTCTGGCCAGGGGGTTGCAGATTTACTTTACTCATTCAAAGAACCTGCTCTTGGTTCCACTGAGTCTCTTTAGTACTTCTTGAAGAATAGGTATAGTGGTGATGGATTCCTTCAGTTTTTCTTTGTGGAGGTCTTTATCTCTCTATTTAGTCTAAATGAAAATTTGGCAGGATAGAGTATTATTATTCAGAAGCTCTTACTGCTAAGTACTTTATGAATATCTTGTCATCCTTTTTGACCTTTATAGATTCTGTTGAGAAATCTTCAGGTACCTTAAGAATTTTCCTCTGAAGGAAAATCTTGCTTTTTTCCCCTCTTGTCTTTAGGATATTTTCTCTGTCAGTTTGATTATGATATTTCTCAGTGTACATACATCTGGGTTAATATTTTTTTATTATTCTCTGGAGAAATTCTCTGATTTTATCTCATTTAAAGTTTATCCTTTTGGCAAGAGAATGGCATACTTTAATGATGACTTTTTTGGTCAGTGACAAGCCACCCCATCAACTGGGCCCTAGGCAGGGAATCTTTGTATTCCCACATTGATATGATGGGCCTAGACCTCTATGAGATCCCTCTATTCACCCTCACTGGTCACTTCCATCAGGGATGCCATCAAAAACCTTCTTGGGGGCCTCCCTAGGGCCTTGTCCTCACTGGAAAGTAGCAGTTGTAGGGACTATCCCACTCTCTGAAGGGAGGTTGTATCATACTGCCCTACCACTCAAGGAAGACTGGTCCTGAAATGAGTGTAGCCTAAAATGTTTCTAGCTGTGACCATGGACTATGAACTCATACTGATAGGGACTAAGAGTTTATACAGTCTCCTATGATAAATATGAATAGACATGAGCACTGGGTCAGATCAATAGGGTTAACAGTTAATGATATTTTTATACTTTCCTCATATTTATGAGCTACTTCCTGCCCTAATCCAGCTTTTCAGGCCTATTCCCAACTCTGAAACCTCCCAGACAATACTTTTCAGTCCACCTACATGTTAGCTATTGGGCTAAGGCAAAAATTACTGGATTCAAGGGCCATATGGAATATATATATATATATATATATATATATATATATATATATATATATATATATATTACCTAGCTTCTCACATGAAGATCACTAGTGTCATTTGCTCTATTCTTACATTTGGGTGCCTGTTGCTTTGTATCATATTGCCTTTCAGTCACCAACTTGCAGATGCTACCATGATACCATCCTGACCTCCTTGGACAGAAGATTTCACCAATGTGTCCTAGAACCACACCTCTCCAGAGCCCTACCTCACTAGGAAAAGACATAAATAGGCTGAGAGTATGGATCAATCTTCCAACATACATGTTCAGAAGAGAGCCAATTTCAGAGGTCAGACTTTCCACCTTCTTCATCCCATAAGGAATTTTGGTCCATACTCTCAGAAATGGGTAAACAATAGGGAAGCTTCGATTGGAGAAGATGGGACACAGAACCCTGGTAATGGGAATTGTATGTTATTTTACTCCTGTAATCTTATAATCTTGTTAATCACTTTTACTAATACAAATTATTGAAAAAAAAAGAATGTGTTTTCTTCCCCTTCTACCTTTGGGAGATCTATGATTCAAACTCTTATTTAGCAGTTGACTGTGCTCAAAAGTTAGACTTAGTAAATGTTAAAAGTGAAAAATTACATGAATTCATGTGTGTACAATAATTCATATGTGCATCCTTTTAGTTGTCCTTGATCAAATTCTCCTAAGTCTTATGGTCAAGAGGTAAATACATACAGCAGTCAAAAAATCAGGTCACAAACTCAAGAGATAAAGAAATGTGAATGTCTTTACTCTTCTGTAATCCCCTTTAACATAGTTAACTCCCACTTCACCTAAGTAGAAGAAATTTAATTACAATTGACTAAGAGTTTTACTTTTTTAATATTTTATTTATTTTTAATAGATACAGAAATAAATCAAGAGGGAAGGGAGGATAGAGACAGAGAGAAAGAGAGATATATTCCTTCACTACTTATGAAACTTCTTCCCCATTGCAAGTAAGTATCAGAGTTTGAAACTAAGCCTTATGCAACTGTAGTGTGTGTAATCAACCAAATGGGCCACCACCCACCACCCAATCAAGAGTTTTCTTGATATTTTATTTTGTAGTGGCAGAAGATGAGATAAATTGTTTGTATCTGTTGAAGTATAGTAACTTGATAATTCCTCTGGGTCTTCATCTAGAAACACTGCTATCTTCTAAGATGTTCTTTTTACTGCTTCTGGAGTTCATCAGACAATACCTGCTAAGGTCAAGTACATTATTGGCTAGTTCTATGATCTCTACCCTATCCTGTTGTCACTTACCCAAGTTGAGCACAATATCAATATGATTGTTTAAGATCCTGTAAATTATGAATTGATATTTCCCCTATTGTCCATTGCTATATATGCAGGGCTGACAATAATGCCTGGCATAAGACAGGCACTGTAAACAGAGTATATTAAACAAAGCCTATAGACTCTTTGATTTCTAAAATACAGTAGTAATTTTACCATTCTTTTCTAGTTTCAACGAAAATGTGGTAAGAGTGAACTTTCTTGTCCTTTCTTAATAATTCACAAGCTAACATACTATCTTCTACAAAGACCCATCATATCATTCTCCAAGTAATATTTACTTAGTTTGATATAGAGACATTACTTATTGCATCTCAGATTCTTTGTCTTTATTTTTCATTGCCAGAGGGCAGAGTTTTTGAAGGTCAAAAACCTGAAAGTATTTATTTTCTTCCTAAGTATTATGTCTGTCATCCGATCCCCACAAAAGTGAATGAATTAAGTCTATGATCACTCTGCTTGAAAGCAGGAAGAACAAGGGACATAATGAAAACCAAGGGTATAAACAACCTGGAGAGTATTTCAAAATATCACTCCACCAAAACTATGATAGTATGTAATAAATATTTGACTACATGCACGTAGAAACACTGTAGTTGTAGGCAAAAGAGCATAGCAAGGGAAGGTCATCACATGGATGACAAAAAGAGCTCATAAGGATTCATCAATAGAAAAAAAAAAATGTGAGTGGGCCAGAGGTGGTGCACCTCGTTACTCACACACACTACAGTGTGCAAGGAACTGGGTTCAAGCCCCTGATCCCCACTTGCACAGAGAAAGCTTCACGAGTGGTGATACAAGGCTGAAGGTGTTTCTCTCTCTCTCTCTCTCTCCCCCTCTTTTCCCAATTTATATCTGTCTCTATCCAATAATAAATAATTTTTTTTAAATGATGTTAAGAGAGAAGACATGAGAGAAAGACGGAAAGAGATACAGTGACCATAAAGCAGAATTAAGAAGACAAGTTCTGATATCAGACAGCACTGGTCTGAGTTACACTGTGTTTTATCACCTAATAAGGTAATTTTGGGCAGTCATCAAATTTACCTGTATTTCAGTTTGCTCAATTAAAGAAAGGGGGGTGATAATACACACTTTAAAATTTATTTATGAAGTTTAGAACACAAAGAAATTAGCATCAACATAGTATTTGTTTAATATTTATTCTGTGCTAAGCAATTAATGTCAAGTTACTATATTATTTTATTTAGTTTTAATGGCTCCAGTGCTTCACTACTCCAGCTTATTTGTTCATACATAATGAGTGAGACAGAGAGAGAGAGAGAGCTGAGAGAGAAGGAGAGAGACCACATCACCAGAGGCAGTGGGGCCAGAATAAAATCTGAGTAATGTACATGGCAAAACACTGTACTTTCAAAGTTTGATATTATGCTAGCTTAATTATATTAAATGCTGATGAACCACCATTGTTCCTAATAGACTACTGAGTGAAAGAGAAACAGAGATTAAGAGATACTTCATGAAACTTCCCTCGCTGCCATTCATGGTCCTCAATCATAGTAAAGTGTGTGTTCTACTGGTAAATCCTGACCCCACAAGCATCTATCTTAGAGATAAAATAAGGAATAGTAGTAAAGTAACTGATGTTGAATATTTATGATGGCTATATAAAGTAACTGGTGACTAAATAGATGAGGAATTTATGATGACTAGGAATGAATTATAGATGACCTTGACTCTGGATAACAATGAGTAATTCCAACAGGGATAAGCAGTTTGAGAAAGAAGTAAAATCACTTTGTTTTTCATGGAGATCTGCTAGCACATTCAAGTGTAAGTACTCTGTTAACCATTAGAAATATCTGTAGTTGGACTACATATCCTCTTTTTTTTTCCCCAATAAATAGCAATAAATGCCGAACTGGTCTTTCAAGCTTAAAACTTGTATGATGAAAAGATACTGATCACTGCCAAGCTTAAATAGCTCCAAAAATGTCAAAATGCAGAGTTAATTAAACTAGTGAATCATTTAAAATTTTTTTCTTTGCCTCAGGAACTATGCTGGGAAATTATGCATTATAGTGCCAAGAACTGTACATTATTTCATTTTTAATCCTCCTCATGTTGGACAAGGGACATTTTAACATAAAATGCATTAAAGTCATACTGTGAAAAGAGATAAACATCATAAAATGGGAAGTATATTTGTCTTGCTGATGTTCCATTCTGAAGAATTAAGATCCATGGACTGTCTCCAGAATGAAGTCATTAATGAGTCACACTGACTGTCTACAAGGTATGTAAGCTGTTTGTAAGTCAGGCCTGAGAAAGAGGAAATAAATAAAAAAATTAAGAGGACCAGATTCAGGGAGAATTATCTTCCATGTGTCTTAGTGAGGAGATTTCTATATAACACAAAATGTCACCTGTTAAGAAGATAACAGAATTCTTGTCCTATTCTCTTTTGGTGATGCTTAGAACATTGATGATAAATTGCCAGAAGGAAGAAATTTCTCTGGTAATACATTGTCCTTTTCTACCATTCTGCTGTCATGAAATGAGTACAGGTTCACATGAGGATCTAGCACTCTGGACTGACATTAAGAGTAGAACAAAACTTTAGGAATGATTGAAGTTGAAGACTTGGCCTAATCACCCAAGGAGGATACCTATTAGGAAGAAAACGTTTTAGAAATGTAAACCTGTAGATAATATCAACACTTATTTTTAGGGAGAATAATGATATCTAAGGAAAGAGACTAAGCACGATGCTTAGAGAGGCAGGAATATATCATAAAAAGTGGTATAGCAAATAAAGAAGAAATGAAGGGGATACTTTCATAAATTGTGAAAATATTCAAATCACTGTAACTGCATGGTGGCATCAAAAACAAAATTTAATACTTTCAAGCAGTAAGTTGACAAGTTAGATCATTAACATGTTTCATGATACTAAGACAGTAACTCCAGATCATTCTTTCAGAAAATTTAGCTGTGAAAGTCTGAAACACAATTAGAATTGTAGTTACAAGATCACATAGGCACAAAGGAAGAACATTGGTAACACAGAAGACAATTCATCATGTTAAAAGGCATGTTAAAATTTTAAAAGTAGAAGAATGTTCCCAAATTGCATCTATTTTTACCAGATGAATTTGGGACCTCCAAGTAACAGCATATTGGGTAAGTTCCTATACTATCTTCCCATTTACTGTCTGCTTAAAAATTGATATACCATCCTGCGTGTTCCTCTAAATGATTCATTATTTGCTTTTGAAAGAAATATATAAAAGGTTTAAGTGCCACAGACAGTTTGATGGATCTTGCAGAAAAGAAAAAAAGAAAAATACAAGCAACATTGGAATAAACAAATGTCAAATAAGAAAGCATAGAAAGTCTGTGTCCCAGATTTTCAGTGACATTTGCTTTGGAGACCAACAAATGCCAATACTTAGTCAACTACTTAATGCTCAGCTATAGATTTGTAGTACAGGGGTCAGGTGGTGGTGCACCTGGTTGATACATATCAAATAAATAAAGCATCTAATTTACCTATGTACATTGGGGGTCATGGCCCTAAGATTGATGCTAATTCATTTAGATATAATTCTATTTAAATAGAAATTCTGTATTTGGGGGGGGGGGGCAGAACAATATCTCACTGGTTAGGAAACATGCCTCACCATACATACAGCTAAAGTCCTGGTTTCCTGTGGGAGTGTTATGACATCAAGAAAATCTCAGGTAATGGAGGTGGAGCCAAAAATGACACCTTGGAGGCAGCTGCTGGAGTGAGCTCCAAAAAAAAACTGTTGGAAAGGGTAGGATACCTGGCCATCAGCAGGACAGTGAATAATGGGTCCTAAGCATGACACCACAGAGGTGACTACAGCTCAATTTGGGTTAGAAAACAGAAAAAAGAAAGGAAATTTTTTAGTTATTTCTGAAGTGCATCCCTCTAACTCCACCCTATAACCAGTCCCTGGGGGGTTGGAAAGCTGCTACTAGTAGGCTCCCTGCTGAGCTTTTTTCTTTACCAAGATTCTTGGCTCATCAGGGGTGTGATTCCAATCCTTTTCTTTTCAGACTCCCTTTGCTTTTTTGCTTTTTTTCTAAATGGCTCAAACTCAATTGGAGTGACAATATATCCTACCAATCAGAGCCTCATCCCGCCTGGGAAAGACTACCTGGGTTTTTGGGGTTTTTTTGTATTTTTTTTTTAACAACTGGCTGTCTTTAATCAGGCTGCATGAACCAATCGGGAGCTGTGCAAGCTGCAGACTAAATGTTTGGGTTTTTTACCCAGTTCTATTTTATTATTACTATTATAAATACGTGTTTCACTTTCCCCCTCCTCCTTCAGGTCTTCAGGTTTACCAAAAATAACTTTTAATGTATTTTCCATTGCTAGGTGACTGGGTGTCCTATCCAGTGTTTCATTCTACCTACCTCCTCTATGCACTCTCTTCCTTCTCCTTCTTCCTAGCTAACAGGAAAAAAAAAAAAAAAAACTCTTTCCATCCATTGCTATTTTTTTCTTTTCTTTTTCTTTCTTTCTTTTTTTTTCTTGTTCTTACCTTCTTTTTTTCCTTCCTCCTTCTTCTGCTTTCTAAATTCACTGATACTCATTTGTGAATTATTTGGGGGAAGAAATCTGACTCAGTGGACTCTCTTTGTGTGTGTCTCTGCTCTACTTCCATTTTTCCTCTTGCTACCCTTAGAATTTACAGTGGACAGTAGATTTGCATAATTGTCTATTCTTGCTATCCCTTTTTTCCTTACTCTTTCTTTTTCATTTAGATTTGGTTGCTATTTTTTCTTGGATTGGAGGTATTGTTTGGCTACCTGGTATTGGTTAAACTGCTTCAATTCTTGCTTCAGTTACTATAGTAATTTCTGAGGTTGGTGACTGCATTTCTCAAAAGGTATTTTTTTTTGTATTTTTGAGGTATTGCTACTACAATGAATGAAGACAGGAGCCCAGAAGATACTACAAACCAATAAGAAGTAACCATAGATAAGAAAAATATAAGAGCAGTAGTAAACTTAATAATCACAGAAATGAAGACAACTATGAAGGAAAGGGCTAGCAGAATTAGCAAAACAACAGATGAGACCCTCAAGGAAAATACTAGCTACCTCGAGGTAATTAGAGAACTGAAAGCTGAAATAGCTAAACTGAAGAAAGAAGCTGAGGGAAAGGAAAGCAGACTAACAGAAGCAGAAAACAGAATTAGCCAGACAGAGGATGAGCAATATAAAACTAAGAAAGAGGTAAAAAAGCTCAAAAAGAGATTGAGAGACACTGAAAACAAAAACAAAGACATATGAGAAGATTTCAAAGGAGTAACATTCATATAATTGTCCTGCCAGAGGAAGAAATAGAGGAAGGGAAAGTGAACATTCTAGGGGAAATTATAGAAGAAAACTTCCTATACCTGAACAACAGAAAGGACATTAAGATTCAAGAGTCTCAGAGAGTCCCAAACAGAATCAACCTAGACCTGAAGACACCAAGACAAATCATAGTTATAATGAAAAGAAGTAAGGATATACCACAGCTTTCTCAGCCACTCATCTGTTGTTGGGCACCTGGGTTGCTTCCAGGTTGTAGATGAATGAATTGTGCTGCTATGAACACACTTCTTTTTGGTTGGGTGTTATAGAGTCCTTGGGGTATAACCCCAGGAGAGGAATTACTGAATCACATTGAAGGTCCATGTCTAGCCTTGTGAGAGTTTTCCAGACTGCTCTCTACAGAAGCTGTACCAATTTACATTCCCACCAGCAATGCCCATTTTTCGATGGGGTCATTTGCTTTTTTGGTGCTAAGTTTGCTGAGCTCGTTATATATTTTGGTGATTAGTTTCTTGTCTGATGTATGGCATGTGAAGATCTTCTTCCATTCTGTGAGGGGTCTCTTTGTTTGTTTAATAGTTTCTTTGGATGTGCAGAAGCTTTTCAATTTGATGTAGTCCCATTGGTTTGTTTCTACTTTACTCTTCCTTGTAATTGGGTTTGATTCATCAAAGATGTCCTTGAGGTGTAGGTGGGAAAGTGTTTTACCAATTTTTCCTCTAAGTATTTGATTGTTTCTGCTCTGACATCTAGGTCTTTGATCCATTTGGAGTTGATTTTTGTTTCTGGTGAGATAAAGTGGTTCAATTTCATTCTTCTGCATGTTACAACCCAGTTTTACCAGCACCATTTATTGAAGATAGCCTCCTTTTTCCATTTAATCCTTTGAGCCCCCTTATCAAAGATTAGATGTCCATAGGTGTGGGGATTTATTTCTGGGCTTTCAATTCTGTTCCACTGGTCTGTGTGCCTATTTTTGTTCCAGTACCATGCTGTTTTGATGATGCTGGCTTTATAATATAGTTTAAGGTCTGGGAGTGTGATGCCTCCATTTCTGTTTCTTTTCCTTAAGATGGTTTTTGGCAATTCTAGGTGTTTTCATATACACAATGGAATACTATGCAACTATTAAGAACATTGAACCCACCTTCTCTGACCCATCTTGGACAGAGCTAGAAGGAATTATGTTAAGTGAGCTAAGTCAGAAAGATAAAGATGAGTATGGGATGATCCCACTCATCAACAGAAGTTGAGGAAGAAGATCTGAAAGGGAAACTAAAAGCAGGACCTGACAAAATTGTAAGTAGGGCATTAAAGTAAAAACCCTGTGGTGAGGGGTAGACATGCAGCTTCCTGGGACAGTTGGGGGAGGGAGTGGTGGAAGGGATGGGTCACAGTCTTTTGGTGGTGGGAATGGTGTTTATGTACACTCCTAGTAAAATGTAGTCATATAAATCACTAGTTAATTAATATGAAAGGGGGAAAATTAATTGTATGTCTTGAAGTTTTTCAAAACACAAACTGAATCTTTTTAATATATAGGCTGTTTAATTGATATGCAGACTCTCTCAAAAGCCTAGACCGAGTAGATCAGAAGCAACCAATAGCACAGCTATATACAAGATACTGGGTACTGTACAGCAAACCATAACAAAAGGACTTTTCAAAGTTAACCCAATTATCAAATAATGTGATGATAACATTAACTATCCATTGTCTTTTTGAACCCTAAGACAGCAGGAACCTCACATCTCCACCATAGAGCCTCTACTTCCCCCAGTCCTGGAACCCTTGTATAGGGCCCACTTTCCCATATGCCTCTCCCAATCTATATCAAATAATATTGCATCTGTCAATCACAACCTAACCAACACAACGATTGCCACCTCAACATGCTTCACTTCAGACTGTGTCCAGAGACAACACGTGTGGAATGACAACCCTTCAGCTTCATTACTCGGGTGAGACCTTTCCTTTCATAGTATACTCTAATTCCATCTCAGGTGGTTCACTTTCTAACAAATTACCAAATCCTAGATATACACCAGTTTCTGTGAGAGAGAGCATATGTTCACACGTGTCTGTAAACTACTGCAAAATATGTACCTGAAAGCAAAAGTACACTAGAGTTTGCTGTGAATACCCACCTAACACTTCCTCTCCACTATTCCAAGCTTTGGGTCCATGATTGCTCAACAATTTGTTTGGCTTCGTATGTTAACTCTATTTTCAGTCACCAGGTTCCAGATGTCATTAGGATGCCGGCCAGGCTTCCCTAGACTGAAGACTCCTCCAATGTGTCCTGGAGCTCTGCTTCCTCAGAGACCCACCCTACTAGGGAAAGAGAGAGGCAGACTGGGAGTATGGACCAACCAGTCAACGCCCATGTTCAGCGGGGAAGCAATTACAGAAGCCAGACCTTCTACCTTCTGCAACCCACAATGACCCTGGGTTCATGCTCCCAGAGGGATAGAGAATGGGAAAGCTATCAGGGGAGGGGGTGGGAAATGGAGATTGGGTGGTGGGAATTGTGTGGATTTTTACCCCTCCTACCCTATGGTTTTGCTAATTAATCCTTTTTTAAATAAATCATTTTTTAAAAAAATTTAAAAAAAAAAGCTTTCATGAAAAAAAAAAAGTAAGGATAAAGAAAGTATCCTAAAGGCTGCAAGAGAGAAACAAAAAAGTCACCTAAGGGAAAAACCCATAAGACTTCTCCACTCAAACTCTAAAAGCCAGAAGAGAATGACCAGATATCTATCGAGCCCTGAATGAAAAAGGGTTTCATCCAATGATAATATATCCTCCTAAACTTTCATTCAAAATGGATGGAGGGATCAAAACCTTCTCAGACAGACAACAGTTAAAGGAGGCAACTATGACCAAGCCTGCTCTGAAAGAGGTACAAAAAGACCTCTTATAAACAGGAACATCACTATAATACTTGCAATATATCAGAGCAAATAAAAAATTATTTAATATTGGCACTACCAAACATTTAGTCCATAATATCAATAAATGTCAATGGCTTAAACTCACCCATCAAAAGTCACAGAGTGGAAGGGTGGATCAGAAAACAAAACCCAACCATATGCTGCTTGCAAGAATCCCATCTGACCCAACAAGATACAGATAGACTTAAAGTGAAAGGATGGAAAACTATCATGCAGGCTAATGTACCACACACACACACACACAAACGACAGGAACAGCTATTATCATCTCCAACACAATAGACTTTAAATTAAATAAAGTAATAAAAGATAAGCAATTCCATTACATAATGATTGTAGGGAAATTTTGAGGATGTGGTTGAGCTTTCCAGGGTTTGACCTGAGGAGTGTGTCTATCCTGTCAGTTTCTCTCTACTAAGAGGTTGAACAATGATGGTGAGGAGTAACCCCAAAGGTTTGCCACATCTATCAGACTCCCTGCCTCATAAAGCACCATGCATTCCTGATGCCATGGCCATTAGATAAAAAGAAAGGGAAAGATGTCAGGAAATTGTGAGGATCCTCACAAAGCACCCTGCATTCCTGATACTATGGCCTATCTACATAATCATTGTTTTGCCTGAAAGATCCCCACACATTCCATTCCTTTGAGTCATCATCTTCCCATCCTCAAGTCTCTCCCTGCCTGCAGAGTAGTATTAATCTTACCAGTTATGACCCTCACAACAGTTGCTAAGGAAGTTTCTACCTTCCCAGGCTCCTTTTGCCTTTCTCTGCCCCTTTCCTAGCCATTATCATTTCTGAATTGCCACTTCAGGGTCTGCCTTTTAAAAGCCTTGACTCTCTGATGAATAAAGATATTGCATTGTCTCATCACCACGTGTCTGTTCCTGAGTCATCTCCTTTGCGTCATTTATTGAATAGCAGCCCAGATTGGCACAGGCGAATTCTCTCCAACCTAGAGATCATGCGTCCAGGAAGAGGCACCTCCATGCCTGCCCAGCAAATGATTATATGATCAATCAGCCAAGAAGACTTAACAATTATTAACATCTATGCACCCAATGAGGGACCATCCAAATACATCAAACACCTACTGAAAGAACTTCAAAAATACATCAATAGTAATACAATAATAGTGGGAGACTTTAACACCCCATTCTCACACCTAGACAGATCAACAAAGCAGAGAATCAACAAAGATACAAGAGAATTAAATGAAGAGATGAGCAGACTAGACCTCCTGGATATTTTCAGAGTTCTACACCTCCCCAAAAGGGAATACATGTTCTTTTCAAATCCACACAACACATACTCAAGGATATTTTAGGCCACAAAGACAGTATCAACAAATTTAAGAGCATCGAAATCATCCCAAGTATCTTCTCAGACCAGAGTGGAGTAAAGCTAACATTTACCAACAAACAGAAAATTACTAAAAGACACAAAATTTGGAAACTAAACAGCATAAACTTAAGAACAAATGGGTCAGAGAGACACTCAAGCAAGAAATTAAAAAGGCTCATAGACACAAATGAAAATGAAGACACAAGCTATCAAAATAATTAGGACATAGCTAAAGCAGTATTGAGAGAGAAACTCATAGTCATACAATCACATATTAAAGAACAAGAAAAAGCTCAAATAAATGACCCTACTGCACACCTTAAGGACTTAAAGGAAGAGGAACAAAGAAACCCTAAAGCAACCAGAAGGACATAAATCACTAAAATTAGAGCAAAATAAACAACATCAAAAATAAGAGAACCATAAAAAGACCAATGATGCCAAACGTTGGTTCTTTGATAAATTAAACAATATTAACAAACCCCTAGCCAGACTCACTTAAAAAAAGGAAGAACACTCAAATTAATAGAATTGTAAACGATGGAGGAGCTATCACAACTGAAACCACAGAAATCCAGAAAATCATGCGAAACTTCTATGAAGAACTATACGCCACCTAGCTAGAAATCTGGAAGAAATGGAACAATTCCTAGAAGAATATTCCCTTCCAAAACTGAACGAAGAACTACAAGAAGGACTACAAAACCTAAATACACCAATCACAGACAAAGAAATTGAAACAATTATTAAGAATCTCCCCAACAACAAAAGTCCTAGACCAGATGGTTTAATGAGCAAATTCTACAAAACCTTCAGGAAACAGTTAATACCCATACTTCTAAAGATTATCCACAAGATGGAAGCAACAGGAACACTCCCTTCCACCTTCTATGAAGCCAACATCTTCCTGATACCAAAAGCAGATAGAGACACAACAAAAAAGGAAAACCAGAAACCAATATTTCTTATGAGCATAGATGCCAAATATTAAACAAGATCTTGTCCAACCATCAATATATCAAAAAGATTGTTCATCACGACCAAGTGGGATTTATCCCAGGTATGCAAGGCTGGTTCCACATACATAAGTCAATCAATGTCATTCACCACATCAATAAAAGCAATCCAAAAACAACATGATTATCTCAATAAATGCAGAGAAAGCCTTTGACAAAATCCAACATCCATTAATGCTCAAAACACTACAAAAAATGGGAATAGATGGGAAATTCCTCAAGATAGTGAGAACATATATAGGAAACCTACAGCTAGCAACAAACTCAATGGACAGAAGCTGAAAGCATTCCTCTTCAGATCCGGGACTAGACAGTGCTGTCCTTATCACCATTATTATTCAACATAACATTAGAAGTTCTTGCCATAGCAATCAGGCAAGAGAAATAAATCAAAGGAATACACACTGGAAGGGAAGAAGTCAAGCTCTCACTATTTGCAGATGATAAGATAGTATACATAGAAAAACCTAAAGAATCCAGCAGAACACTACTGGAAATTATTAGGCAATATATCAAGGTGTCAGGCTACAAAATCAATGTACAAAAATCAGTGGCATTTATTTATGCAAACACTAAATCTGGAGAAGACACCCAGAAATCACTCCTATTCACTGTTGCAGCAAAATCAATAAAATACCTAGAAATAAGGCTGACCAAAGAAGTGAAAGATTTGTATTCAAGGAAAAAGAAACTGATACCAAGAAATGGAAAGATATCCCATGCTCATGGAGTAGAAGAATTAATGTCATCAAAATTAATATTCTCCCCAGTGCCATATACAAATTTAATGTGATACCCCTCAAAGTTCCACCAATCTCCTTTAAGAGAATAGAACAAAAATTGTAATCACTTATTTGGAACCAGAAAACACCTAGAATTGCCAAAACCATCTTGAGGAAAAGAAGCAGAAATGGAGGCATCACACTCCCATATCTCAAACTATATTATAAGGCCATCAACATCAAAACAGCTTCCTACTGGAACACAGATAGGCACACAGACCAGTGCAACAGAATTGAAAGCTCAGAAATATACCCACACACATATCAATAATAATCTATAATAATATAGATAATAATCTATGTTAATATAGATAATAATCTATAATAATACAGATAACAATATATATTATTATAGATAATAATATTATCTATTATGTGATAATATAGATTAATAAGGGGGCCCAAAGTATTAAGTGGAGGAAAGAGGCTCTCTTCAATACACAGTATTTGGCAAACTGGGTTGAAACATGCAGAGAATGAAATTGAACCACCTTATGTCACCAGTAACAAAAATCAACTCCAAATGGATTAAGGACCTGGATGTTAGGTTAGGCCAAAATCTATCAAATACTTAGAGGAAAACATTGGTGGAACACTTTCCCAACTGAACTTCAAGGACATTTTTGATGACACAAACCCAATTGTAAGGAAGACTAAAGCAGAATCAAACAAACCACTGGGGACTACATCAAATTGAAAAGCTTCTGCACAGCCAAAGAAACTATTTCCAGTCTAGCATGGCTGGAGAGAGAAAAGATCAGGAACTAGTGGCAGAGCAGAACACAAATCTTTATTCTTGTGTGAGCAGAGAGTTTAGGCCATGTGGCGGTAGGAAAATGGCTGCTTCCTGCTATGCACGCCAGCCCTTCTCCAGGTTGGGTTGTAGAAGAGAAAGAGAAAAAGAGTGGAAACAGAAGTGACTTTTATAGGAGAACTCCGGAAGTGGCAAGTTGGAAAAAATTGGCTAGGAAAGAGGGTGGAGAAAACAAGGCACTCTGGGCAGGTACAAAGGTTCTGTAGCAATGGTTGCTAAGCTTTTAGCTGGCAGGAACTGGTGACAGTTCCAGGTCTCTGATTGTCAGAGAAATGCAAATAAAGACAACATTGAGATACCACATCACTCCTGTGAGAATGGCATACAACAAAAAGGACAGCATCAACAAATGCTAGAGAGGCTATGGAGACAAAAGAACCCTTCTGCACTGCTGGTGGGAATGTGAATTGGTCCATCCCCTGTGGAGAGGCGTCTGGAGAACTCACAGAAGGCCAGAAGTGAACCTACCCTATGACCCTGCAATTTTTAACAAGATATACCAATTAAGTGTACAAAAATATGTGAATGTTGTTGTTAATTTACATAAATTGTATATGGGGGAACTTCTTATATAATCTCTTACCACATGTGCAGATGCTTTTTCACGTGAAGACTTGACAGCTGTTATTCACTTACTTGTGAAAAAAAACCTTGTGACAAGTTAGAAGTTTACTATAATTGATAACTCGATGATATAATTGGTTTGAATATATTTATAATTTTGTTTAAAGGTCATCTTATGTGACCTCATGTAGCAGTCTCTGTACAGCAAGATCTTCAGACCAAATTTAGTTAAAATATATTGATTTTTAACTATTTTTTACTTTATAAATTAAATAAACTCAGGTTACTTAGAGAGTTAACACATGTTAGTGACTTTTTTAGAACATTTACAATGTCAGATTGATGCCAGATTTGTTGTGGATTCACAAGATTAGTTTACAGGGCATTTTGGGGGGCTCTCTAAAAATGTCCTGTATAGAGAATTTGTATTTTAATTTTGGAGATGATGTATTGTCACGTTGAATATTTAGACTTTTACCTTTATTACTCTGTTATTTTAGCAAATTAATCTTACCTTTATAAGAATTGTTGAAAACTTATTTAACTCTGCTTGGTAAGAATGTAGCTTCAAAGTTACACTTCTAGCCACTAAGTTAATGTTTTCCAAACTTGAAACACACAAATAAATATGTAGTTTATAACACACAGGAGGATAAAAAATTTTGTTATGAAGATATATCATTTCAAAAACAAATTTAGATCTGTACTGTCTTTGTTGAACCATCATTACTAACACAGTTTAGGACTAAAAGTTTCACATGTATACCAAGACTAAAAAAAAACCAAAGAGGAAAAAAAAAATTAGAACTGTTTCTGGACGTCTCCAGAAACCATGGCTGCATTAGCATTTTTATATAAAGTCAATTAAGTTTCAGAGTACTCTGAGCAAAATGGGTTGTACAAAAAATTTTGGTCATTCAACTCACTCAAAAAATTTTTTTAAGTCATTTAACTCACTCACTCACAAAACCCAACTGGCCAGTCATAGCATAAGATATTCAGAGAAGGGGGGAAGAGAAGGCTCTGTAAACCAGATTTTTCAGATCCTGCCATGTCATATTATGGGTCCTAGGGTGTGTCCTGCAGCCACTCCTCTTGCAGTGTCTCTTGTTCCTCAGGGATAGCAGTGACATCATGTAGGTATTGCTGGACATGGTGGGCAGGAAACCAGACAGGTTTTGAGTAGTCCTGCTAAAACACGCATGCAAAACCCCTCCCCAGCCTTAGTTAAACATGAGGCTGCAGAGAGCCAAATGGCTATATACTTATCTGGAGGCTGAGCATGTTAGGTCCCATGTTGGTGCACCAGAATGCCAGGCTAGTATTGCCAGAGAGAGAAGAGACCAGGAACTGGTGGAAGAGCAGGAATGCAAATCTTTATTCATGCTGACACCCCAGATATGGATGTGAGCACAGTGGGTTTAGGCCACGTGGAGCTAGCAAAATGGATGCCTCCTGCTATGCATGCCAGTCCTTCTCCAGGTAGGGATGTGGAAGAGAAAGAGAAAAAGAGCGGAAACAGAAGTGACTTTTATAGGAGAATCCCGGAAGTGGCAAGTTGGCTAGAAAAGGGGGTGGAGAAAACAACGCACTTTGGGAGGGTAGAAAGCTTCCATAGCAGCAGTTGCTAGGGTTTTAGCTGGCAGGAACGGGCGATACCCTGAGTGGGTAATATGGTGGCAGAGCTGTCAATTTTAAAACAAGGCAAAAGATTAATATGTAAATAATAATACTCGCATGGAAATATGGTGGTTTGTGGGTCCTGCCTAACTCAACCATATCTGTACAATATCCCAACAAACTATCACACAAACAAAGAGACCCCTCACAGAATGGGAGAAGATCTTCACATGCCATACATCAGACAAGAGACTAATAACAAAAATATACAAAGAGCTCAGCAATCTTAGCACCAAAAAGCAAATGGCCCCATCCAAAAATGGGCAGAGGACACGAACAAAACAATCACTTCAGAGGAGATCCCAAAGGCTAACAAACATATGAAAAATAGCTCCAGGTCTCTGATTGACAGAAAAATGCAAATAAAGACAACATTAAGATAACACCTCACTCCTGTGAGAATGGCATACATCAAAAAAAGACAACATCAACAAATGTTGGAGAGGCTGTGGGAACAAAGGAACCCTTCTGAACTGCTGGTGGGAATGTAAATTGGTTCAATCTCTGTGGAGAGAAGTCTGGGGAACCCTCACAAGGCTAGACATGGACCTTCCATATGACCCAGTAATTCCTCTCCTGGGGATATACCTCAAGGATTCCATAATGCCCAATCAAAAAGATATGTGTACACCTATGTTTATAGCAGCACAATTTGTAATAGCGAAAATTGGAAGCAACCCAGGTGCACAACAACAGATGAGTGGCTGAGAAAGCTGTCTTATATATACACAATTGAATACTATGCAGCTATTAAGAACAAAGAACCCACCTTCTCTGACCCATCTTGGATGGAGCTAGAAGGAATTATTAAAGTGAGCTAAGTCAGAAAGATAAGGATGAGTTTGGGATGATACCACTCATCAACAGAAGTTGAGAAAGAAGAACAGAAAGGGAAACTAAAAGCAGAATTTGACTAAATCTAGAGTAGGGCACCAAAGTAAAAACCCTGTGGTGAGAGGGAGGGTCGACATTCGGCTTGGTTTCCTGGGGCGGCAAGGGGCGAGGGTGGGTGGGTGGGATGGGACATAATGTTTTGGTAGTGGGAATGGTGTTTACGTACACTCCTATTAAATTGTAGTCATATAAATCACTAGTTAATTAGTATGAGAGGGGGAAATTGATTGTATGTCTCGAACTTTTGAAAACACAGACTGTGTCTTTTTAATACATAGGTTGAGTCTTTGATATGCTAACTCTTTCAAAAGCCTAGACCAGGGAGAACAGAAGCAACTGGTGGCACAGCTATATACAAGATGTTGGGTATTATACTGCAAATCCTAACAAAAGGACTTTTCAAAGTTAACAACGACCCTGGGTCCATGCTCCCAGAGGGATAGAGAATGGGAAAGCTATCAGGGGAGGGGATAAGATATGGAGATAGGGTGGTGGGAATTGTGTGGAGTTGTACCCCTCTTATCCTATGGATTTGTTAATGTCTCTTTTTTGAAAGTAAGTAAGAAAGAAAGAAAGAAAGAAAGAAAGAAAGAAAGAAAGAAAGAAAGAAAGAAAGAAAGGAAGGAAGGAAGGAAGGAAGGAAGGAAGGAAGAAAATCTCAGGTACTATGGTATCTCTCTACCCCACCTCTTGCCACTACTATCTGAATGAAAAAGCAGCCTGGAAACAGTGAGATCTTGCATACATGAGGTCCTGACTCAAAAGGAAAAAAAGAAAAAAGAAAATAAGTATATATAGAGAGAACAGAATTCAGTTTTCTTTATTCAATTAAGACTCTTGTTTTCAGTGAAAATTCTAGATTCCAGGTTCCCAGATACTAAGGGCCCATTATCCTGTCTTTATTAAAAGATGTTGTACAATAAAACACTTCTGTTGAATTCTTATTTTTCCCTTCAATATACACCTATTCTTTTCTTGACCCCTTCCTTTCTGACCAATGGTTGATAGTATAACTAGTTAATAAACTTATGTGACACATCTTCTAGATACACCAAATAAGCTAGAATCTAGAGGGAGAAAGGCTGATTTGGCTCTGAAGGAAATAAAGCTATGTAGTGTGAAAGCATATCAAAATCACCCACAGAAAATTTCAAAATGCACATAACTCCCAGAAATTCTGATAGATCTTCCAGATATAGTATTTTCCCTCCTCCTTTTATGATTCACAAGAACTATCAAACCAGTAGCCACTATTAATGTAAGAAATATTATGTTTCCATTAAATTTGTTGTGCAATGCTGATTTCAAAGAAATAAAGAACATATAAACAAACTCCTACAATACAGTAGACTAAAGTACACTAAAGGTCTTATTGGCTGATTTTTCTTCTGGAGTTTTCTTGGAAAGACAACAGAGAAGGTGCAAATTGTGCTCTTTAAACAACCCTGGAGGTCCTTAGCACTATCTGGAACCAAAGGAAATGACAGGCCAATGGGGACTTATTTTAATAACATATTTAAGAAAACTGTTACCTGGCTTGTGAGAGACTCAAGTTTATTGGAGCAACTAATATGTACTAGATCAATGGGAAGATTACTAACATAACTAAATCTCTGATAGTCCTAAAGAAGCATTGTAATAAGAGACAGGATACATTAAATAGGCTCTGTTACCTGCATATCAGATGCCAGGCTCAAAAAAAAAAGTATAATCATGGGCTTTTTCGAATATAACTAAAATAGGACTACTAACTATCTAAAAAATGAAGACCTCCCCCTCCAACTCATCATATGAACTTTTCCAGTCTTTAGGTTCATTATTAGTCAACAGTTTTTTTTTTCTTTTGGCTCTATATGTTAACTCTTTTTTCAGCCATCAGTTTCCAGAAGCTAACATGATGCCAACAGAACTTCCCTGGACAGATGGCCCCACCAAGGTGTCCTGGAGCCCCGCTTCCCCAGAACCCTGCCCCACTAGGGAATGAGAGAGACAGGCTGGGAGTATGGATCCACCTGCTAAAGTCCATGTTCAGCAGGGAAGCAATTACAGAAGCCAGATCTCCCACCTTCTGTACTCCATAATGATACTGGGTCCTTACTCCGAGAGGGTTAAAACATAGGAAAGCTATCAAGGGAGGGGATGGGATACAGAGTCCTGGTGGTGGGAATTGTGTGGAGTTGTACCCCTCTTATCCTATGGCTTTTGTCAGTGTTTCCTTTTTATAAATAAAAATTTTAAAAAAATAGTCTATGATGAGTATATTCCTCTAGGGAAATACATATAGACTGTGAGTTTAATGAGTGTAAGGAGATTTAGAAAAGACTTCTGCGGGTAGCTTGATGGGCAGTATTATTTTGTAGAAGCAAAGAAATATTTTAACAACAACAACAATAATAAAAATGGACAAGAAATGGAATTAAAGACTTCTTTTCCAGGACAGAAGGTGGTGCACCAGATTAAGCACACATAGTATGAATTGCAAGTTCCCACACACGAACATAAGGATCCCAGTTTGAGCCCTACTGCTCCCTGCCTATGGGGGGGGGACAGAGGGGGGCACTTCACAAGTAGTGAAGCAGGTCTGAGGTGTCTTTCTCTCCCCTCTATTTTCCTTTCCTCTTTCAATTTCTCTCTGTCCTATCCAATAAAATTTTTTTAAATGGCCAACAGCAGCAGTGGATTTGTAGTGAAGGCAGGAAGCCACAGTAATATCTTTGTAGGCAAAAAAAAAAAAAAAAAAAAATTTCTTTTCCAGAAATTACTTTATTGTAGGTAGGGGGCAGTGGTGGAGAGGAATTAATGATTTACAGCATAGTTACTGACACACAGGTACAATTTCTCATCTCCCTGTGATATGTGTCCACACAATACTCTCACCCCTAACTTAATCCTTGTTAGTAGTGTTTGCTCTGGGTGATCTCTGGACCCAGTCAAAGAAGAGTTCATCAGATAAGACACTACCTGAGGTTGGTGCCAAAGTCTAGGATCCTTTCAGTTATAAGGATAGAATGGTCCCTTTGGAGAAACTAATGTTCCCTAGAGTGAAAATCCTGCTCTGATGAATTTCGCTATGTTGATTTGTGTTCCTTGCACTCTCCTCATACCCTATTGAATTTACTTCAGAGGAAAAGTAGAACAGAAACTAAAAATAAATAAGCCTGTTTTTTTCTTTTATAACAGCTGTGACTACTATTAAAAAACAAAAATATATGAGAAATAACATTTATTCATAATAGTATGGGTGAATGACTCAATAAAATGCAATATTTCAGATAGATTGCCAGGCTCAATGACACCACAGACAGGAAAAACACAGTGCTTCATATGTAAAGGCATAGAGTACAGCCATAGAGTGATGTGGAAATACACTATCTTTACATTCATTATGACTTAATTGATGCAAATGGCCTTTGAGACGTGTGATAAAAACATATTAATGAAGGAACATGAATAAAAAGTTTTGCCTATTCCATCAATAATGCTATTTTATCAAGGCAAAGGTCATTGTTAAGCCCCAATGAAGCTGAGAGAAAGTAATCCTTTTTAGAAGCATGTACCAAACAGTACAACAATCCTAAAATAAAAGAGGAGGGAAAAAAATTAACCTTTCAGAATTATTTTAATAGGGAAGAACAAGCATTTCACTGAGACTCCCTTGACAGTTCTCAGAAACCTACAAATTTATTCCTATACAATATAAGGGAAGTGTATCTCTAGGTAGTCCTATTCTTATTAACAGAGAACTACTATTTTCCCTATAAGTCCTAAACTGATATTTTTCATTTGTAACTTCTACATTAGTATCCAAAGATACTAATTAGTGCCAAAATTAAATAGTTCAAAGTAATGCCAAAATTCAGGCTAAATAATAATGGTTAACCATTTACAAATATTGTCTCCTAGTTGGGGTTTAAAGAACAATATATTATAGTGTCAGTTGACATATATTACTTCATTATTTACTATCAAAATTACATCAATAGTTGTTTGTTATTCTCCACCCCTTTTATAGATATTCCTATAAAACAAAAGGAAGTAGAACCAAGACCTAAAAACAGAAAGGGACAAAGAGATTAAAAAAATAATAAAGCACAACATCCCTTGTGCCCTTGAGAAGAGTTACATATTAACAATTTATTCTGGAGATTTATCCATGTATTATTCTATTGTTTATTTTATTGTTACTATGTATATTCACATTTATCTTAGGTTTTAATAAATGTCATATGGATTTCTACCTGAAATTTAAAGCAAATGACTACTTGATATTTTGCATTTCTAAAAGTCTTCTTAACCTATATCAGAAAGACTCCATATTATGGGGGAATAATGGTTACTCTGAGACTTTTATTACTATACGTTTATATTTACTGGCCCCTTGAAAATTACTCTGTCCAAAAAGAATTCTCAATTTCTGCTTTGTTGTCTGAAAGCAGTCAAGAAGTAGATATTACAAATGAATTAAGTAGTAGAGATATTTAATTGTTTAGATTGGATTAAATCTGGTGGCTTTATTGACTAATTTGTGTGCAACAGCAAGCTTATATTGTTGAAGGGGAAAAAGCAAACAAGTAACGTAATACTTTACTTTTATAGACCCTTTTCAGCTGGAATCATTAATTCATGTCATCTGAAAGTTCAGCAACATTCATTCCATTTCACAGTTATGCAACTGGGGCTGTATATGATTCCTCAGCACAAATTGTTGTCAGTTCCAAGGATTAGCCTTACTTCCATGCCACCAGGTATCCTGATAACTGAAATAATTACTGGGCATGGGATTGCCTATCAAATACTAGTCTTTTTTTTTTTTTTTTTTTAATCCTTAGTCTATCTCCCACTGAATTGCCTATGAGCCTGAGGTTGCTGGTTCTGTCTTGAACCAGGGATATGGTGCTGCATTGCACATTTGCTTCTGTGAATTCAGTGATTTGAATAACTTCAGAAGAAAGGGATAATTTCTGGAACCATCCGTTCCACCCCGGTTCCATGGCTGCCAGTTCTTAGCAACATCACCCCGCCAGATATTCGTCAGGATGTGGCATCATCTAAGTTCATTTCCCACGTCTACGCTCGACTGGACCTGCCAATATACACAGATATCTTCGCCCACCTTGTCCAACACTTGACATCTCGTCACCCAATCTGGTCCCCTATGCCTACACTGAACTTCTCTGTTCCAGTCTCTTGGAAACAGAGTTGGCAGTCAGCTGAGGTAAAGAACAAACACCTCATCACAGACCCCTGCAAGCGTCAACCCGGCTTTGACCTAGCACGTTATGATTGGGCCCTCCTCAATCGCTATCGAACAGGCCATGGCCGGTGCGCCGCTATGTTCCATCGCTGGGGAGCCAGAGATGACCCGAACTGCCCCTGCGGCTACAGACAGACTATGACCCACATCGTCAACGACTGCCACCTCTCCAGATTCAAAGGAGGTCTCGAAACTTTACATAAGGCTCAACCTGACGCTGTTGACTGGCTACGGAAGAAGGGCAAACACTAGAAGAAGAAGAAGAAAGGGAAGACCTTGCCTACAATACCTTGGGATTTATTCAGAAACTAACTAGTCAAACAAGAGAGTAATTATCATTGAGCTTGAAGTAGTAACCATTAAACTATTTGGCTGCTTTTGAGAGAATTATCCAACCTGCATCTTGACCAGATCATCTTTCTCCACACCACGTCATTATGACTGAAGAGCCCCAGATATCTGATGTCTACCCTTAATTTATGGTGGATAGAATGCAAAAGAACTTACGCTTTCACAGAATATCAGATTCATAGAATGGGGAATCACTTCAAAAGCTGTGAAACAATATTGAGTTTTTATTTTAAAGAAGAATGAGAAGTTATCTTTTGTTCTTGAACACTGTAGTGAAGACAAAAGCCATGGGTTGAAGGTTATAAAGCAATGATGACCAATTAATTTTTCCCCACTGCCTTTTCTCAGGGATCTGTCATTTCACTACCAACACAGCAGGTTATTCTTGTGAATAACATCACACCATGGACCATACGTTTTAAACAACTGGATTAGGGGCTGCAATCTGTTTAGACTTTATTTTACCTACAATTTGAAGTTGTGAAGTTGAGATGTTGAGTCATGTCAGTGGAATGTCCAGCTAACTTTTTTGTCCATAAAAATTCAAATAGTGGGATTCGGCCGGTAGTATAGCAGGTTAAGCACAGGTGGCACAAAGTGCAAGGACCTGCATAAGGATCCCGGTTCGAGTCCCCAGATCCCCACCTGCAGGGAAGTAGTTTCACAAGTAGTAAAACAGGTCTGCAGGTGTTTATATTTCTCCCCCCTTTTCTGTCTTCCCCTCATCTCTGGATTTCTCTCTATCCTATCTAACAACATTGATATCAATAACATCAACAATAATAACTACAACAATAAAACAACAAGGATAACAAAATAATAATAATAAATGGATGAATATTTAAAAATTCAGATAGTAAATAAATTTATTTGTTAAACAGAATAACTCAACTGAATGACCTTTAAACAATCAGCTGATTTTACTATGTCATTCATGAATTGGGCTGTGTCCCATGCTGTAAGTAGAAAGATGCAAAAAAGCTATATAAAATGAAATATTTTATAGGCAAAAGGAGTTCAAAATAAAGAATTATTCAAAACTTAGGTAATTATCTAGAGGAGATGGAAAAATCTTTTGTGGTAAATCACCTTATATTCCTTTGGGAGTAGAAAAAAAGCTACCTTAATGGTTCTGACCAAAAACTTTCATGCTGACTACATTCCTAAAAAGACTGAAACCATTTAGTTTAAGTTGTAATTGTTGGTGGGCTTAGGACCCACCAATAATTCCATAGGAGGAATTATTTTTTAAGTTTTTTGCCACCCAGCCACTTTTTCTCACAGCTAGTCAATTTTGCCACTGTAGCATATAGTTAATAGATAATGAATGTGTAGATGACTGTATCACAGTAAAACTTCATTCTTTAAAAAATTCTTTATTGGGGGATTAATGTTTTAAAGTTAACAGAAAATACAATAGTGCTGGGAAATTATGCCAATGAAGTCACATCTGCCATGTTGTCTCCTCAGGCTACTGCTAGTTCCCACGAGAGTTGGGACATTCTCGGAGTGCCTGTTCCGCCATGTTATGCCCTCAGGGCATTGTCTATATCCTTGCGATATCCAGAGTGCTATGGTTACTCCTCCCCCTTCCCATTCTCGCGAAAGCTGCTCCTATAAAAGCCCTTCTTCTTCTGCACCTCTCTCTCTTGCCAGCCCTTCACTCTGGTGTTCAGACACAGGAAAGGTTACTGCATGAGGCGCCCATTTTTGCTACCTCCATGTGGCCCGCGCTCAATAACATCTGGCTCAACAACACAATAGTTTGTTCATGAATAACATTTCCTAGTTTTCCACATAACAATACAACCCCCACTAGGTCCTCTGTCATTATGTTCTAGGACCTGAACCCTCCCCACAGCCCCACCCCAGAGCCTTTTGCTTTGGTGCCATACACCAACTCCAGTCCAAAACTTCATTCTTATTGGCAACTGCTGGGAGAGATTTGTCCCACAAATTTTAGCTTACTGAGAAGTGAATTGCATCATGGTATTTGAACTGAAAGATCAAATTGGGTCAAGACAGAGAAGTTATTTGCTGACCAATAGCCAAAGAAAGCCTGTAATCATTATTGAATTCTACCTAAAGCAGTTCATAGATTTAAATAACTGGATAAAGAATTTGTAGAATATATACAAAATGAAAGTTTACTATGAAATCAGAGAGAGGGAGAGGGAGAGGAAGAGAGAGAGAGAGAGAGGAATTTGTAGTATTTGGAACAAAACTGGATGCAATTAGAAGTGACTATGCTAAATAAAATAAATTTTAAAAGGTAAAAAAAAACTACCAGATGGATGGCTTTTTTCATATGTAGAATATGGATTCCTAAAGCCAAAAAGAAACTTAAAGAAGAGGAAGAGGAGGAGGATAACTAGACAAGTGTGTAAAATGTGAGTACTAAGATGCTTACAAGAAGGTGTGTCAGACTGGAGGTGGGTGGACAAAAGCTTTGGTGGAGGATGTGATAATTTGTATGCACCAAGTGTGTATATTAAATTACTCTTTGAAATATGATAATTCTGTAAAAACGATTTAAATCACTAATAATAGTGATTTAATAATAACCTGCAATGAGAAAATGATAGAGGGGCCCACTGGTAAAGACTCACAGAGAGGAGAAGTCATCAGGGAAATGAAGGGGAAAGGACTGGATCCCAGCTTTCTTGATCCAAATTTCTTTCATTACTTTAGTGTTCTATTTCTCTTGCTTTTAGAGAGAGAAATAACTACAAGATGATAGATAGATAGATATAGATGATAGATATATGATAGATAGATAGATAGATAGATAGATAGATAGATAGATAGATAGATATAGATAGGTAAACAGACAGACATATGGACAGACATCACAACATTAAATTTTCCTTCACTTTGGTAGGAATCACATTCAAACCTGGGTCACGCACATAGCAACATAGTGCACTATCCAAATGATTCGCTATTTTGATAGCCCTAGTCTAAATTTCTTATTTTTACTTTTAATTCCTCTCTTGGATATCTGAATGTTTTCCCTTTGGGAATTCCATCTTCTACCAGTTTTAGTGGTTTCCACCCACACAAATTCTGATAAGAATTATATTTGGAGTTTGTGGTTGTGAAAATAGAACCAACTTAATGTTCCTGAAGGATTTGTACCAAGTTTGTGTGCGCGTGCATGAACTTGTGTATGTGTTTGGTGCCAGGGTTATCTTGCTGGGGCTTGTGTCAGCACTATGAACTCGCCGATCCCTGGAGGATATTTTTCTTTCTTTTTTTTTTTTTAAATAGGATAGAAAGAAATTGAGTTGAGAGGGAGCTAGATAGAGAGAGAAAGATAAACACACCTGCAGACCCAGAGCTCCTGCAGGTGGGTCCTTGCTCTTATGCTCTTTTTAAAAAAATATAATTAGATTTATTTATTTATTTATTTATTTATTTATTTATTTATTTACTGTATAGACACAGCCATAAATCTAGAGGCAGGGGAAGGTGACTAGAGAGAGAGATAGAAAGACACCTGCAGCACTGCTTCACCACTTGCAAAGCTTCCTACCCTGCATGTGGGGACCAGGGACTTGAAATTGGCACATTGCAACATGTGCTCTTACACAGGCCCACTACCGCCCACCCCCTCTAATTGTATAAGACTGTTAGACTCAAAAATGGCTTCCAAGAAGGAAATATCTCTTATACACAGTTTCCAAAGACCAGAAAATTCACCACTCCATACAGGGCCAAATGGGGAAGTATCAAGATTAGTTAGGAGACTAAAGAAGGAAAGAAAGGTGTGAGCAAAAATATTTATTGTTATTTCAGTAGAGAGGAAATTTAGGGTGGATAAGCAAACATAGGGTTGTTGGCTTATCTAAGCAATTTCACTGGGCTCAGCTCTATTGGATATGTTTTTAGTTTTATGCTATCTGACTCTTTGTTGATTAACACAGTAAAACAGTGAACCAGAGTATAGTAGTCACAATAGGAAATAGTTTGGAATCTGAACTATGGATTGATTTGTTTTCACATGAACTATGTGCTCACAGAAGAGTAATTTACTATCTCCTGAAATAGCTAATTCTCAGAAGCAAAGTCCCATCAGGGCCATCAAGGTCCCCAAAAATCTCAGCATCTAATTAAAAAGTTAACAGAAGTAAGTATTACATACAGATGAATTACACAGAAAGGATACTTGCTGAAAAAGCTATTGGGTAGCTCATAGAATTAAAGGAAAACATATAAAATAAAATTAGAAAGTTAGCAGAATTCCAGAGAGGTGAGGCAATTGCAAACACAGCCGAGATCTTAACTTAAGAATCTCATCCCCTAGATGTTAGCCTATTCAAGAAACAATTTCAAGTCCTCACTGAGTAGTTTTCACTCTGTACTGGGCCTGCTGCCACTGACCATTTTTGGCCATGCTACCCATTGTTGCAAATCAACTTTTAATTTTCCCTTTGTATTTTTGTATATTTGTTTCTCTTTAGAAATTCAAATTCCCCATTAAGACCAGATGTTTCAACAATTTCAGATCACATAACTAAACCAGGTAACAAGAACAGAGATAGGTATATCCATCTCATTTCTTTTCAGTATCTATAATGAAAACCTAGATTCTGCTTCCCAATATTTGGAGATAACCTATACACACTCATTCTAAGAGATAAAGAGAGAGAGAGATGGAGGGAGGAGAGGGAGAGAAGGTGGGGACAAACATACTCAGGATAGATTGAATTATGAAGGAAATATACTTTTTTTTATTGCTTTATTTACTTACTTACTTGCTTACTTACTTAATTTTCATTAAGAAAGGACCATATCATCACTCTGGCATGTGTGGTACCAGGTATCAAAACCAGAACCTCAGTTTTGCAAATTGTGAGTTGTGGGCTCTCCTCCCAGTGACAGCAATTAGATTTCAGAGAATAGCAAGGAAAAAAATAGAGAGCGAGATAGACATATATTCTTCTACTAAAAAGTAGCTTTAAATTAGAAAGGGTGTTCCAAACCTTTTATCAAGAATATTCAGAGACTAATGATAAAGTGAACAGTTAAAAATATATCTGAGAGGTTTTTTTGTTTTGTTTTGTTTTTTTCTGTAAGTCAGCTCATCAGGACATTACCATTCTGGGCCATCGTTGCTCAGATAGGAGAGAGACAGACAGAGGGACAGAGAGAAAGGCACTATGGCACAGAAGCTTACCTTAGTGTGGTGGGGTATAGCACAAGCCTGAGCTACACATTTGGCAAAGCAAGGGCCCTCCCAAGTGAGCTATCTTGATAATCCCTGTATCTTTACCTTAAAGAAAACAGTGTTAGCAGAAGTACACTGACCTTTGTTGATCATGGGATATATAATTGCCAATACACAGGTAAGATGTAGGAAGGCAGATGAGAGCTCAGGGGATCAAACAGGATAAAGTCATCTAAACAGTGGTGGTGCCCATGGATTCCCAGGGAAGAAAGATTCTCTGGGGTGATGCAGATGAATTTAAAGCAATATTAAGTATTAAAAGAACTACATACTGAACTGTGAAAACAGTGTGTGCCTTTAAAAAAAAGTATGGTTGTCAGTGGAATTAGGAATTGAAATTACATCTGAAATGGAAATTAGAGTGCAGTGGAGAAAAATATAGAGTCTGAAAGACATGCTAAGGACCTGTGCTTAGTAAAGTTTTTTAAAAAATATTCAATTAGGCAGGAAGAGCCCATGAAAGGCAAATTCATCTAAAGCTGTGTCCACAGGACACAGAGGCAATGGGTGTGCAGCACCCTCTCAAGATGTCCAGCAGAGGAAAGAAACTTTCTTTCTAAAATTTCTCTAATATCTCCTACCACACGCTTCTTATCTCCCTTCCTCTCACTTCCTCTCACTTTGCCTGATGGTTAATATAAATATTTAACAACCCACAGGACTCAGAATAAGTTGATTCATTGGTTTCCTCATCCTTTTCTCTTCTCTTTGGTTACAGAGGCTCTGTAAAACCAAGCTGGAGAAAAGACCATGTTTTGGCAGGGAATCTAGAGATGGATGGATGGAAATGTGTAAAATCTTTAGTCTCAGCAGACCCAAAGAGAAGAAACCAGGTCAGCAAGGTTTGGAGGGCAACTTTGAACAGTAGCTGTCCTCCACAGAAAGCAGCCACTTTTATTTATTTACTTATTTGATAGTTTATTTTTCATTCAGTATCATTTGTTAACATATTTATTTATTGTGTTTGAATCAAATGGGATTTCACATGTGTTCAGATCTGGTACTTAATTTTTCACTGTGAAACAAAGGTGAAGGATTCACTCTAAGTTGTTATATGAGGGAAAGTGACCCCCTTAACATAAAAACTATTTAGACAATGATTTATTGTAAACAACAAAGGCTGCCCAGGGATCAGCATTACTCTCTCTCTCTCTCTCTCCTTCCATTTCAAGTTCTAATCAAACATGGAGGAAAATCAATAATGAACAAGTCTTATCCTTTGAGCTGCTGAAACTTGCTGAGATATGTGTATCTATCAGTGCAAAGTACACATAACTCTTTCTCCACCCCCCCATCAACCTTGTTTCCTCCCTTAGCCTGCTCCCTCTCTCCTTGAGACACCCTCACAACCACCTCTAGGCAATTCCAGGTTCTGAAATATTTAGCTCTTATGAGATAGAACTGCAGCTGACCTATTTCTCCTCCTTTGCTCTCTTCCTTTAACCCTCAGTCCCAATCTCACTCATCTTCACAGCCCCCATAGGGTCTCACTATAATCCACCACAACTCTGCTTCCATTTTGGCTGAGTTGTTGATATTTAGGAGAGGTAGAGGACATGCAAAGGCAGAGAGCATGGAAAAGTAGCCCAACACACAGTATAGTAAGAGAGTCTGACAAGATTGATGGGCCCTATATCACAGCTGGAAACCTGGAGGTGGTAAAGGGAAAACTGTCAGTAACGTATAATATCTTGTTATGACATCTTTTCTTGGATGAGGATGAGAAATATATCATTAATACAAAACCAAGCTATCTGAGATATGGTAAACAGCAGGTCTTACTGTACATAGCTCCTGACACCAATAATATTAATAATTCTTGGAAAGTTGAGAGGATACAAGTTCTACTGAATGAAGTCTGCCTTACTACCTACCTCCATGGAAAGAAGAAAATGGACAGGAAGGGGAGATCTGGCGATGAGGAGCAGCTGGTTTTTCCTCCCTTCTGTCTCACACATTAAATATCACTTATTTCCGAAGAAGATTTTCTGATTTAATTTCTTATTTTTGTGTATGTTTGTTTACTACTGAGCAGGATCCTCACACATGCATGATTTCACTATCCATGGTTGTTTTTTCATTCACATAGAGAGATAGAAGAAATGTCATATCACCATAGATTCTCCTATGTGTTTCCAGGGTTAAAGCCTGGGTTGCATACATGTTAAGGCAGATGTACTACCTGGAGATCCATCCCAGGAGTGCCTTCTTTTAGCAGCCATGACACATTAACTGAAGATAATTGTTGATATGATATATGTCCAGTGGCTTCCAGATTTTCCCTGGACAAAACAGGTTTCTGTAGCATTTTATATCCGAGCTAAAACTACTTTTGTCTTTCCCCATTCAGGGATAACCCAAGATAGCTCCTTTTTCTTTAAGACAATTTTTGTACAGAGTTGAATTCATACAATTTAGAGTTGAAAAGACTGATTGCCAAACACACTAAATATATAATAAATCCTTCCTAAAGGTTCTATAGTAGAGTCTCATTTTTAACCCATTCGAAGTATTTTCCAAAATTTGGCCAATCCTTGACTAAATAAGTGGAGCAAACACCGAACTCTTCTCAGAAAATACCAATAATTTATCCCAATACCTTAAACTCGCTAAGTTCTAGGATCAATTTTCTCCTTTAAAACTCTTTTCTTTGCTTACTAAAATTGCTTCTCATCTGTAGTTTTTTTTTTTGTTTTGTTTGTTTTTGTTTTTTCTACTTTCCAAAATAAATTCAAGTAGCCACTCTACTTTTCTGTTACCATTCCTGCTCCAAATGATATACTTTATTTTCATATTGAAGCAATGGCATAATCAATGGAAGACTCTTTATACTGGCAAAGAGGAAGCCATGTTATCATCAACTGACTTCTCTTGGGTCTGGGTGAGATAATGAAAGAGTTAAGTAGTACTGAATTTTGGGATGATGGTTCATTTATGGTGAGTAAAATGGATTATGGCACATGAACATAATTAGGATATAGCTGATGTCAGCCTGAAGTCAAGAGCATAGACAGACATACACAAACTCACAAGGGATTGTGGGTACAAAAAATTATTTAAACAGGTGCTTGGCAGTAGTTCAGTGTTTTGGCGATTTTCCCTTTTGGTGCTTCTTTTCCTGTTTGCTCTTTCAGCTGCCCTCACCACCTTTCCACTGATGCCAGAATCTCTGCCATGTCATTTCCCCAGGATCTGCAATGTAGTTGAACACTAGTAACTATACTTAAGGACTCATGGCTCTATGCCACATGGCTAGCCTGTCTATTCCCCTCTGCTTATTTTGCTGCCAAGCTTTTATGTACCTAAATAAACCCACCGTGTAACAGACTTTACGTCTGATAAACCCCCAACAAAGCACAACAAAAGTCTTTTTGATTTTAATTTCTATACTGAATAATCAACCATAAATTAATAATTTTTCCTGTTTAGGAAAAGAAGAAATAAAGGAGAAATACTTTTTCCCCCTTCCAGTATTATTGCTGGGGCTCTGTGTTGGCACTACAAAATGGAGGAGGGAGAGAGAGGGAGAGGGAAAGGGAGAAGGAGAGGGAGAGAGAGAGATGCATAGACCTGCTTTACCTTTTGTGATGCTTCCCCTTGTAGGTGGAGAGCTAAAGGTTCAAACTCGGATCTTTCCAAGAGTCCTTGTATTTAGTACTATGTGCGCTTAACTAGGTGTGCCACCTCCCAGCCTCCTATAGAAGAGCAATACTTTATTATGGGTTCACCAAGAATCTCCATTTGTAGAGACTATACTGTGTATTATAGAGGTTGTACTCTAGTTTACTTATATGTTTAGCGTAAATAACCTGCAAAGTACAGTACTTCACAGACAGTCAGATATTTCTTGCTGTTCTATGCTGTTACTCTGGCATGGACTCCATAGACCTGCTGCCAGGTCTTAGCCTGTCAGACTACACCCCACACTGGATTCCCATGCCCCATGCTTGATTTCTACTGCAGGGCTTCATTTCCACTCCTATGAGTACCAGCTTTGATCTCTGCTTTCCCCTATCAGACAGCTTAGGGCACTGGTGAGAACAGATGCAGGGAGAATACCTTGCTGTGATGCAAAGTTAAGAAGAATGCTTCTTAATAAGCAACATCTGAGATTAAAGAGATGCATTAAGCTTCATTTGGCTTAAAACTGGCCCACTGCAAAGCTTCCTATGGTATCAGTGCTCTCTGCCCCTCCCCAGAAGCGCTTTCTTTCTAATTCTGGAACAAAGTAACATTCTCTTCCTTTCTCTTCTTTAGTTCCTCTCCTCACCTCCCACAGCCTCCTCAAGACACAACAGTCCCAAAGCTTCTTCTGTCAGTATGATGTGAAATGGGCTTGATCTTGGATTGTGCTCATGACAAAACAAATGCATTATGTAAGTGAGCTATCTGGTCAGTCCCCCTCTGATTTCTTAATGTAAGTTATCTAAAGCTTTGAGTCAATCCACCACTCCTTTCATAGTCTACCTAGAGAGGATTAAAATGTAAAGGTGCTATATGAATGAGTCCAGGATTCCATAAGGAAAAATGAGTCTGCATGGTGGCACCAATATAAGGTGTGGTGTTTGTCAGATCTAACAGAAAAATTGTGAGTTTTCATCCACAAACTCAATTATCCCAGAATCATATATAGTTTTAAGATGCCGACACCCTCCACTTTAAGGCTGTAAGATTACATGGTTATGTACTGTGGTAGAAAGTGTGAAGGATGAAAATGTTGGAAATTATGCATTAAGTAGAAATTATATAATCTAAATACATCTGATTCACATTAATATGCTTTCCATATTTTCTCAAGTTTTTCATAGTTCTCCAATTACCTGTCAATAAGCATATACTCTCAAGAATGACTTTGATATGTCATTTGCATCTTAATGAGAATTTAAACCATTGTAACACCTTTCCCATGTTTTTTTTTTTTTTTTTCCCAGCCTGATGCCTTAGTAAGGAAGTGGTTCAGAGGCTAGTTAAGGGAATTTCAGATATAACTAAGTAAGATTGAAGTAATAAATGGTTCTAAATAAAAATGTTGACAGCCACACTATAATATAAATTCATATAATAATTACGTTAGTCTTGGAAAAAATTCAACTGAATATATCAAACATTGTTTTTTTGGTTTTTTTTTGTGTGTTTTTAATTTTTTTAATATTTATTTTATTTTATTTTATTTATTCCCTTTTGTTGCACTTGTTGTTTTTTTTATTGTTGTAGTTATTATTGTTGTTGTCGTTATTGGATAGGACAGAGAGAAATGGAGAGAGGAGGGGAAGACAGAGAGGAGGAGAGAAAGATAGACACCTGCAGACCTGCTTCACTGCCTGTGAAGCGATTCCCCTGCAGGTGGGGAGCCGGGGCTCGAACCGGGATCCTTATGCCGGTCCTTGTGCTTTGCGCCACCTGCGCTTAATCCACTGCGCTACAGCCCGACTCCCCAAACGTTGTTTTAACAGTTTGATCTGCATCTCTAGAATCACCTTTCTGTAATTTTATGTTTATGGACAACTCTTTTGAATTGTCCATACACCATTACTAGCTTTTAGATTTTTATTTTATCCATATTTGCTTTAAATAATCTTTGCTATTTGAATGTTTGCATAATTTTAATGAATTGGTGATACAGATTTTAGTAGAAATAAATAATACTCATTGGTGTTTTCTGCTCCTTAAATTCTGTTCATGGTGAATCTGCTGGTTTTATTTGCAATTTTCAAATTTTGTTTTCATCACATAAATTATCACTAGGCTTTATACCTGTATGATGACTCCATCACCTCCCCCCATTTCTTTGATAAAGGGAGAGAAAAAGAGAGAGAGATAGAGAGTGGGGAGAGAAAGAGACAGAGGGAAAGGAGAGAAACAGTGAGGAGAGACACTGGCAGCACTGCTCCACTGCAAGTGAAGATCCCTTCTCCAGTTAAGGACCAGGTACTTGAATTATGGTCCTCATGCATAGTAATGTGTAATTTCTACTGGATGTGTAACTGTCTGATCCCCAAAATATACTCTTTTCAAGTGAATTTCAAAACCTGACAGCAGAAACTTTCAATGCCATGAAATAATATCAAGCACAGATATAGAAAGCATCATCAATGCACCAAGTCAGCTCCTCTTGTCTTTGGTTCTCTCTGAGAATGTAGACTGTTTTTTTTTCCATGGCAGAGGTCATCACAATCACCTACCAGCTTGATATAGAGACAATCTAATACACCTTCTACTTATGTTTGGGCCATTCTTTCAACTCCTGTGGGATTCAGTTGTTACAGATGCTTCAAATGCCAAAGGATATATATTAGAAGTATAGGAAAAATCTGAGTACAGGAGGGCAAACCTTTGGGTGAAAAGAAAATTATAGTAGATGGATTTTTTTGAGCCACCCCCCTTCCCACTAAGTAGATTTTTTTTTTGAGGCAAGTTCATATAGCCTTTCACCAAAGGATCCTGTAGGACTTGGAAATCAGTGTTTGATATTAGGCAATACTCAGCTCAGTAACATATCTTCATATTGATTTACCTTTCCTATCTTACTTCCCTCTGCCCTCTCTCTTCCTTACTTATATTGATTTTTCTGATAAAGTAGTAGCAGAAAAGCCTTTGCCTTGGGCCTTACTTTCTGAAAACCTCAAGTGAAGACACAGCTATTCATTCAGTAGACCAGTTATTCCAAAACTCAACAAATATATTAATTTAAATGTATTATGTTACAAATAACACACACACACACACACACACACACACACACACACAAACTAGTAATGACTAAGCCACATATACCATTGTAGAAATCAAAAGAAAGTAAAATAAATATAAAAGCGGTCAGACAGTAATATAGTTTATTGAGCACATGTGTCACTAAAAGCAAAGACCAGGATTCAAGCCCCTGTCCCCTTGGATGGAAGGGGTAAGCAGAATTGCAGGTGTCTCTCTTCTCCTCTCTTCTCCTCTCAATTTCTCTCTGTCCTATCAAACTAAAGAAAATAGTCTTGGTTCTGTTCACTATTAACTTTCTTACAAAAAAATAGATTTTACCAATATAATAATATCGTATGAAAAAGTACTTTCTATAAACATCCATATATAAAACACAGGGGTATCTATATTAATTCCTAAGTCATGCATAATTTCTTTGGTAGAAAAACATGGTGACTGTATATGTGTGCACGTGTAGAAGCAAATCAAATCCAGAGCTGTTTTCCCCAGATTTTTTGCCTCCAGTATTATTGCTGGGGCTTGGTGCCTGCACTACAAATCCACTGCTTCTAGAGGCCATTTTTTCCCCATTTTTGTTGCCTTTGTTGATGTTATTGCTTTTGCTGTTGTTGTTGTATAGGAAAATCAAGAGAGGAAGGAAAACAGAGGGCGAGAAAAAGACACTTGCAGACCTGCTTCATCACATGTAAGGTGATCTCCTACAGGTGGGGAGCTAGGGCCTGGAACAGGATGCTTAGTCTGGTCCATGCTTTTAGCGCCATGTGAGCTTAACCTGCGAGCTACCACCCGACCCCCTGAGAATCAGAGGTTTTATCTACTGTGCCACCTCCTGGATCACTTTTAAGGAAATATTAACAAAGAGCAAGAGTTTCATGTTAGCACTTTCTTGTTATTATTGGATTTAGCTTTCACAAACAAAATATAAGTTCTCATTTCCTAAGATTCTAGAGCCTAAGTTTTATCAATTATTTCTCAAAATAGGAACATTCTTTCTAAACACAATATTTATCTTTATCTTTCACTTTTACTATCTGTGAAATGTATCTAAAATCTTGCTAGTATAATTGTGGTCTATGAACCAGAAGCATACGCATCACCTGGGAGCTTGTTAAAAATGCAAAATCTCAGACCTATGTCAAATTCATTTAATCAGAATCTGCATTTTAACAAGATCCCAAATGACTTGTATATATACTAAAATTTGACAAAAACTGTCCAAATGTCCTGTGTGAAGATAAACTGAACTCCTGAAATACTTTATGGGCAAGGATCCATTGGGTTTGACAAGGTTTAACAGGGAAATGATAATTTTATCTTTGGACTATGATGCTGCCATATTTTTAATTAATCCCAAAGATGATGGTCAAATAAAGTTATTCATTTCTTAGCAGAGCAGCTGGCATTTTTCAAAAGGGAATTTATTTGCATAGCTAAGAAGATTATGTACCCAACACGTACACTCTTTCATAGAGATTACAGTAAACTTTGTTTTTTAAATCACACAGTGTGAAATCAGATAGTGCAAAGTAAAATCATGCTTATTAAACTAATGAAGTGGTTTTTAGAGCTTAAGAAAATTTAGGTATAACCTAAAATGGAAACTAGTCAAAATAATTCTTTGTAATGTCATAAACAATATGTCTATATAATTTGAATTTTTGAATTTTTATATTTATTTATTTTCCCTTTTGTTGCCCTTGTTTTTATTATTGTAGTTATTATTATTGTGGTTATTGCTGTCATTGTTGTTAGACAGGACAGAAAGAAATGAAGAGAAGATGGGAAGACAGAGAGAGGGGGAGAGAAAGATAGACACCTGCATATCTGCTCAAACAGGGATCCTTAAGCCTCCATGGAGTCCTTGCACTTTGCGCCACATGTACTTAGCCCCTGCACAACCACTGGACTCCCTATAATTTGAATCTTATAAGAAACTATATAGTGAAACATGCTTATTAATCTATTAATGCATTATTTGTGAAAATATCATGTTGCTAAACTCAGATTACATTAGCAAACTCAAGTTCCATAAGAAAAGAATTAACAACTACAATATATATATATATATATATATATATATATATATATATATGGAAAATAAAGTGAAGGAGATATATACAATACATAAATGTAAAATATAAAATATTTTAACTACACAGCTATAAACATGATATATTTTACTTGGCTACAACATGAATGGAATTTGAAGGAATCATGTTTAGTGAGATAAGTCAGAAGAAGGATAAATACTGAATAGGATCACTAACAGATGGACTATAAGGAATAAACCAAAGGACAATATAAGATGAATCTTCATTAACTATAATCTATTAGAGACTCAGAAGGGGAAAAGGAATACCACTAAAGGGAATTTGGAGTCTATGTTATACACTATATTTTCAGCCTGTTTTATTTCTAAGTAAATTAGCTAAGATCATAACTTTGCTTTAGTCATTTCACTTTAAATCCCTGTCAGTTTTATTCTTTTTTAATTTTTATTTATTTATTCCCTTCTGTTGCCCTTGTTGTTTTTCATTATTGTTGTAGTTGTTATTGTTGTCATCATTGTTGGATAGGACAGAGAGAAACGGAGAGAGGAGGGAGAAGACAGAGAGGGGGAGAGAAAGATAGACACCTGCAGACCTGCTTCACCACTTGTGAAGTGACTCCCCTGCAGGTGGGGAGCCAGGGCTCGAACTGGTCAGTTTTATCTTAACAATGGGTCAAGAATGATAATTCATGCTATGTTTTGGAATACAAAGGGAAAAAGTCTGGCAAGAAAAAGTAGAAGGCAAATAGCAAGGCTTACTAGATCCCGTAGTTTTGAAATTGTTCCAGTCTAATGGAGTGTCTGTGAGGGTAAGGGGTGTAAAGTGAAAAGGAAGAGTAATCTGTCCAGAGTTAGGTTCCAAAGCTCTGTGAACTTTTGGGACAGACAGTAGCTTCCCTTACTACTGAACTGAAATAAACAGGTGGAAATGAGTAATGATAAATTATTGTTTTAGATTTGAAGTCTTTGGGGTCTTAATTTAGAAGGTTTCTGATGATTGTATTACCAAAATATTCTTTAGAAGTTGTATTCATTTGTATCAGTTCATTTAAATTAGTGTCACAGTTTTCCAAGAACCTATTACATGAGGACTTAATGTATACATAAAGGCTTCTGAACTTCAAAAAAAAGTCAGGAAAGTCCTCAGCATTCTAATACAGAAAGGGAAATATCCCCAATAAATCTCAGGATTGTTCCACTTATGAATGATGAGATATAAATTTATTTGAATAAAACATCCCCAGATAGAGTATAAGTCACTAGAATACATAAAATTGTTTGATATTTAGTCTTAAATCTGGAACAAGCTCAAGTTTATGTGTTTGTTTAGAGCAAGGGTCATTGACATACTGGAATATTATTAAAGGCAGTACATGCGAAAAATATATATACCTTTGTATTCCAATTAGTAATGAATGAGAATTGTCCAGAGAGAACAAGATAAAAGAACAACTTTTTTTTAAAAAATTTCTTTATTGGAGTATTAATAGTTTACTGTATACAGTAAAATACAATAGTTTGTACATGCACAACATTTCCCATTTTTCTGTGATCATATTCCAGGACCTGAGCCCACTCCCTTACCTGAGTCTGTTTCTTTGGTGCAATACATCAACTACATCAAAGTTCTGTTTATTGTTTTACCTTCTGATCTTGTTTTTAAACTTCTACCTATCAGTGAATAACAGAAAGGATATCAAGGTGCAAGAGGCCCAGAGAGTACCAAACAGAATCAACCCAGACCTGAAAACACCAAGACACATCATAGTCACAATGAGAAGAAGTAAGGATAAAGAAAGGATCCGAAAGGCTGCGAGAGAGAAACAAAAAGTCACATACAGGGGAAAACCCATAAGACTTTCTGCAGATTTCTCCACTCAAACTATAAAAGCCAGAAGGGAGTGGCAAGATATCTATCGAGCCCTGAATGAAAAAGGGTTTCAACCAAGGATTATATATCCTGCTAGACTTTCATTCAAGCTAGATGGAGGGATCAAAACCTTCTTAGACAAACAACAGTTAAAGGAGGCAACTATCACCAAGCCGGCCCTGAAAGAGGTACTAAAAGACCTCTTATAAACAAGAACATCACTATAATACTTGTAATATATCAGAGTAAACAAATTGTTTTTTAGAACAATGGCACTACAATACATTAAATCCATAATATCAATAAATGTCAATGGCTTAAACTCACCCATCAAAAGGCACAGGGTGGGGGGATGGATCAGAAAACATAACCCAACCATATGCTGCTTGCAAGAATCCCATCTGTCACAACAAGATAAACACAGACTTAAAGTGAAAGGATGGAAAACTATCCTACAGGCTAACGGTCCACAAAAAAGGGCAGGAACAGCCATTCTCATCTCAGACACGATAGATTTTAAATTAAATAAAGTAATAAAAGATAGGCAAGGACATTACATAATGATTAGAGGATCAATCAGCCAAGAAGACTTAACAATTATTAACATCTATGCACCCAACGAGGGACCATCTAAATACATTAAACACCTATTGAAAGAATTTCAAAAATACATCAATAGTAATACAATAATAGTGGGAGACTTCAATACCCCACTCTCACACTTAGACAGATCAACAAAGCAGAGAACCAATAAAGATACAAGAGAATTGAATGAAGAGATTGACAGACTACACCTCCTGGACATTTTCAGACTCCTCCACCCCAAAAAACTGGAATACACCTTCTTTTCAAATCCACACAACACATACTCAAGGATAGACCACATGTTAGGCCACAAAGACAGCATCAATAAATTCAAGAGCATTGAAATCATCCCAAGTATCTTCTCAGACCACAGTGGAGTAAAACTAACTTTTAACAACAAACGGAAAATTATTAAAAGACATAGAATTTGGAAACTAAACAACATGCTCCTTAAGAACCACTGGGTCAGAGACTCACCCAAACAGGAAATTCAAATGTTCCTGGAAACTAATGAAAATGAAGACACAACCTATCAAAATATTTGGGACACAGCGAAAGCAGTACTGAGAGGGAAACTTATAGCCATACAATCACATATTAAACACCAAGAAGAAGCCCAAATGAACGAACTTACTACACACCTCAATGACTTAGAGGAAGAGGAACAAAGGAACCCTAAAGCAACCAGAAGGACAGAAATCACTAAAGTTAGAGCAGAAATAAACAACATCGAAAATAAAAGAACCATACAAAAGATCAATGAAGCCAAATGTTGGTTCTTTGAAAGATTAAACAAAATTGACAAACCCCTAGCCAGACTCACCAAACAAAAAAGAGAGAAGACTCAAATTAATAGAATTGTAAACGATACAGGAGATATCACAACTGACACCACAGAAATCCAGAGAATTCTGCGAAACTTCTATAAAGAACTATATGCCACCAAGCTAGAGAATCTGGAAGAAATGGAACAATTCCTAGAAACCTATGCACTTCCAAAACTGAACCAAGAAGAACTACAAAATCTAAATGCACCAATCACAGACAAAGAAATTGAAACCGTTATTAAGAATCTCCCCAACAACAAAAGTCCTGGACCAGATGGCTTCACAAACGAATTCTACAAAACTTTCAGGAAACAGTTAATACCCATACTTCTTAAGCTATTCCATAAGATTGAAGAAACAGGAATACTCCCTTCCACCTTCTATGAAGCCAACATCACCCTGATACCAAAAGCTGATAGGGACAGAACAAAAAAGGAAAACTACAGACCAATATCTCTGATGAACATAGATGCCAAAATATTAAACAAGATCTTGGCCAACCGGATACAGCAACACATCAAAAAGATTGTTCATCATGACCAAGTGGGATTCATCCCAGGAATGCAAGGCTGGTTCAACATCTGTAAATCAATCAATGTCATTCATCACATCAATAAAAGCAAAGCCAAAAACCACATGATTATCTCAATAGATGCAGAGAAAGCCTTTGACAAAATCCAACACCCATTCATGCTCAAAACTCTACAAAAAATGGGAATAGATGGGAAATTCCTCAAGATAGTGGAGTCTATATATAGCAAACCTACAGCCAACATCATACTCAATGGACAGAAGCTGAAAGCATTCCCCCTCAGATCAGGGACTAGACAGGGCTGCCCACTGTCACCGTTACTCTTCAACATAGTATTGGAAGTTCTTGCCATAGCAATCAGGCAAGAGAAAGAAATCAAAGGGATACAGATTGGAAGGGAAGAAGTCAAGCTCTCACTATTTGCAGATGATATGATAGTATACATAGAAAGACCTAAAGAATCCAGTAGAAAATTACTGGAAGTTGTTAGGCAATATATAGCAAGGTATCAGGCTACAAAATCAATGTACAAAAATCAGTGGCATTTCTTTATGCAAACACTAAATCTGAAGAAGAAGACATCCAGAAATCACTCCCATTTACTGTTTCAGCAAAATCAATCAAATACCTAGGAATAAAGTTGACCAAAGAAGTGAAAGACTTGTATGCTGAAAACTATGAGTCGCTACTCAAGGAGATAGAAACTGATACCAAGAAATGGAAAGATATCCCATGCTCATGGATTGGAAGAATAAATATCATCAAAATGAATATTCTCCCCAGAGCCATATACAAATTTAATGCAATACCCATCAAAATTCCACCAAGCTTCTTTAAGAGAATAGAACAAACACTACAATCATTTATCTGGAACCTGAAAACACCTAGAATTGCCAAAACCATCCTAAGGAAAATAAACAGAAATGGAGGCATCACACTCCCAGACCTTAAACTATATTATAAAGCCATCATCATCAAAACAGCATGGTACTGGAACAAAAATAGGCACACAGACCAGTGGAACAGAATTGAAAGCCCAGAAGTAAATCCCAACACCTATGGGCATCTAATCTTTGATAAGGGGGCCCAGAAGATTAAATGGAAGAAGGAGGCTCTCTTCAATAAATGGTGCTGGGAAAACTGGGTTGAAACATGCAGAAGAATGAAATTGAACCACTTTATCTCACCAGAAACAAAAATCAACTCCAAATGGATCAAAGACCTAGATGTCAGACCAGAAACAATCAAATACTTAGAGGAAAACATTGGTAAAACACTTTCCCATCTACACCTCAAGGACATCTTTGATGAATCAAACCCAATTGCAAGGAAGACCAAAGCAGAAACAAACCAATGGGACTACATCAAATTGAAAAGCTTCTGCACATCCAAAGAAACTATTAAACAAACAGAGAGACCCCTCACAGAATGGGAGAAGATCTTCACATGCCAGACATCAGACAAGAAACTAATCACCCTGTTATTATTTCCTTAGCTAATGTTTGGATGTTGAACTCGTTGTTTTGTGCTTCGCCCTCTGGAGGACTTTTAGCTGGACTCTTGTCCTGGTTCGAGTCTCCATTATTTTTTCTTGTTGTTTTAACCATTTTATATAAGTTAACAGTTGTTTCAGTCCCTGAGTTGGAGCTCAGTGGTTTAAAAGCCTCTTTTTTTTTTCTTCCCTGTGGGCTATGGGAGCCTGAGGGCTTTTAAACTATCAATAGGCTTCTTAGCTTAATCACTGACTCCTGACCAAGAGATAAAGCAGGGTGTGGCAGAGATAATCCAGTGGTTATGCAAAGAGACTTTCACAGCCCCTCAGCTATGGCACGGAGGTATAGGTCTTCTGAGTTCCCAGTTAGATCTCTGTACCCTGGTGTCCCTCCCTGTTGCTGCTCCAGATTCTGAGGGTAGTAGCAATGGAGACTCAGAGTTGCACTTGGTGAGTCTCTGGGGAGTCCTTTCCTCCCTTCAGCTGTCCCCTTGTTGGTGGAGCAGACTGGAGGTGGTGTCTCCACTAACAAACTGTCAAACTGTTAGCAGTCACTTAATCTCTCCTTAGGCCCCTCTCTCCCCTCTGTCTCCAGCCAAAACAACGAGTTCAACATCCAAACATTAGCTAAGGAAATAATAACAGGAGTGAGTAAAGAATTCGAAAAAATTGTAATCAGAACTGCAGGAACAACAAATGAGAATACGGAAGAAAATTCTAATAATCTCATGGTTATTAGAGAGCTGAAAGCTGAAATTGCTGAGCTAAGAAGGCAACTAGCTGAACAAGCTAAAACAGTATCAGAGCAGGGCAACAAAATAGATGAACTCCAGAAAGCAGTAGAGGGCAGAGAGAATAGAATCAATGAGGCTGAAGACAGAATTAGCAAGATTGAGGATGAATTAGAGACAACTAAAAAAGAAGTAAGAGATCTCAAAAAGAGATTAAGAGATGCTGAAAACAACAACAGAGTCCTATGGGATGACTTCAAAAGAAACAATATACGCATTATTGGCTTACCAGAGGAAGAAAGAGAAGGGGAGGAAGAAAGCGTTCTCCAGGCCATAATAGCTGAAAATTTCTCTAGTCTAGACAACACCAAAGACATAAAGATTCAAGAAGCCCAGAGGGTCCCAAACAGAATTAACCCAGACCTAAAGACACCAAGACATGTCATACTTAGATTGGAAAGGAATAAGGATAAAGAAAGGATCCTCAAGGCTGCAAGAGAAAAACAAAGAGTCACCTACAAAGGAAAACCCATAAGATTAGCAGCAGACTTCTCCATACAAACACTACAGGCCAGAAGAGAATGGCAAGACATCTATCGAGTGCTCAATGAGAAAGGCTTTCAGCCAAGAATACTATATCCTGCTAGATTGTCATTCAGACTAGATGGAAGCATCAAAACCTTCTCAGACAAGCAACAGTTGAAGGAAGCAACCATCACCAAGCCTGCCTTGAAAGAAGTTCTGAAAGGTTTCCTATAAACAACCAGACCACCACAAATAGAACATATATCAAAACACTCTAAAACTCTACAAGAATGGCGTTAAAATATCTTCAATCTTTGATATCAATAAATGTGAATGGCCTGAATTCACCTATTAAAAGACACAGAGTAGGAAGATGGATCAGAAAACACAACCCAACAATATGTTGTCTACAGGAAACTCACCTAACGCAACAAGACAAACACAGACTTAAAGTGAAAGGATGGAAAACTATCATTCAAGCCAACGGCCCACAAAAAAGGGCAGGAACAGCTATTCTCATATCTGACACGATAGACTTTAAAATACATAAGATTAAAAAAGATAGGAATGGACACTACTTAATGCTCAGAGGATCAGTCAATCAAGAGGACTTAACAATTATTAATATCTATGCACCCAATGAGAAGCCATCTAAATACATCAAACTTCTACTGAAAGAGCTACAGCAATATATTAACAGTAACACAATCATAGCAGGGGACTTCAACACCCCACTCTCAACTTGACAGATCATCCAGGAAGAAAATCAGTAAAGACATAAGGGAGCTAAATGAAGAGATAGATAAACTAGAACTATTGGACATTTTCAGAGTCATTCATCCCAAGAAACTGGAATACACATTTTACTCAAATCCACATGGATCATTCTCAAGAATAGACCATATGTTAGGCCACAAAGACAGCATCAGCCTATTCAAGAGCACTGAAATCATCCCAAGCATCTTCTCAGACCACAGTGGAATTAAACTAACACTTAACAATCAACAAAAGATTAGTAACAGTACCAAAATGTGGAAGCTCAACAGTACACTTCTTAACAACTTCTGGGTCAAAGAGGAAATCAAGGAAGAAATCAAAATGTTTCGAGAGTTCAACGAAAATGAAGACACAAGCTATCAAAATATTTGGGACACAGCTAAAGCAGTCCTAAGAGGGAAGTTCATAGCTATACAAGCACACATTAGGAAACAAGAAAAGGCACAAATAAACAGCCTGATTGCACATCTTAAAGACCTAGAAGAAGAACAACAAAGGAACCCTAAAGCAACCAGAAGGACAGAAATTACTAAAGTTAGGGCAGAAATAAATAACATTGAGAATAGGAAAACCATACAAAAGATCAATGAAAGTAAATGTTGGTTCTTCGAAAGAGTAAAAAAAATAGACAAACCTTTAGCCACACTCACAAAACAAAAAAGGGAGAAGACCCAAATAAATCGGATAGTAAATGAAAGAGGAGATATCACAACAGACACCGCAGAAATTCAACATATCATGCGAGGCTTCTATGAACAACTATATGCCACCAAGTTAGAGAACCTGGAAGAAATGAATGATTTCCTAGATACCTACCAACTTCCAAAACTAAGTAAAGAGGAAGTGGATAACATGAACAGGCCCATCACAGCTAATGAAATTGAAACAGTTATCAAAAATCTTCCCAAAAATAAAAGTCCTGGACCAGATGGTTTTACAAATGAATTCTACAAAACTTTCAAAGAAGAACTAATACCTCTACTTTTAAAAGTCTTCCAGAAAAGACTGGGAGTATGGACCGACCAGTCAACGCCCATGTTCAGCGGGGAAGCAATTACAGAAGCCAGACCTTCTACCTTCTGCAACCCTCAATGACCCTGGGTCCATGCTCCCAGAGAGATAGAGAATGGGAAAGCTATCAGGGGAGGGGGTGGGTTATGGAGATTGGGTGGCGGGAATTCTGTGGAGTTGTACCCCTCCTACCCTATGGTTTTGTTAATTAATCCTTTCTTTAATAAAAAAAATAATAAATAAATAAATAAAAAAACAAAAAAAAAAAAAAGAAACTAATCACCAAAATATATAAAGAGCTCAGCAAACTTAGCCGCAAAAAAGCAAATGACCCCATCCAAAAATGGGCAGAGGAAATGAACAAAACATTCACCACAGAGGAGATCCAAAAGGCTAACAAACATATGAAAAACTGCTCTAGGTCACTGATTATCAGAGAAATGCAAATTAAGACAACACTAAGATACCACCTCACTCCTGTAAGAATGGCATACATCAAAAAGGACAGCAGCAACAAATGCTGGAGAGGATGTGGGGACAGAGGAACCCTTTTACATTGCTGGTGGGAATGTAAATTGGTACAGCCTCTGTGGAGAGCAGTCTGGAAAACTCTCAGAAGGCTAGACATGGACCTTCCATATGACCCAATAATTCCTCTCCTGGGGTTATACCCCAAGGACTCCATAACACCCAACCAAAAAGAGGTGTGTACTCCTATGTTCATAGCAGCACAATTCATAATAGCTAAAACCAGGAAGCAACCCAGGTGCCCAACAACAGATGAATGGCTGAGAAAGCTTTGGTATATATACACAATGGAATACTATGCAGCTATCAAGAACAATGAACCCACCTTCTCTGACCCATCTTGGACAGAGCTAGAAGGAATTATGTTAAGTGAACTAAGTCAGAAAGTTAAAGATGAGTATGGGATGATCCCACTCATCAACAGAAGCTGACTTAGAAGATCTGAAAGGGAAACTAAAAGCAGGACCTGATCAAATTGTAAGTAGGGCACCAAAGTAAAAACCCAGTGGTGAGGGGTAGACATGTAGCTTCCTGGGCCAGTGGGGGGTGGGAGTGGGCGGGAGGGATGGGTCACGGTCCTTTGGTGATGGGAAAGGTGTTTATGTACACTCCTAGCAAAATGTAGACATATAAATCAGTAGTTAATTAATATGAGAGGGGGAAATCAATTGTATGTCTCGTAGGTTCTCAAAAGACAAACTGAATCTTTTTAATAGATAGGCTACGTATTTGATATGCGGACTCTCTCAAAAGCCTAGACCAAGTAGATTAGAAGCTTCCAATAGCACAGCTATATACAAGATACTGGGTACTGTACAGCAAACCATAACAAAGGGACTTTTCAAAGTTAACCCAATTAACAAATAATGTGATGATAATATTAACTATTGATTGTCTTTTTGAACCCTAAGACAGCAGGAACCTCACATCTTCACTGTAGAGCCCCTACTTCCCCCAGTCCTGGCACCCTTGGATAGGGCTCACTTTCCCGTATGCATCTCCCAATCCATACCAAATAATATTGCATCCGCCGATCACAACCTAACCAAAGCAATGATTGCCATCTCAACATGCTTCACCTCAGAGTGTATCCAGAGACTTCACGTGTGGAATGACAACCCTTCAGCTTCATTACTTGGGTGAGACCTTTCCTTTTATAGTACACTCTAATTTCATCTCAGGTAGTTCACTTTCTAACAAAGTCCCATAACCTAGACATACAACAGTTTCTGTGAGAGAGAGCGTATGTGCACACGTATCCATAAACTACTGCAAAATATATACCTGAAAGCAGGATTACACTAGAGTTTGCAGTGAGTACCTCCCTAACACTTCCTCTCCACTATTCCAAACTTGGGATCCATGATTGCTCAACAAATTGTTTGGCTTTGTATGTTAACTCTCTTTTCAATCACCAGGTTCCAGATGCCACCAGGATGCTGGCTAGGCTTCCCTGGATTGAAGACCCCACCAATGTGTCCTGGAGCTCAGATTCCCCAGAGACACACCTTACTATGGAAAGAGAGAGGCAGACTGGGAGTATGGACCGACCAGTCAACGCCCATGTTCAGCGGGGATGCAATTACAGAAGCCAGACCCTCTACCTTCTGCAACCCTCAACGACCCTGGGTCCATGCTCCCAGAGGGCTAGAGAATGGGAAGGCTATCATGGGAGAGGGTGGGTTATGGGGATTGGGTGGTGGGAATTGTGTGGAGTTTACCCCTCCTACCTTATGCCTTTGTTCACTAATCCTTTCTTAAATAAAAAATTAAAAAAAATTTCTTTATTGGAGTATTAATAGTTTACTGTATACAGTAAAATACAATAGTTTGTACATGCACAACATTTCCCATTTTTCTGTGATCATATTCCAGGACCTGAGCCCACTCCCTTACCTGAGTCTGTTTCTTTGGTGCAATACATCAACTACATCAAAGTTCTGTTTATTGTTTTACCTTCTGATCTTGTTTTTAAACTTCTACCTATCAGTGAGATCATCCCATATATATCCTTCTGTTTCTGACTTATCTCACTTAATGTGATTCCTACAAGTCCTATCCAACATAGGATGAAAGTAAATTCACCATTTTTAATAGCTGAGTAGTATTTCATTGTGTATTTATAGCATAACTTCCTCAGCCACTCATCTGTTGTTGGACACAGGAGTTGCTTCCAGGTTTGACTATTACAAATTGTGCTGCTATAAACATAGGCATACACAAATCTTTTTGGACGGGAATGTTTTGTTCCTTAGGATATATTCTCAGGAGAGAAATTACAAGGTCACAGGGTACGTTCACTTTTAGACACACTGGGAGTTCTCCAGACTGCTCTCCACAGAGGTTGGGCCAATTTACATTTCCACCAGCAGTGCATTAGGGTTCCTTTTCCCCACAACCTCTCCAGCATTTGTTGCTGCTACTTTTACTGATGTATGACATTTTCATGGACTGAAGTGAATACTTGGAGCATCTTTATATGTTTGTTGTCCCTTTGGATCTCTTCTATGTTGGATATTTTGTTCATATCCTCTCCTCATTTATGGATGGGGTCATTTTTTTCCATCTTTTATTTATAAAAAGGAAACTATAACAAAACCATAAAATAAGTGGGGTGCAACTCCACACAGTTATCACCACCAGAACTTCGTACCCCATCCCCTTCCTTGATAGCTTTCCAGTGCTTTAACCCTCTCAACTATGGATCCAAGTTCATTGTGGGGTGTAGAAGGTTTAAGGTATGGCTTCTGTAATTGCTTTCCTGCTGAACATGGACACTGACAGGTCAGTCCATATTCCCATAGGCCCATCATGTCTGTTTGGGAATCTCAGGACTATCCCTGAATAGGGTCCAAGCTGATAGTGACTAAAGAGTCATCATTAAAGTATGCAAGTCTCTTGCCCTTATTCAGCCTTTGCAGTACTTGCTTAGATAGGGTTAGCTCTGGAGTGAGTGAAGGAAGTATGATAGGAAGTAGGTGATGAGGGTATCTAAGTCTAAGTAGACACTATTTCACTATGAACTTTATACTGATTCACTACAGCCTATTGTCTACTTTTGCTTTCAGGTATATATTTTGCCCTAATTTACAATAAGAGTGAACCTATGCCCTATCTCATGGGATCTGGCCTATATCTAGGTTTTGGGACTTTGTTAGGAAGTGAAATAACTGAAATGTTATTTATAATCCTATGAAAGGAATGGTCTCACCTGAGTAATGAGGCTGAAAAGTTGACATTCCATGTCTGACATCTCTGGACACAGTCTGAAGTGAAGCATGCTGAGGTGGTACTCATTGCACTGATTAGGTTGGGATCAGCAGATTCAATATCATTTGGTATGACTTGAGAGAAGCATGCAGGAAAGTGAGCCCCACCCTAGATGTTCCAGGACTGGGGTAAATATAGGCTCTATAGTGGAAGTGGGAGGTTCCTGCTGTCTTAGGGTTTAAGAAGGCAATGGATAGTTATTACTACAATTACATTATTTGGCAATTGGGTTACCTTTGAAATATCCCTTTGTTAGGATTTGCTGTACCATAAAAAAAATCACCATAATTTATGTCTTTTGACATTATTTGTATATAGATGTGCCACCGGTTGCTTATGTTCTCCCTGGTCTAAGCTTTTATAAGAGTCAAAATATCAAAGACTGCCAATGGTCTGTGCATTAAAAAGTTTGAGACATTCAATAAATTTTCCCCTCTTATATTAATTAAATTGTGATTTATATGAATATAAATTAATAGGAGTGTACATAAAGACTGTTCCCACCACCAAAAGACTGTCCCATCCCATTATCCATCCCCCGCCATCCCCTGTGAACCTGAATTGTTTCCTGAAGTTTTTGGCTTCAATTGTGAAGCCATCTGGTCCAGGACTTTTGTTGTTGGGAAGATTCTTAATATCTAATTCAAATTCTTTGTATGTTTGGGGTACATTTAGGTTTTGTAGCTCTTGTTGATTCAGTTTTGGAAGGGAATATGTTTCTAGCAATTCTTCCATTTCTTCCAGATTCTATCTTGGTGGCCTATAGCTCTTCGTAGAAGTTTCCTATGAATTTTTAGATTTCTGTGGTGTCCGCCATGATATCTCCTTTATTGTTTACAATTCTATTTATTTGAGTCTTCTCCTTTTTCTTTCTTTTTTTTTTTTAGTGAGTCTGACTAGAGGGTTGTCAATCTTGTTTAATTTTTCAAAAGAACCAACATTTATCTTCATTGATCTTTTGTATGGTTCTCTTATTTTCAGTGTTGTTTATTTCTGCTCCAATTTTAGTGATTTCTATCCTTCTGATTTCTTTAGGGTTCCTTTGTTCCTCTTACTCTAAGTCTTTAAGGCATGCAATAAGGCCATTTGTTTGAGTTTTTTCTTGTTCTCTAATGTGTGATTGTCTGGATATGACTTTTCCCTTCTGTACTGCTTTATCTGTGTCCCAGATATTTTGATAGTTATGTCTTCATTTTCATTTGTTTCCAGGAACATTAGAATTTCATGCTTGAGTGTCTCTCTGAACCACTGGTTCTTAAGCAGCATGTTGCTGATTTTGTAAATTTTGTGCCTTTTAGTAATTTTCTGTTTGTTGTTGAATGTTAGCTTTACTCCACTGTGGTCTGAGAAGATAACTGGGATGATTTCAATGCTCTTGAATTTGCTGATATTGTCTTTGTGGCCTAACATGTGGTCTATCCTTGAGGATGTGCTGTGTGCATTTGAAAATAATATGTATTCCACTTTTTTGGGGGTTAAGAACTCTGAAAATGTCCAGGAAATCTAGTCTGTTCATCTCTTCATTTAATTCTCTTGATTATTTGTTGATTCTCTGCTTTGTTTATCTAAGTGTGAGAGTGGGGGTGTTGAAGTCTCCCACTATTATTGTATTACTATTGATGTATTTTTACAGTTCTTTCAGTAGGTGTCTGATGTACTTAGATGGTCCATCATTGGGTGTATAGATGTTAATAACTGTTAAATCTTCTTTGTTGACTGATCCTCTAATTATTATGTAATGACCTTGCCTATCTTTTATTACTTTACCTAATTTAAGGTCTGTTGTGTCAGAGATGAGAATGGCTGTTCCTGCCTTTTTTTGTGGTCCATTGGCCTGTATGATAGTTTTTCATTCTTTCACTTAAAGTCTGTGTTTGTCTTATTGGGTCACGTGGGATTCTTGTAAGCATTGTATGGTTGGGTTGTGTTTTCTGATTCTTCCTCGCACTCTGTGCCTTTTAATGTGTGAGTTTAAGCCATTGACATTTACTGATATTATGGATTAAATGTATTGCTGTGCCATTATTCAACAAGTCTTTATTTTCTCTGATATATTGCAAGTATTATAGTGATGTTCTCATTTATAAGAGGTCTTTTATTACCCCTTTCAGGGGAGACTTGGTCATGGTTGCCTCCTTTAACTGTTATCTGTCTGCTGTCTGAGAAGGTTTTGATCCTTCCATCTAGTTTGAATGAAAGTCTAGCAGGATATATCATCCTTGGTTGAAACACTTTTTTATTCAGGGCTTTGATGCCATTCTCTTCTGGCTTTGAGAGTTTGAGTGGAGAAGTCTGCTGATAGTCTTATGGGTTTTCCCCTGTATATGACTTTTTGTTTTTCTCTTGCATCCTTTAGGATCCTTTCTTTATCCTTCTTTTCATTGTAACTATGATGTGTCTGGTGTCTTCAGGTTTGGGTTGATTCTGTTTGGGACTGTCTGGGCCTCTTGAATCTTAATGTTCTATCTGTTGTTTAGGTCTGGGAGGTTTCTTCTATTATTTCCTCTAGAATATTTACTTCCCCTTCCTCTCTTTCTTCCTGTGGCCAATTATATGAATGTTACTTCTTTTGAGATTATCCCATATGTTTCTGTATTTGTTTTCAGTGTCTTTCAATCTCTTTTTGAGCTCTTTTACCTCTTTCTTAGTTTTCTCTATCTCATATAGAGATAACTGTCTGGGCCAGATACATAAATAGTCAGACAGTTATCTGGGCTCCTGTCCTGATTCATTGTCATAGTAGTTTTATTTGCTTTTGACTTAACTTTTTTTATTGATGTGGTTTTATTTTTCTGTTCTCTCATTCTTCAGTTGTTGTGTTTTGAGTACAAGCCATGCTATACTAAAGACCTTTCACAAATGCTGTCACCAACCTCAGTAATTACAACAATCACAACTGAAGCAAGTTTTGCTGCAGTTTAACCAATACCACTTAGACAAACAACCCTTCCAATCCAAGAAAAAAAATTGCAACCAAAACAAAAAAATAAAAAAGAGAGAGAGAAAGAGAAAGAAAAAATGGGAAAGCAATAATAGACAGTTATGCAAATCTACTATTCACTATAAAGTCTAGGGATAGCAAGAGAAGAAATGGAAGTAGAAAAGATACACACACACACACACACACACACACACACACACACACACACAGTGAGTCTACTCTGAGTCAGAGTTCTTCCCCAGAATAACTCACAAATGAGTATCAGTGAATTCAGAAAGCAAAAGAAAGAAGAAAAGAAGAAGGGGGGAAAAAAAAGCATTGAAAAGAGTGTTTTTTTTTTTAATTAGCTAGGAGAGAAAATGGGAAAATGTAGAGTGGAGAGAAGAGGGAAAAAGGGAGAGAGAAACAAGTTCATCTCACAATGGATAGGACACCCGGTCACCTATCAATTTAAAAAAACAACAGTTAAGATCTTCCCCTCTATGTGGATCAATAACAGTAGAGAATTTTCCATCCTCCAAAGGGAGGATGGACAACATACTCTATCTTCCACCTGCAGAAGAAACAAACAACAGGGGCAACAAAAGGAATAAATAAATAAATAAATATTTATAAAAAGGAATAGGAAAGCTATCAGAGACGGTGGAATACAGAGTTCTAGTGGTGAGAAATGTGTGGAGTTTTGCCCTCTAATCCTATGGCTTTGTCAGTTTTTCCTTTTTAAATAAAAAAATACATATATAAAAAATTAGACGTAAAAGTTCAGTCAGTATTTTCCTCTAAGTATTTGGTAGTTTCTGCTCTAACATCCAAATCCTTGATACACTGGGTATTTACTTCTGTGTTTGGTGAAATATAGTGGTTCAATTTCACTCTTCTTTATGTTTCAACCCACTTTTACCAATACCATTTGTTGAAGAGAATCCCCTTTCCCAATTTAATAGTTTGGACATGTTTGTGAAAGAATAGGTGTCCACAGGTGTGGTGGAAAAACAACTATTAAAAACAAACCGAACTTGAATTAATAAAATCTGCAACAAATCATATCTTAAAAACATTATAGAGGGAGTCAGGCTGTAGTGCAGCGGGTTAAGTGCAGGTGGCGCAAAGCACAAGCACCGGCATAAGGATCCCGGTTCGAGCCCCGACTCCCCACCTGCAGGGGAGTCGCTTCACAAGCGGTGAAGCAGGTCTGCAGGTGTCTATCTTTCTCTGTCTTCCCCTCCTCTCTCCATTTCTCTCTGTTCTATCCAACAACAATGACAGCAATGATAACTACAACAATAAAACAACAAGAGCAACAAAAGGGAATAAATAAAAAAAAAATTTTAATGTAAAAAAAAAACATTATAGAGAGGCTTCCAGAGGTTCAGACACTTTGTATAGCCTCCTAAAAAGAAACTATCACTTGGGGCCTGGTGGTGGCACACTTGGTTCAGCACACATGTTACAGTGCACAAGGACCCAGGTTTTAGCCTCCAGTCTTCACCTGCAGGAGGAAAGTTTTGTAAGTGCTGAAACAGGGTTGCATGTGTCTTTCTGCCTGTTTCTCTCCCTATCCCCCCTACCCTCTTGATTTCTGACTGTGTCTATGCAACAAGTATATAAAAGTAGTTTAAAAATCATTAAAAAAAAAGAAAAACATAATTTGATTTCATAACAGGTATAGTAGAACTTGTGATAAGCTAAAACATGACCCTACATGTATGAATCATTGGAACTTTATTTTTGAGTTCCTGGAATTTTATGTATCTGAGAATATGATTAAAGATCTTGAGATGGAGATACTACTGAGACAGATATTAAATGTAATTATATGTATCATCACAAGAAAGAGGCAGAAGGAATTTTAAGAGCTTGCGGAGAAGGTAATGTGTAGTTGGAGACGAGAGAGATAGGATAACAACCTAAGAGATAACCAATCACTACTAGGAACTGAAGAAACAAGGGATAATTCTCATATAGATCTTTAGAAATGAGTTTGACATGTTAACATCTTCATTTTAGATTTTTGGCTTCCAGAATTGTGAGTAAATAAACTATTGTTTTATGTCTCCTAGTTTGTGGTCAATTGTTATAGAAGATTGCAAAACTGAAACAAAAACTAAAATTCACAGTCTTTGAGGACTAAATAAATACACTTGCATTCATATCCCAAGGAACAAATATTTATCTACAACATTTTACAGTAAGTAGTAACAAATAATCTAGGCTTTGGAGATACATTTATCAAAATACAATATATTTTTAAGTTTTACAACATAATTTCCCCTAAAGAACTGTAAGTCTAGGTTCCCACTAGAAAGAAAAAAGTGCTCAGGAACTTTTGATCCTGGATTGAATAAGGTATTTATGCAGCTATTATATTCTGTATTATCAAGCATCATTTCAAACACAGAAACAAATCTCAGAAAAACAAGGTGAAGAAAAAAATGAATTGCTTAGAGAAAAAGTCACAAAGAAAGAGAAGAGTGATAACTGTGTATCAAGGAATAGAGTTTAGATCTCTTGATAGTGTCTTATGGAGATTATGAACTGTAAATAACAGTTTCATCATTCCTTCCCAGGAAATACAGTTCTCCTGGGGAAATTTCTGAGGGACAGCAATATCATTAGTGTACTATCAAATATGATTTACTTGTGGTATTACCAAGATGGCAGTGTGCACTAAGATAGGGGCCCCTTTTCCGATAATTCAAAAGTTTTGTGATGAAAACTTGAGTTTTCTAAAATCAAAGTTCTTTAGAGAAAAACATTCCACAAAAGTTGTACAGATATTCAGACTTCTATGAGACTAAAAATATAACTTTGTATTTTATATTGGAGCCAGTTTGAAAATTATAATTTTACATTTCAGATTGATTGAAGCAAAATTTCCCTCCACAGATCCTGGAGCTCCTCAAATTTCCTATGAAGACCTTAATATACTATATATATACACTATATATATATGGTATAATATATATATATATGTGTATATATATATATATATATATATATATATATATATATATATATTAGGCTGGAAGCCAGAAAAATCATTACTGCAGAGGTTTTTCATAATCTATCCCTAATTGTAATAAAAATGTGAATATATGCACCAGCTCATGTACCAACAGCTTAAAAATCATTGGTATAGAAAGGTGCCTGGGGAGTCAGGTGGTAGCGCAGGGGGTTAAGCGTAAGTGGCACCAAGTGCAAGGACCTTGAGCTCCGGGCTCCCCAACCATAGGGGAATCGCTTCACAGGCAGTGAAGCAAGTCTGCAGGTGTCTTTCTTTCTCTCCTCCTCTCTGTCTTCCCCTCCTCTCTCCATTTCCGTCTGTCCTATCCAATAATGACAACAATAACAATAATAACTACAACAACAACAAAAAACAAGGACAACAAAATGGAAAATAAATAAATATAAAAAATCTAAAATTAAAAAATTAAAAAAATGAAACATGTGCCAGAATACTAGTCAGAATAGAAGCAAGCTAAAAATAATGTAGATTTTTCTTGACCCTTTAAGGCAACCTTTGATTCAGCTTTCTAGGGACCTGTAAAGTGTACTAAAACTGAGCATGCTCACTACAATTGAAAATACATTATCTTTTTTTTATTTTACCTTTTTTTTTAAATTTTTATTTAAGAAAGGATTAATGAACAAAAACATAAGGTAGGAGGGGTACAACTCCACACAATTCCCACCACCCAATCCCCATAACCCACCCCCTCCCATGATAGCTTTCCCATTCTCTAGCCCTCTGGGAGCATGGACCCAGGTTCGTTGAGGGTTGCAGAAGGTAGAAGGTCTGGCTTCTGTAATTGCTTCCCCTCTGAACATGGGCGTTGACTGGTCGGTCCATACTCCCAGTCTGCCTCTCTCTTTCCCTAGTAAGGTGTGTCTCTGGGGAAGCTGAGCTCCAGGACACATTGGTGGGGTCTTCAATCCAGGGAAGCCTAGCCAGCATCCTGGTGGCATCTGGAACCTGGTGATTGAAAAGAGAGTTAACATATGAAGCCAAACAATTTGTTGAGCAATCATGGATCCCAAGCTTGGAATAGTGGAGAGGAACCTCAAGGACATATTTGATGAATCAAACCCAATTGCAAGGAAGACTAAAGCAGAAACAAACCAATGGGACTACATCAAATTGAAAAGCTTCTGTACATCCAAAGAAACTATTAAACAAACAGAGAGACCCCTCACAGAATGGGAGAAGATCTTCACATGCCAGACATCAGACAAGAAACTAATCACCAAAATATATAAAGAGCTCAGCAAACTTAGCCGCAAAAAAGCAAATGACCCCATCCAAAAATGGGCAGAGGAAATGAACAAAACATTCACCACAGAGGAGATCCAAAAGGCTAACAAACATATGAAAAACTGCTCTAGGTCACTGATTGTCAGAGAAATGCAAATCAAGACAACACTAAGATACCACCTCACTCCTGTAAGAATGGCATATATCAAAAAGGACAGCAGCAACAAATGCTGGAGAGGTTGTGGGGACAGAGGAACCCTTTTACATTGCTGGTGGGAATGTAAACTGGTACAGCCTCTGTGGAGAGCAGTCTGGAAAACTCTCAGAAGGCTAGACATGGACCTTCCATATGACCCAATAATTCCTCTCCTGGGGTTATACCCCAAGGACTCCATAACACCCAACCAAAAAGAGGTGTGTACTCCTATGTTCATAGCAGCACAATTCATAATAGCTAAAACCTGGAAGCAACCCAGGTGCCCAACAACAGATGAGTGGCTGAGAAAGCTTTGGTATATATACACAATGGAATACTATGCAGCTATCAAGAACAATGAACCCACCTTCTCTGACCCATCTTCGACAGAGCTAGAAGGAATTATGTTAAGTGAGCTAAGTCAGAAAGATAAAGATGAGTATGGGATGATCCCACTCATCAACAGAAGTTGAGTAAGAAGATCTGAAAGGGAAACTAAAAGCAGGACCTGATCAAATTGTAAGTAGGGCACCAAAGTAAAAACCCTGTGGTGAGGGGTAGACATGTAGCTTCCTGGGCCAGTGGGGGGTGGGAGTGGGCGGGAGGGATGGGTTACAGTCCTTTGGTGGTGGGAATGGTGTTTATGTACACTCCTAGCAAAATGTAGACATATAAATCAGTAGTTAATTAATATGAGAGGGGGAAATCAATTGTATGTCTCAAAGTTTCTCAAAAGACAAACTGAATCTTTTTAATATATAGGCTATGTATTTGATATGCGGACTCTCTCAAAAGCCTAGACCAAGTAGATTAGAAGCTTCCAATAGCACAGCTATATACAAGATACTGGGTACTGTCCAGAAAACCATAACAAAGGGACTTTTCAAAGTTAACCCAATTAACAAATAATGTGAAAATAATATTAACTATTGATTGTCTTTTTGAACCCTAAGACAGCAGGAACCTCAGATCTTCACTATAGAGACCCTACTTCCCCCAGTCCTGGCACCCTTGGATAGGGCCCACTTTCCCGTATGCATCTCCCAATCCAAACCAAATAATATTGCATCCGCCGATTACAACCTAACCAAAGCAACGATTGCCATCTCAACATGCTTCACCTCAGACTGTATCCAGAGACTTCACATGTGGAATGACAACCCTTCAGCTTCATTACTCGGGTGAGACCTTTCCTTTAATAGTACACTCTAATTTCATCTCAGGTAGTTCACTTTCTAACAAAGTCCCATAACCTAAATATACACCAGTTTCTGTGAGAGAGAGCTTATGTGCACACGTATCCATAAACTACTGCAAAACATATACCTGAAAGCAGGATTACACTAGAGTTTGCAGTGAGTACCTCCCTAACACTTCCTCTCCACTATTCCAAGCTTGGGATCCATGATTGCTCAACAAACTGTTTGGCTTCATATGTTAACTCTCTTTTCAATCACTGGGTTCCAGATGCCACCAGGATGCTGGCTAGGCTTCCCTGGATTGAAGACCCCACCAATATGTCCTGGAGCTCAGCTTCCCCAGAGACACACCTTACTAGGGAAAGAGAGAGGCAGACTGGGGGTATGGACCGACCAATCAACGCCCATGTTCAGCGGGGAAGCAATTACAGAAGCCAGACCTTCTACCTTCTGCAACCCTCAACGACCCTGGGTCCATGCTCCCAGAGGGACAGAGAATGGGAAAGCTACCATGGGAGGGGGTGGGTTATGGGGATTGGGTGGTGGGAATTGTGTGGAGTTGTACCCCTCCTACCTTATGCTTTTGTTCACTAATCGTTTCTTAAATAAAAAAATTTAAAAATTAAAAAAAAAATTTTAATTATAAAAAAGCTTTCCCTGCACATAGTATAAGCAATGAATACTGATTTTATACAAGTGTATTAAGAGAATTGTACACAGAAGGATCTAATGTCTGTATGTATTGTACTAGAGGGCAATAAAAAATAAAGAGTCATGCATAGTGTGTACGTTTAGGGGGGATAGGGGGAGAAAATGAGGTGTAATTGATAATATCCAGGATTAAAAAAAAAAACTTTTTCCAGCTATGACATCATCTCACCAGACAATAACTTGGATCCACTGGCATATCAGAGATCAGTCTCAGGAAAAAAAAAAATAGTATAGCCATGGGCCCTTTGGAATATAACTAAAATAGGCCTACTAGCTATCTTCACAACGGAGACCAACCCCAAATCTTCATCTGCACTATTCCAGCTTTTAGGTTCATGATTAGTCAAAAATTTTTTGGGCTTTATGTGTTAACTTTTCTTTAAGCCACCAAGTTCCAGATACTAAGATAAAGTCAACCAGAATTCCCTGGGTTAATAGCCCCACCAATATATCCTGGAGCCCTGCTTCTTCAGAGCCCTGCCCCACTAGAGAAAGAGAAAGACAGGCTGAGAGTATGGATGGACTTGCCAACATCCATGTTCAGTGGGGAAGCAATTACAGAAGCCAAACTTTCCATCTTCTGCACCCCACAGTGATCCTGGGTCCATACTCCCAGAGAGAGAACGAATAAGAAAGCTATCAGGGGAGGGAATGGGATACGGAGTTCTGGTGGTGGGAATTGTATGGCGTTGTACTCCTCTGCTCCTATGGCTTTTGTCATTGTTTCATTTTTATAAATAAAAAATTAAAAATAAATAAATAAAAATAAAGGAAAAGGGAGTTGGGCGGTAGTGCAGCACGTGGCACAAAGCCCAAGGACCATCATGATCAGGGTTTGAGCCTCCAGCTCCCCCAGCTCCCCACCCACAGGGGAGTCGCATCACAGGTGGTGAAGCAGGTCTGCAGGTGTTTATCTTTCTCTCCCCCTTTGTCTTCCCCTCCTCTCTCCATTTCTCTCTGCCCTATCCAACAACAACGACAACAATAATAACTACAACAATAAAACAATAAGAGGAACAAAAAGGGAATCAATAAATAAAATAAAATATTAAACAAAGAAAGGAAAAAAACTTAGAAACATCTTCATTTTCTTTAGAGATATAGGTAAATTACAAAAGCAAGCAAACAAACAAAAGAAACAGTTGAAAAGCCAGAATATATACTTTGTAATTACTCTTATAAAAAGAACTAACTTGAAATACATGCATGTTTAATTTTAATATTAAGCTGATTAAAAAAAAAACTATCTCCTGCCAAAGCCCAAGTCCAGAAGCTATTACAGAAGCCAGAATTTCTACCGTCTGTTCCCCATAATGATCCTGGGTCCACACTCCCAGAAGGATAAAGAATAGGAAAGCTTCCAATGGAGAGGATGGGATGCAGAACTCTAGTGGTACAAATTGTGTGGAATTGTACCCCTCTTAGACAACAGACTTGTCAATCATTAAAATAATAAAACCTATTAAAAAAAACCTTCTATCTTCCAATGAGAGGATTAAATATTTGTTAGTTCAGGAGAAAAAGTGAAAAAATGATTGTCTCTTTCAAAATACTACTCTCTTGTATTTTTTTCTAAGTTAAAACTACATATTTAAGTATATGGACTACTTGCAATATCTCTACCCTTTCACTTGACCTCAGCTCTTAGTATTAAGTTCCTCCAAAGTCCTACATCTTGTTTGCTAAAAAAAAAAAAAAAAAAAAAAAAGAAAGAAAGAAAGAAATAAAGAAAAGAAAAGAAAAAGAAAGGTCTTCTAAAACATAAAATCCAAATCCAAAGGAAAATGCAAAAGTAAGCAAGAAAACAAACAAACAAACCCACACAAATCTGGCCCAAATTACAGCATCTATTAGTCTCTTGAGGCTCTTTATCAAACACAGAATCTTGCAGCCTGAGTGAATTTGGCAACCCAGGGCTCCTGCTGCTACTTCTCTTTCTTTTAGGATTCATTTTTCTCATTGCTTTTAGCATGTTGTCAGCCAGCAGGGTCTTGAAAGGTGGTGGCTCCCCCCTACCCAGATAGTCACTCAGGAGCTGGGCTGCACATAGAATTACAAATTAAAAACCAGCAACCCTGAAATTAGTCCTGACCACTGGAAGCAGCTTCCCTTGGGAGTTTGCATGTGTGTATGTTGAATGTGCACAGGAGCTCACTGGAGGCAATTTGACAGTTGTATCAAGTCTTTGTGCATCTATGCCTGTATCAGCCATCTATAAAACACCTATTTGAAAAAGCTACTTCTTGGTTCCCACGTTTTTCAGATACCACAAAGAAAGATTTTCACTTGGATAAGGACCAGTATCTTAAATGACTCTATCTGCAAATGGATTAAACACACACTGGCATCACACACATTCAGCAGAGCAACAAATTCTTGTAGAATAAAAAAAAAAAAAAGAATCATGTCATTTTCCCAGTGACCTACAGCCTTAAAAATTGTATTAAAAAATGTTTTATGACCAGACTTTGAGAAACCATTTTCTTTTAAAACATCTTGCTGCCTCCAAAAAGATATAGTGAAAAGACTGTGAGCAAGGAACCCTTTTCAGACACTCTTTTGAAAGTCTATGAACGGAAATGTCAAATCTCTACTATAATCCCCTTAATGAAAGTGATTCCTTCTAAAAATAAGAATTGTTGGGAGTTGGGCTGTAGTGCAGTGGATTAAGCGCACATGGCGCGAAGTGCAAGGACCAGCAAAAGGATCCCAGTTCAAGCCCCAGCCCCCCCCCCACAGGGGAGTCACTTCACGAGCGATAATGCAGGTCTGCAGGTGTCTTTTTCTCCCCCTCTCTGTCTTCCCCTCCTCTCTCCATTTCTCTCTGTCCTGTCCAACAATGACAACAACGATAATAACTACAACAACAATAAAAACAACAAGAGCAACAAAAGGGAAAATAAATAAAATAAAATAAAATAAAATAAAGAATTGTTGAACTGAGAAGGTCTTTTAGTAGGTAGAGCACACTCCTTTAACGGGGCCAAGGCTTGTTCCCTGACACCACATATAGCATATCTGTGATCTGGTATAGTTTATATAAAATATACAAATGGAAAAAAATGTGAGATGTCTGTTTATTCTCTAACTTTTGGCACTTCTCTGAGAAAACATGCAGCATAAAGCTTGCAGTTAGGGGCCAGAGGAGACAGCATAATGATTATAAAAAGGGCTTTCATGCCTGAGGCTCTGAGATCCCAAGTTCAGCCCCCAGCACAGCTATAAACCAGAACTGAGCTGTTCTTGTGCCCCATGCCCTCTATCTCTGTTTCGTATAAATAAATGAATAAATACAAATATGGAAAAAAACGTGCCTGATTACATTTCCTACAAACATGGAATTATAACGTCAAAGCTAGTAGAAAGCTTTGAGATAACTCAATGCCTAAGGCATGAAACACCTCCTTGAAGAGCAGAGAAAGTATATCTGAGAAGACTGATTCATACAGGTGGCTGGCTTCAAAATAAGACTAACCAGTATGGCCTCTTGACTTTTGATCCTCTCACAAGGCACCTTTTAATGGGAATAGGCACTTTTTAATGGGAATGGGGGAAATGCCACAAAACAGAATGATCTCCACTTCTTACACAACACTCTTTGTTTGCTCCTAGCAGATGGAACAGTACTGCCTTGTTTATCAAGGTAAATTTTTTATAAACAAAGAGAAGATTAGGTTTTTGAATTAATCTGCAAACTTTGCTGTAAGAATCAAATGTATGCCCACATTTGCGTTAATTTAAAAAATGCTAATTGCAAAATGTTCCTTAAGAATTGCATGATGTTTATAAGGGCATATGAGGTGGGGACATCAGAAATATATACACGAGGGGCCAGGTGGTGGCACATCTGTTTAAGCTCACACACTATAGTGCTCAAGGACCCAGGTTCAAGCCCCTGGTCCCCACCTGCAGGGGAAAGTTTCATGAGTGTTGAAGCAGGGAAGCATGTGTCTCTTTCTCTCTCTCTCCCTCTCTCTTCCCCCTTCCCTCTCAATTTATCTCTGTCTCTATTCAATAATAAATAAATAAATAAAAATTAAAAAAATTAAACTTAAAAAATAAATGTATACCTGAATGGAATTAGAAATCATCTGATAAACCTCCAAGTGAAAGACAGTCTTATCAAGATATCCAGAATATAACATCTTGATGCCTGTCAATTTTGACATGAATATCTTTTTTTTCAAGTTGAGAAATAAAAAGATGCTGTGGAGATATCTTAGTTACAGGAGAACCTTTAACACTTTTTTTTTTGTCTCCATGGTTATCATGAGGCTTGGTGCTGGTACTACAAATCCACTACTCCTTGTGGCCATTTTATTTTCTTCCATTTTTATTGGATAGTACAGAGCAATTGAGAGAGGAGGGGGAGATAGAGAGGGAGAGAGTAGGGTAGAGACCTGCAGATACAGAGAGGTATACATGAGTTGAATTAGAGCAAGATAGTGGCTCACTTAATAATGGCCTTTTTGATCAATATCACACCACTTCATCATCAGGGGCCCTAGTCAGGGAACCCTTGGATTCCCACATAAATATGATAGGTCTAAACCTCTAATTCTGAGGTTTAGATGAGTCTGTAACTTTGAGCCTGGAAGGTGGCAGGGCATAAGATGAAACAAATGGTTAATGAATAGGAACCAAAAAGTAGGAACAGATCAGATGATAATAGGGACCTTAGGATGGAAGGAAGTCTGGTAGTTCATTTTAGGCATATTTCTAGGGGCCCAAGACTATAGTAATTTTGCTTGAGTTTGATAGCTAGCATGAAGCTGGATAAAAACAGTCTTAAAAAAATGGTGTCAGAATAGAGAAAAGGGCTAGAGAGTTAGATTAGGAAGGAGAGTAGCTCCCATTCTTAATTTTGGATAGAATTAACCATTTACCTCCATCCACCCGACCCAGGGCACATATTGCTCCAGAGTCTGTGTAACCTCTGGGTCCCTATTGGTCTGAGTTCACAGTTAATGGTCACAACTGGGAACACTACAGGCTATATTTTTCTCACCTGGGCTATTTAATAACATCCTTGGACCTTCCGACAATATTTTTAACTTCATTTATTAGCATGATAGTCTATAGACTATGATGTTAAAAGGTCAAGTTACAAGAAACAGTCTTTGAAATTTGCCCAAAGCTACAAAGATTTTACCAAGAATTTTTCTTCACTTAAAATGATCTTCTTTCAACTCTTTTATCCCCTGGTAAATCATTATTTCCTTGTGTCCCTCTTCTACTTTAGATGAAAACATTTGGGGACAGTTGGCAGTGTGTGCTGGTGCTCACGTGGAGTGGTTTATGGGGGAGGGGGGTAAGCCTCCAACCCTTCCTCACCAGCTCTAGTGACTGCATGAATTACAAAGAGACATTGGGAGATATTCTGGTACGAACATCCATTTATCTGAAGATGGGTACCAGATTTTATACTGAGTTAAACAAAGAACATTTTTTACATATGTCAGAAATTACAGGTTTCTTAAAGGTCAGCTTGCCCCCATGATAGGGGGTTGGTATGACAAGAATTGATGAGATACATAAAGGTAAAGACAATTAGTTTACATGATGCAGGAAAGTTAATTATCCAAAGGTATTTGAGAAAAGCATAGGGGTTAAACCAGTAAAGTGAGGTAGAGAAAAAGAAAAAAAAAACATGATGTAAATTACAGATATCAAAGGACACAAGGAAATAGATGTGGAGGTCTCATTGTCAAGTCACCAGCAGGGGTGTAATGATAGAGTGTGTTCTCCTATATGATCAAAAGGTGAAGTTATAGTGAATGTGTGAACTTTGAATGACTATAGTGAACTTTGAGTGAACCCTCAAGCAGGCAGCCATTTGGCCTGCTAGCAGAGGAAACTAAGTGGGAGAGACTTGTAGGCATTCTGTGGGCTTGAGAGACTAACAAGGAGAAACTGTGTCTGGGAGACTCTTCCCTTTTGATTCATCTCTATAAGGAGAGAGGCTAACAGGTGGGGTGTCTTTCCAGACCTCCATCCAAGGATGGGAGAGCTCCCTTAAGCTCTACCAAGCTTTCACATAGTCCCACAAGTGTGTATACTTTATCATGCACACATTTCAGTTTTAAACTACAGAACCACATGTGAGTACCATGACACCAGGAGGAAGCTCTACTGATGTGGTATTTCCCCCTCTCTTTGAATCTCTTTATATGTTTGTTTATCTGTTCTTTATAGCTGTATGACCAAGTCATCCTAGGAATAATGAAATCATATATATACAAGACCTAGAATTCACAAAAGCCAACAAAAAAAAGGCTTCTTTATGCAAACCACTAACCCCAGTAATTTTTGAACGTTGCACATGCTGGCAACCTCAGCTCACTTAACTGTCCTTCCTAGCATAGTCCTTTCTATATTCATAGTTATTTCTACCCTCCATTAACTCTGCAATCAACATCATTATTTCTTCAAAAAAGACTACACACAGCTGTGCACCTACAGCTTCTAGAATGTGATTCTACCCCCATGTTATCTCACAGACATTTTATTAATTTAGTTTTGGGAGAAGCATCCAGTCCTCTAACTCTCCATCAATGATCACAGCACCTTCAAGTCATTATGAAGTTGTAGTTGCATATCCTTATCACTAGATTTTTTTTTCTGAAATAGTATGATGATTAACATCTTCCCAACCTTTTTATAGTTTAATCCCTAGGACATATTGAACTCAGTGGTTTTTTTCTAAGATGGATTCAGATCACAGTTCCCACTTCAACATCTTTTTTGCTAGTGTTCTTTAATGTAAAAACTGGTATTTCCTGGGGCCAGGGTGGCACACCTGGTAAAATGCACACATTTTAGTGCACATGGTCCCTGTTTCAAGCCCCTGGTACCCACCTGCAGGGGTGCAAGCTTCACAAGTGGTGAAGCAGGTGTGCAGGTGTCTCTCTGTCTCTCTCTCTATCTACTTCTACCCTCTTGATTTCTGACTGTCTCTATCCAATAAACAGATATATTAAAAATAAGTAAATAAACTGATATTTCCCTTTCAGATTTATTTAAAATATATTAAGTGTTCAATAGAGAGATGTAGGTAGATAGCATAAGATAGATGATAAATAGATCAGTGATAGATGATAGAAGATAGATAATAGATGATAGGTAGTTATTATAAGAGAGGATAGAGCCTATATTTTATCTGAGTACTTATTGGGCTAGTTACTAAACTAAATAATTATCAGTCATATTAGTGGGGAAAAAACAAATCTAATTACAAATATATAATGTATACACAGAGATGCTGATTCTAAGATCAGTGAGAATGTATATCCTTAGCTGAAAATGGAGTTTAGGCCTCTACCTTCAAGGAAAAAGGAGAGGTTACTTACATGATGAGGAAAAGATAATTTATAATGAATACCAGATGTAATTAAATGTTTCCCCTGAAATATATATATATATGTATATATATTGTATATAATATATAATATATAATATATAATATATAATATATAATATATAATATATAATATATAATATATAATATATAATATATAATATATAATATATAATATATAATATATAATATATAATATATAATATATAATATATAATATATAATATATAATATATAATATATAATATATAATATATAATATATAATATATAATATATAATATATAATATATAATATATAATATATAATATATAATATATAATATATAATATATAATATATAATATATAATATATAATATATAATATATAATATATAATATATAATATATAATATAACAATAATATATAATATATAATATAACAATAATATATAATATATAATATAATATATAATATAATAATATATAATATAATATATATATATCCTATAGAAAGACAATTTCTTATAAAACACTAAATCTGTGTAGTTATACCAAGTTTCAGTCTTTCAGGTCATTAAGAAAATGGTAAATATTTCTTCAGAGTCTATAGTACCTCTGTGGATCTAAATTCAAAATAATCCACATGAAAAATGATTTATTGTAGGAGAGTCTATTGTGAATCTTGGAGGGAAACTACCTTTTAGATAGTTCCATAGATTGAAACATACAGAGAAACATGAATACATAGGTAAATAAACAATAATGTCTATGTACCATCCCTACTAAATCACATCCCTGCAGATTTCTCTGATGGTATATCTTGGTTGATAATTTACAAGCATTTTTAGGTAAAGCAGGGTAGGCAAGAAATCTCTAATAAGTCATGAATAGATTTTATTTAAAAAACTCCAATCCATGCCATTGCATTTTGGGAGCTTCTGAATAAAAATAGGTACCCTAATTTGCACATTCTTTCAATGTTTGCTTTCCTTGTGTGTCTGCTTTCCTTGACATTCTGCTGAATATGCACCTCAGATAGAATTCAAGGCTTCCTTGGCATGATTTTGATGAATAGGAACCTATGAGGCTTAATAAGAAGCACCAAAATGGACAGGTACCTAAGGGGAAAAACAGGTCTGTGTTGATGGATGTCTTTCCCAGGGGAGTTGGGGCACTGCTGAGATGTGGTTTTTTCAGCAAGTGGTTAAAAAAAAAAAGAAAGAAAGATAATTCAAGGCAGCACATGCAAGGCAACATGTGCTATGTATTTTTCTCAGCAGCAAGGAGCGTGCCGAATCAGTTAAGCAGTAGATTCACAGAGTGTCAAAAGGGACTTACTTACAAGCAATCAGATATGTACCATCCCAGAAAGGACAGCATGGAATAGAAAACTGAAACCACCCTCATCAAGTCAAATAATGGACCAAGGTGAAGTTCATCTGATGTGTAACTATTGTACAAAACTCCCATGAGGACATTAACTTTTGATATTACTTATTTTTTCTTTTCTCTTTTAACTAAACACTTCCTAATCTTCATTTGCAGAGGAAGCAGTATGGGCAAGGTATATAACAGCTCATTTCTTATCAAATTAAAATCACTCAGTCACTAAAGATAATGCTTTGACCAAAAGCATCAGCTTCGTGATGAGATGGGGTGACATTTCTGCTTATAGTACATTTATCCACTGTGACCCCCCCCTGTCGAGCTGCGCCATGGAGAAGAGAGAGAGGAGGTCTGGAGCGAAGAGGGAACACAAATCTTTATTTACGCTGGCACCTCAGAGTTGGGTGAGAGAGAAGCAGGTTGGGCCACATGGAGGTAGCAAAAATGGCCGCCTCAGGCAGTAGCCTTTCCTGCGTCTAAACACCTAAGTGAAGAAGCCAGCAAGAGAGAGAAGTGCGGAAGAAGAAGGCCTTTTATAAGAGTAGCTCTCATGAGAATGGGAAGGGGGAGGAGTAACCATAGCACTCTAGGGTAGGATAATAACTATCATGAGAATGGGAAGGTGGAGGAGTAACCAAAGCACTTCAACTATGGCAGGGAAATAGACAATGCCCTGAGGGCACAACATGGCAGAACAGGCGCTCCAAGAATGTCCCAACTCTCCAGGAACTGGAAATAGCCTGAGGGAACAACATGGCAGATGTGACTGCATCTGCACAATTTCCCAGCACCCCCCAACAAACACACACACAGAGGCTTGGAGCTGTTTAACCAGCCCCATTTTCAGAAGACAAAAATGCAACCTTCTTGGAAAAATAATTATTAGTTTATTGTCTACCCATGAACTTCATTCTACGATTTTACTTCAATCTTTTTATTTTCTCTCTGACAGAAATTGAGAGTTTCCTTAGAGAATTGTGTTTGAGTTTCATCAGTTGTGTATCAATCATGTTTTTTAATTATTCCAACACTGACATGCAAGGCCATGCTGACTTCAGAGGGGCTGTACTAGGTCATACTAGCCATTCCTGGAAATACTTACTGACTTACTTTGAGGTCACTGCTTCTATTTAGGTCAATAAATTCAGAATTCATACTCTGTAACTACATCTTATATCAGACATTCACACTGAAAGCAAGTGTCCACTTCCCTTAATCCAGGAATAGACACCAGACAAATGGAGAGAGTCTTTGCCCCAGAGCCTATTGAGCTTATCCAAACTTGTCAAGCCAAAGTCTCATATTTCACCACTTGATTTCTTCACAGAAATGATAGAATCACTTACCTGTGTCTTCCTCTCACTCCCTTCTACCTTCTGACCTAACCTCATGTTTCCTGTGTGGTCATTCTACTCCTCAATACTGTTGTATGTTCTCTCCTTAAAGGTTCTTAATGCCAATTATTACTGCCATCAGTTGCTTTAAAAGCAATTATACCCTAGTCTATTTGGCTCACAATATTTGAATAATAACAAAACCAATATGTTAAAATAGGTGGTTGTAGGTTTTCTTATTTATTTTTAATTTATTTTTGTAGGACAGATAAATTGAAAGGAGAGGGAAATATGATAGATTTAATCATAGATAGACAGATGAAAGTTAGACCTGCAACACTATTATTTGCTTGTAAAGCTTCACTGATGGGGGCCTGAACATGGGCCATTGAACATGGTAATGTGTACACTCAACTTGGTGCATCACCTCCAGCCCCTGTAGGTATTCTTTAATTTCATTTTTGTTATTGGTTACAGTGGTGATGAGGAGAATCTTTGCTAGTTTTAAGTTGTCTTCTTCACTTCTCCCTCCCTCTTCCTCTCCCCCCCTCTTCTCTCTTTCTCTCTCTCTTCTCTCTTTCTCTCTCTCTTCTCTCTTGTTTGCCACAAGAATTATGGCTGGTGCTCTGCCATGCACTATGAATTCACTGATCCTGGTGGTTCTTTTTTTTTTTTTTTTTTTTCTATTCTATTGATAGGGCAGAAATAAATTGAAAGGAGAGAGGGAGTGAGAAGCAGAGAAAGACATAGAGAAAGACTTGCAGATCTAATTAACTGCTTGTGAAGTCTTCCCCCATGCAGGTGAGGAATGAGGCCTAGAACCTGAGTTCTTGCACATGACAACTGGCTGTGCCACCACCTAGTCCCCTAATTCTTCACTTCTTTACATAGAAAAAAGAAACTGTTCTCATACAACTCATTTTCCAAAACTCTTCCCCTAAACTAAATTGTATCTTTGTAGAACTTTCAAGTGAAGAAATAAAATACCAGTGAGCCTTGACATTTCTTTATACCAACGCCAACAACAACAACGTCACTTTGGAAAACTAGTTAAGGTATGTTAGGAGCAAGCATATCCTGAAAGTCAACCGTTGTAATTGTACTATGGCTACTTTATCTTAGGGAGAAAGTCTTTCATAAGGTTCATGCATTATGTATAAAGAACAAAGAAAAAGTTCCTTGTAGGAGTAACTTTTACTCGCTATTATCCACAACCCTTCTTTAGAAGAATCTGTGTACCAAAAGTGAAGTTTTTCAAGTCACCATGGAAACTGAGATGGTAAACCTTAATTATTTTCACAGAAAGTTGTGTGTGTTGATAAATTTGTTTTTTGCTTAAAGTGCTGCTTTACTTTAAAAAATATTAGGGAGAGAGTCGGGCTGTAGCGCAGCAGGTGGCGCAAAGCACAAGGACCGGCATAAGGATCCCGGTTCGAACCCCAGCTCCCCACCTGCAGGGGAGTCGCTTCACAGGCAGTGAAGCAGGTCTGCAGGTGTCTATCTTTCTCTCCTCCTCTCTCTCTTCCCCTCCTCTCTCCATTTCTTTCTGTCCTATCCAACAATGACAACAACAATAATAACTACAACAATAAAACAACAAGGGCAACAAAAGGGAATAAATAAATATTTAAAAAATATATTAGGGAATATTTTACAAAAAAGTTGTGATATCAGAAGTATAATTTTACATTTTGCTTAAATATTCATCAATATGCATCACCCTTCACTATAATGTCATCTCCTTTCACCATGGGGCACTGTGCCCACAACCTGTTTTAAGATCTCACACCCACCCTCATCTTTTCATTAGGAACCTCAAATATGTTGATACGAATCAAGCTTTATTAGTGTGTCATCCATCTTTGCTTTGTTTCATAAATGAAACATAAGAGATCATCATATATTCGATTTTAGAAAAGTTCTACTTTAAACTGTAAACATTGCCACAATCAATTGAATCAATATTTTAGGATCTTGAATCTACCATTTTGGAAAAAAAAAAAAGCAGGCATTCTAAATCCCAGAGTTTCTAATTAAGGGAATGTGATCCTTGCTTTTAAGAGGATCATAGTTTCAGAGGTTCACACATGTACAGTATCATTCTTTGTTATGAAAGCATCATTTAAGTGACAGGGTAAGGTAAGGTAAGGTAGGGATGGTGGGTGGGTTAAAGGAAATCAATAAAGGATTCAGATAATTGAATTATAAATGTATTTGGAAACAGAATCCTTAAGGAGGTGAATTAAATTAAGTTACAAAAGTAAAATTGTATCTAATAGTACTTGTCTTTTAAGAGGAGACACCAAAAGTATATATGCAGAGAATATATATATAGAGAGGGGGGGGGCAGGGAAGCAAACCAAAGAGAGAAACATATGAAGAAACCAGGCTATTTGGCACCTTGCTTGTTTTTTGTTTTATATTTATTTATTTATTTATTCCCTTTTGTTGCCTTTGTTTTGTTGTTTTAGTTATTATTGTTGTTATTGATGTCGTTATTGTTGGCTAGGACAGGGAAAAATAGAGAGAGGAGGAGAAGACAGAGAAAGGGAGAGAAAGATAGACACCTGCAGACCTGCTTCACTGCTTGTGAAGTGACTCCCTTGCAGGTGGGAAGCCGGGGGGCTGGAACAGGCATCCTTAAGATGGCCCTTGTACTTTGCGCCACCTGCGCTTAACCTGCTGTGCTACCGCCCAACTCCCAGCACTTTGGTATTAGACAGTCTGCTGAACTGTAAGACAATAAATGCATTTTACATTCTTCATTTAGTAATTAAACTATATAATGTTCTTTCTTTTATTTTGTCTTTTGAATCATGATGCTCCATGTAGGTAGAAAAACAAGTATTAAAATGACTACGGAGTTTTGACATTGCTATATTAGATAGATTTCATAAATTAACATTTAAAATATGGAGGCTGATCAGTGGCACACCGGGATGAATGCACATGTTGTACAAGCACCTAGGTTCAAGCCTTTAGTCCCCACCCACATAGTGAAAACATCGTAACCAGTGGAACAGTGCTACCTGTATCTTTCTCCCCTTGCCTCTTGATTTATCTCTGTTTCTATCCAATAAATAAATAGATAATGTATTTAACTAATCTAAAAGTAAAGTTTAGGTAAAAATAATCTAGTTTTGAAAAAAATGTCCAAATTGTAATTGTGAATAGATTTTCAATTTTTTATTAGTGATTGAATAATGATCAATAAGATTATGGGATAACCGAGGTACAATTCCATACTATTACCACCACCAGAGTTCTATATCCCATAGATTTTTCAGTTTTGGATGAGAGTTAGACATTTAACTATTACTGAAAAAACTCCAGATATAGTTAATAGTTAAGACCATTTTGTTTCCAATATCAAACAAAAGAGACATGGAAATGAGGTGTACATGAGATTAAATAACAGAAAAGTTTGTACCAGATAAATCACTTACTTGGATAGTGTGCTAATTTGACATAAGAATGACCCAAGTTTGAGTCTAAATTTGACTCTAGTTAATGGAAGTTTTGGTGTGGCTTTTTCTTTTTCTCTTTTTACACACACACACACACACACACATACACACACACACCACACATGTGCACACACACACACACACACACACACACACACACACCACAAAAACAAGCAAGATCCAGAAGAATATACTAGTAAATAAATAATGAAAGAGGAAGAAATGCATGTAAGAAGCAGTAGGTAAGAGTCCAACATCAATAAAGGACTTAACATAATGCACAAAACACTCAAAAGAATACAAATCAGGGGTTCCCAGAAGACGGCGGACTGAGAAGCTGCTAGTGGCTTGAGCTCTGGTCAAATCTTCTGGAAATGGTAGGATTTTCTGCCTTTACTAAGCCAGTCAATAAGGGGTCCTAGCGGTGACACCAAGGAGGTGACTATAACTTAATTTGGGTTAAGAATTAGAGTAGAAAAAAAGGGAACAAAATTTTTTTTCCTTTTAATTATTATGCATGCTGCCTCCCCCCTCCCCCCCCCCCCCCCGCCCCTAACCAGTCCCTGGGGATCAATTCCTAGCAGAATCCCCTGCAGAGCTTCTGTCTTTACCAAATTCCTATCCCACCAGGGAGTATCATTCATTCTAAGTCTATACCCTTCTGAAACCTCTGGCCTTTTTTCTTTCTAAGTAGCCAACCCCCCCCCCCGCCACAGCATCTCACCCCACATAGCTAATTAAATAATTAAAAATAAATAAATTAATTAAAAAAATTCTTTCCTTTCACTGCTCTTTTATGACTGTTCCTTTTCTTATCTTTTTCTTTTTTCTCTCTCTCTTTATTTTTTAATTCTTTTTCTCATTCTTGTCATCCTTTCTTCCTTAATCCTACAGCTCCCAAACCACAGGCCCCAGCCCCCACACCACCAAACAGTGTGCTTTTTTGAATTCACTGATACACATTTGGGAATTATGTTGAGAAAGAAATCTGACTCAGAGTGGATTCTCTATGTGTGTATCTCTGCTCTAGTTCCCTTTCCCCTCTTGTTACCCCTAGAATATACAGTGGATAGTAGACTTGCATAACTGTCTATTCTTGCTATCCCTTCTTTTTTTTTCTCTCTCTTTCTTCTTCACTAGGATTTGGTTACTATTTTTTCACTGACTGGAGAAATTGTTTAGACAACTGGTAGTGATTAAGCTGCTTCAATACTTGCATCAGTTGGTACTGTAATTCCTGAGGTTGGTGAGTGTAATTGTCATAAAGGTATTTAGTACAGTGTTGCTTGTATTCAAGACACAACAACTGAGGAACAACAGAGCATAAAAAAAAGAAACACATAAATCAAAAAAAGGGTAGATCAAAAATAAATAAAACTGCTACTCCAATGAATGAAGACAAGAGCCCAGAAGAAACTACAAATCAGCCAGAAGTAACCATAGATAAGAAAAGTATGCAAGCAATAATAAACTTATTAATAACAGAAATTAAAACAACATTGGAGGAAAGGAATGGCAGTATTAGGGAAACAACAGTTGAGACCCCCAAGGAAAATACTGATTATCTTTAGGCAATTAGAGAACTGAAAGCTAAAATAGCTGTAATGAAAAAAGAAGCTAAGGAAAGGGTAAGCAGACTAACAGAAGCAGAAAACAGAATTAGTCAGACAGAGGATGAGTTAGAGAAAATGAAGAAAGAGGTGAAAGAGCTTAAAAAGAGATTGAGAGACACTGAAAACAACAACAGAGACATACGGGATGATCTCAAACGAAGTAACATTCACGTAATTGGCCTGCCAGAGGAAGAAAGAGAGGAAGGGGAAGCAAACATTCTAGAGGAAATAATATAAGAAAACTTCCCAGACCTGAATAACAGAAAAGACATCAAGACTCAAGAGGCCCAGAGAGTACCAAAAAGAATCAACCCAGACCTAAAGACACCAAGACACATCATAGTCACAATGAGAAGAAGTAAGGATAAAGAAAGGATCCTAAAGGCTGCAAGAGAGAAACAAAAAGTCACATACAAGGGAAAACCCATAAGATTTTCTACAGATTTCTCCACTCAAACTCTAAAAGCTAGAAGAGAACGGCAAGATTTCTATCGAACTCTGAATGAAAAAGGGTTTCAACCAAGGATAATATATCCTGCTACACTTTCATTCAAACTAGATGGAGGGATCAAAACCTTCTTAGACAAACAACAGTTAAAGGAGGCAACCATCACCAAACAGGCCCTGAAAGAGGTTCTAAAAGACCTCTTATAAACAAGAAAATCACTACAATACTGGCAATATATCAGAACAAACAAAAAAAAAATTTTTTTTGAACAATGGCACTACAATACATTAAATCCATAATATCAATAAATGTCAATGGCTTAAACTCACCCATCAAAAGGCACAGAGTGGGGGGATGGACCAGAAAACATAATCCAACCATATGCTGCTTGCAAGAATCCCATCTGTCACAACAAGATAAACACAGACTTAAAGTCAAAGGATTGAAAACTATCATACAGGCTAACGGACCACAAAAAAGGGCAGGAACAACCTTTCTCATCTCAGACACAATATATTTTAAATTAAATAAAGTAATAAAAGATAGGCAAGGACATTACATAATGATTAGTGGATCAATCAGGCAAGAAGACTTAACAATTATTAACATCTATGCACCCAATGAGGGACCATCTAAATACGTCAAGCACTTACTGAAAGAATTTCAAAAATACATCAATAGTAATACAATAATAGTGGGAGACTTCAATACCCCACTCTCACACTTAGACAGATCAACAAAGCAGAGAACCAACAAAGATAGAAGAGAATAGAATGAAGAGATTGACAGACTGGACCTCTTGGACATTTTCAGAGTTCTTCACCCCAAAAAACTAGAATACATCTTCTTTTCAAATCCACATAACACATACTCAAGGATAGACCACATGTTAGGCCACAAAGACAGCATCAATAAATTCAAGAGCATTGAAATCATCCCAAGTATCTTCTCAGACCACAGTGGAGTAAAACTAACATTTAACAACAAACAGACAATTATTAAAAGTCACAGAATTTGGAAACTAAACAACATACTCCTTAAGAACCACAGAGTCGGAGATTCACTCAAGCAGGAAATTCAAATGTTCCTGGAAACACATGAAAATGAAGACACAACCTATCAAAATATTTGGGACACAGCTAAAGCAGTACTGAGAGGGAAACTTATAGCCATACAATCACGTACTAAACACCAAGAAGAAGCACAAATGAACTACCTTACTGCACACCTCAAGGACTTAGAGGAAGTGGAAAAAAGGAAGCCTAAAGCTTCCAGAAGGACAGAAATCACTAAAGTTCGAGCAGAAATAAACAACATCAAAAATAAAAGAACCATCAAAAGATCAATGAAGCCAAATGTTGGTTCTTTGAAAGATAAAACAAAATTGACAAACCCCTAGCCAGACTCACCAAAGAAAAAAGAGAGAAGACACAAATTAATAGAATTGTAAACGATGGAGGAGATATCACAACTGACACCAAAGAAATCCAGAGAATCCTGCGAAACTTCTATAAAGAACTATACGCCAACAAGCTAGAGAATGTGGAAGAAATGGAACAATTCCTAGAAACATATGCCCTTCCAAAACTGAACCAAGAAGAACTACAAAATATAAATGCACCAATCACAGACAAAGAAAATGAAACCGTTATTAAGAATATCCCCAAAAACAAAAGTCCTGGACCATATGGCTTCATAAATGAATTCTACAAAACTTTCAGGAAACAGTAAGTACCCATACTTCTTAAGCTTTTCCATAAGATTGAAAAAACAGGAATACTCCCTTCCACTTTCTATGAAGCCAACATCACCCTGATACCAAAAGCTGATAGGGACAGAACAAAAAAGGCAAACTACAGACCAATATCTCTGATGAAATAGATGCCAAAATATTGAACAAAATCTTGGCCAACCGGATACAGCAACATATCAAAAAGATTGTTCATCACAACAAAGTGGGATTCATCCCAGGAATGCAAGGCTGGTTCAACATCCGTATGTCAATCAATGTCATTCACCACATCAATAAAAGCAAAGCCTAAAACCACATGATTATTTAATAAATGCAGAGAAAGCCTTTGACAAAATCCAACACCCATTCATGCTCAAAACTCTACAGAAAATGGGAATAGATGGGAAATTCCTCAAGATAGTGGAGTCTATATATAGCAAACCTACAGTCAACATCATACTCAATGGACAGAAGCTGAAAGCACTCCCCCTCAGATTGGGGACTAGACAGGGCTGTCCACTGTCACCGTTACTCTTCAACATAGATTGGAAGTTCTTGCCATAGCAATCAGGCAAGAGAAAGAAATCAAAGGAATACAGATTGGAAGGGAAGAAGTCAAGCTCTCACTATTTGCAGATGATATGATAGTATACACAGAAAAACCTAAAGAATCCAGCAGAAAATTACTGGAAGTTATTAGGCAATATAGCAAAATATCAGGCTACAAAATCAATATACAAAAATCAGTGGCATTTCTTTATGCAAACACTAAATCTGAAGAAGAAGACATCCAGAAATCACTCCCATTTACTGTTTCAGCAAAATCAATCAAATACCTAGGAATAAAGTTGACCAAAGAAGTGAAAGACTTGTATGCTGAAAACTATGAGTCTCTACTCAAGGAAATAGAAACTGATACCAAGAAATGGAAAGATATCCCATGCTCATGGATTGGAAGAATAAATATCATCAAAATGAATATTCTCTCCAGAGTCATATACAAATTTAATGCAATACCCATCAAAGTTCCACCAAGCTTCTTTAAGAGAATATAACAAACACTGCAGTCATTTATCTGGAACATGTAAACACCTAGAATTGCCAAAACCATCTTAAGGAAAATAAATAGAAATGGAGGCATCACACTCCCAGACCTTAAACTATATTATAAAGCCATCATCATCAAACACGATGATACTGGAACAAAAATAGTCACACCGACCAGGGGAACAGAATTGAAAGTCCAGAAATAAATGCCCACACCTATGGACATCTAATCTTTGATAAGGGGGACAAAGGATTAAATGGAAAAAGGAGGCTCTCTTCAATAAATGGTGCTGGGAAAACTGGGTTGAAACATGCAGAAGAATGAAATTGAACCACTTTATCTCACCAGAAACAAAAATCAACTCCAAATGGATCAAAGACCTAGATTTCAGACAAGAAACAATCAAATACTTAGAGGAAAACATTGGTAAAACAGTTTCCCACCTTCACCTCAAGGACATCTTTGATGAATCAAACCCAATTGCAAGGAAGACTAAAGCAGAAACAAACCAATGGGACTACATCAAATTGAAAAGCTTCTGCACATCCAATGAAACTATTAAACAAAGATACCCTCTCACAGAATGGGAGAAGATCTTCACATGCCATATATCAGACAAGAAACTAATCACCAAAATACATAAGAGCCCAGCAAACTTAGCACCAAAAAAGCAAATGACCCCAGCCAAAAATGGGCAGAGGATATGAACAAAACATTCACTACAGAGGAGATCCAAAAGGCTAACAAACATATGAAAAACTGCTCTAGGTCACTGATTGTCAGAGAAATGCAAATTAAGACAACACTATGATACCACTTCACTCCTGTAACAATGGCATGCATTAAAAAGGACAGCAGCAACAAATGCTGGAGAGGTTGTGGGGACAGAGGAACCCTTTTACATTGCTGGTGGGAATGTAAATTGGTCCAGCCTCTATGGAGAGCAGTCTGGAAAACTCTCAGAAGGCTAGACATGGACCTTCCATATGATCCCGTAATTCCTCTCCTGGGGTTATACCCCAAGGACTCCATAACACCCAACCAAAAAGAGGTGTGTACTCCTATGTTCATAGAAGCACAATTCATAATAGCTAAAACCTGGAAGCAACCCAGGTGCCCAACAACAGATGAGTGGCTGAGAAAGCTGTGGTATATATACACGATGGAATACTATGCAGCTATCAAGAACAATGAACCCACCTTCGCTGACGCATATTGGACGGAGCTAGAAGGAATTATGTTAAGTGAGCTAAGTCAGAAAGATAAAGATGAGTATGGGATGATCCTACTTATCAACAGAAGTTGAGAATGAACAGAAAGGGAAACTAAAAGCAGGATCTTATTAAATCGAGAGTAGGGCACCAAAGTAATAACCCTGAGGTGAGGGGTAGACATGCAGCTTCCTGGGCCAGTGGGGGGTGGGAGTGGGTGGGAGGGATGGGTGACAGTCTTTTGGTGGTGGGAATGGTGTTTATGTACACTCCTAGTAAAATGTAGTCATATACATCACTAGTTAATACGAGAGGGGGAAAGTTAATTGTATATCTCGAAGTTTTTTAAAACACAAACTGAATCTTTTCTCAATATATGCAGTGTAATTGATATGCAGACTCTCTCAAAAGCCTAGACCAAGTAGATCAGAAGCAACCAATAGCACAGCTATATACAAGATACTGGGTACTGTACAGCAAACCCTTACAAAAGGACTTCTCAAAGTTAACCCAATTAACAAATAATGTGATGATAACGTTAACTATCGATTGTCTTTTTGAACCCTAAGACAGCAGGAACCTCACATCTCCACTATAGAGCATCTACGTTCCCCAGTCCTGGAACCCTTGGATAGGGCCCACTTTCCCGTATGCCTCTCCCAATCCATATCAAATAATATTGCATCTGCCAATCACAACCTAACCAACACAGCGATTGCCACCTCAACATGGTTCACTTCAGACTGTGTCCAGAGACTACACGTGTGGAATGACAACCCTTCAGCTTCATTACTCGGGTGAGACCTTTCCTTTCATAGTATACTCTAATTCCGTCTCAGGTGGTTCACTTTCTAACAAAGTCCCAAAACCTAGATATACACCAGTTTCTGTGAGAGAGAGCATATGTTCACACGTATCTATAAACTACTGCAAAATATATACCTGAAAGCACAAGTACACTAGAGTTTGCAGTGAGTATCCCCCTAACACTTCCTCTCCACTATTCCAACCTTTGGGTCCATGATTGCTCAACAATATGTTTGGCTTCCTATGTTAACTCTCTTTTTCAGTCACCAGGTTCCAGATGTCATCAGGATGCCGGCCAGGCTTCCCTGGACAGAAGACCCCACCAATATGTCCTGGAGCTCCGCTTCACCAGAGACCCACCCTAGTAAGGAAAGAGAGAGGCTGACTGGGAGTATGGACCAACCAGTCAATGCCATGTTCAGCAGGGAAGCAATTACAGAAGCCAGACCTTCTACCTTCTGCAACCCACAATGACCCTGGGTTCATGCTCCCAGAGGGATAGAGAATGGGCAAGCTATCAGGGGAGAGGGTGGGATATGGAGAATGGGTGGTGGGAATTTGTCGAATTGTACCCCTCCTACCCTATGGTTTTGTTAATTAATACTTTCTTAAATAATAAAAAAAGAATACAAATCATAGAAATCTCAAGTAGAATGGAAAATACATTTATCATAAATTTTTAGTATTCAATTTCATTTTTTTTAAGTTTCCAAAGCTTTCCAAACAAATATTGAAGAAAGTGACAGACTTATTTTAAGAAGGCAAAGTAAAAGGAAAAAAACATTAATTATTGAGATTTCTTTTTTTGAGATTAGAGTTTCTAAACAGAGCTAATTGAGACAGACCAAACGAAGGGTTCATAAGAACGAAGAGTATGATTACAGTAAAGTCTGGGAAGATCTATGGGAGGAATGAAATTCAAGATAGTTTTCTTTATTTACCCCTTCAAACTTTCTGAAGAAAACACTCCTTTTTTATTATTATTTTTTCTTTTTTATTTAAGAAAGGATTAATTAACAAAACCATAGGGTAGGAGGGGTACAACTCCACACAATTCCCAACACCCAATCTCCATATCCTAACCCTTCCCCTGATAGCTTTCCCATTCTCTAGCCCTCTGGGAACATGGACTCAGGGTCATTGTGGGTTGCAGAAGGTAGAAGGTCTGGCTTCTGTAATTGCTTCCCTGCTGCACATGGGCGTGGACTGGTCAGTCCATACTCCCAGTCTGCCTCTCTCTTTCCCTACTAGGGTGGGTCTCTGGGGATCGGAGCTCCAGGACACATTGGTGGGGTCTTCAGTGCAGGGAAGCCTGGCCGGCATCCTGATGTCATCTGGAACCTGGTAACTGAAAAGAGAGTTAACATATGAAGCCAAACAAATTGTTGAGCAATCATGGACCCAAAGGTTGGAATAGTGGCGATGAAGTGTTAGGGGGGTACTCACTGCAAACTCTAGTGTACTTCTGCTTTCAGGTATATATTTTGCAGTAGTTTACGGATACGTGTGGATATATGCTCTCTCTCACAGAAACTGTTGTATATCTAGGTTTTGGGACTTTGTTAGAAAGTGAACCACCTGAGATGAAATTAGAGTATACTATGAAAGGAAAGGTCTCACCCAAGTAATGAAGCTGAAGAGTTGTCATTCCACAAGTGTAGTCTCTGGATACAGTCTGAAGTGAAGCATGTTGAGGTGGCAATCGTTGTGTTGGTTAGGTTGTGATCGGCAGATGCAATATTATTTGTTATGGATTGGGAGAGGCATGTGGGAAAGTGGGCCCTATCCAAGGGTTCTAGGACTGGGGAAAGTAGAGGCTCTATAGTGGAGATGTGAGGTTCCTGCTGTCTTAGGGTTCCAAAAGACAATCGATAGTTAACGTTATCATCACATTATTTGGTAATTGGGTTAACTTTGAAAAATCCTTTTGTTAGGGTTTGCAGTACAGTACCCAGTATCTTGTATATAGCTGTGCTATTGGTTGCTTCTGATCTACTTGGTCTAGGCTTTTGAGACAGTCTGCATATCAATTACACAGCCTATATATTAAAAAGATTCAGTCTGTGTTTTAAAAAACTTCAAGACATACACTTAATTTTCCCTCTCTCATATTAATTATCTAGTGATTTATATGACTACATTTTACTAGGAGTGTACATAAACACCATTCCCACCACCAAAAGACTGTGACCCATCCCTTCCACCCACTCCAATCCCCCCACTGTCCCTGCATATCGACCCCTCACCACAAGGCTTTTACTTTGGTGCCCTACTTACAATTTGGTCAGGTCCTGCTTTTAGTTTCCCTTTCAGATCTTCTTCCTCAACTTCTGTTGATGAGTGGGATCATCCCATACTTATCTTTATCTTTCTGACTTAGCTTACTTAACATAATTCCTTCTAGGAATTATTTTTAGGACTTTATTGCTCTAGAACAACATTTTCAGATAGAAATAAAGCCTGAGGAAAAGAAAGGAAAGAAGCCACATCAATGAATCATCCTACCAAGCAATGGAAGTCTAGTTTGAATGTGGGTCACACATATGTCACAGCAGTGCACTATCCATGTGAACTATTTTTCTGGCCCTAAGAACTACATTTTGAAAAATACTATTATTAAAAAAAAGTGGGATATATTAACAGAACACATTCCCAGCCCAAACAAATTTATTTGCAGAAATCCTTAAATCATTTTTTTTTCAGATTAAAAGTAAGACTTTATGATGTCTGCATATTCTATGTGCTTTCAGCAATTTTTACCTTTCTTTAAGCTTCTTCCTTGTCATGGAATAGCATTTCCCCTATAAGAGAGGAACAGAAATAGCATGAGAAAGAATTTGGCAAAGCAGCTACACCATCCAGGTGAGCTCTCTTAGTGTATCTACACTTCATCCTTCAAACCTATCAAAGTAAGGATCCCGGTTGACCCCAGTGCTCACCACCTACAGGGGAGTCACTTCACAGGCAGTGAAGCAGGTCTGCAGGTGTCTATCTTTCTCTGTCTTCCCCTCCTCTCTCTATTTCTCTCTGTCCTATCCAACAACAAATGACATAAACAACAACAGTAATAATAACCACAACAATGATAAAAAAAAAAAGAAAAAAGGGCAACAAAGGGGGAATGCATGGTCTCTAGGAGCAGTGGATTCCTGTTGCAGGCACCAAGCCCTGGCAATAACCGTGGAGTCAAAAAAACAAACAAACAAAAAAAACCTATCAAAGTGCCATTTACCAAGGAAGTAGAGTTTAGGCATATATTTGGAATTAGGAAATAACAAAATTTACCCACATAATTTATTTACATCAAATGTCATCCTTTGTTAGTTGTATAGACATATGTATCTCCATACACCTCAGCTGTAAGCTTGAGTACAGAGACTCCCATTTTTAATTAATTAATTAAAATTAATTAATTAATTTTTCATTTAAACACAATTCCTGGCACAGAGGGCTAGCCAATACCATCTCTGAGACTGAATAATATGCACAGTCACTTAACAGGCTGCTTGGCAGACTTTGAAATAGCTAACGAAGCATGCAGGGGAATGTTAAATCAGAGAATATTAGAACAAACTTTTGCTTTAGATGATTTGCTTTTTCCCCCTTGACAGCAGCTCTTATTAAAATGACATTAGCTAAAAATATTTCTATGCCAAAAGTAATTATGATAATGTTTCTCTGCATCTATATAGTTATTTTTACTCTAATAATTCAGGGTACACAGACTTCCTGCTGAGGAGGAAAGAAAAGCACTGAATTGGTCTTGAACTCATAATTCTATCACTGGGCAGCCTCTTTGTCTGCCAACTTATCCCTGAGTCCATTAATAATGTTGATATCTGAGTTCTGTTTGACATCCTCACTGAACCTACAAGGGTAAGGATTCAAAACAGAAATTTCAATTAGTTCTCCTCAAAGGATTAAATGCTGTTGTCCCTCACCAGTGTGCACCCATCTTTAACAGGTGATTAAGGTCCTAATGGGCTCATACAGTTTTTCAGTCTGTTCCAGCCAATTATGTTACTAACAAAAAAGCCAAAAAGACAGAAAAAGTAGAGGAAAATGGGAAGCAGACATGAGCTTTCAGGAGTTCTGTAAGCCTTTTCAGTGTAACAAGGTATTTTTGTTGGAATGATGGTAAGGAACTCTCAAACTTTTCACCTTATGGGAATTATATCTAAAGAATTACTCTATGTTTTCCCCCACCCCCTTTCTTTAACCATCATGGTTAACTTGTGGCTTGGCACCTGAACAAGTCCACCATTCCTGGCAGCCAGTTTTCAATTCTTTCTGCTTTTGACAAATAGTAAGAGTCAGAAGTATGGAGTGACAGAGAAGCAGAGACATCTGAAGCAGTGCTCAACCACTCATGAAATGTCTCCTTTGTAGGTGGATATCGGGGACTTGAACCCAGGTCACTGGGAATAGTTATATGCATGTTCTACCTCGTGTGCTACCACCCGGCACTTTCACTATTTGTTTCATGAGTCTTATTTCTGTTTCTAGAATCTAGCAGGATATAACAGGATACAGAATGTACAATGTGGTACAGATCTGCTTGCAACATATTATTAGACTTTCATGGTTGTGTTATGATGAAGAATATCTGGTTCTTGATCCATGTTCCTAGTGTAGAGTTAAAACAAAGACCTGAATATTTCTTGAATGATAGTATTTTTGTTACTGGACAATGCATAGTGTTTTCCCAGATACATTAAAGGTAGGCTAATGACCAGTAATACCAACAACTGAATAGAGGGTTGGAACTTTGGGTCATATCCCAGGAACAGGAGTGGCTAAAAGTTAAATCTAATCATATCATAAATGGACTATAGTATACTTCATACAGGGTTGAAGTGTAACTTGAAATGGAACAATGACATACTTCTTTCTACAACTCCCACTCAGCTCTGTAGGTAAGAACAAAGATGTTGACAGGACATTCTTATAGAACCTATGCCCATTTGTTCAGCATTGCACATCCATAACAATAGAAGCTGAATGAAGTCAGCACAAAGTCCTGCTTGCTTTAAATAGCATTAATCATAAATCATCAGATAATTCTTTGAAAGAAACTCTTTGGTTAATTTTCTCAACAACTAGTGGGGATTTGTCAGAAATCTGGATGAATAACTATGTCAGAATCACACAGGACACTCTTTGAAAACAGAATCTAGACACTCAACCCAAAATTGGTGGGGGGCAGACTGCAGATATGCAGATATTTGTTCTCTCAATTTTTGATCTGGATCTTGGATTACATATATATTTAATTGATTCCTTTCTTAAAACTGTTTATATATTCATGAAAGTGAGACCTAGAGAAGAAGATACATGCAGAAAGAAAACAGAGCAGAATCAGCTCTGGCTTATGGTGTTCCTGGGGATTAAACAAGAGATTTTAGAGCTTCACACATGGAAGCCTTTTAGATAACCATTATGATGTCTACCCAGTCCTATATCTTGTTTTTTTTAATTAAAAGTATTTTCAACAAGATAAATGTACTGTTGGATGTGGAAGTAGGAGAATGACTATTTGGTTGGTTATAAGACAGTTTGCCACTAAACTATACTGGTAAAATCTGGACTTCAAGAACCCTTGCATGTAGTGCTGGGCTAAGAAACCAAAGAGTAGCAATTTAGGATGAATCCTCAGCTAACCATAGGACATATAGTTCAAAAACTTTATAACAAAATAGAACATGTGTGTATCTGCACAGATATGCTTAAGACTTTTAACTTTTTAAAATTTTAATACCAGGAGAGAGGTCAGATGGTGGCACAACTGACTGAGTACACTCATGAAGCTGAGCAAGAATCTGGGGTTCAAGCTCCCATTTACCACTTGCAGGGAGAAAACTTCAGGATTGGTGAAGCAATGCTGTAATTGTCTCTCTTTTTCACTCCCTCTTTATCACCCTCTCACTTCTCAATCTCCTTTGTCTCTATCAACAAAAGAAAGAAAAAATAGCCACTGAGCGCTGTGGATTTATTGTGCAGGAATGGAACACTAGTTATAGCCCTGGTAGCCAAAAAGAAAGAAAGAAAGAAAGAAAGAAAGAAAGAAAGAAAGAAAGAAAGAAAGAAAGAAAGAGAGAAAAAAACAGGAAAGGTGATTTGGGAGCAAATTAGTAAAGCCATTTATTTTAATAATAATAACAACAACCAAAAAGTTGAAAATTACAGTAGAATGTTGGGCCCACACACAAATCATATTTAAGAAAAAGAAGAGGAAAAGCAAAAGACTGGAGAAATAGGGCAAATAAAAAGGGAGAGTAAAGTCAACCTATGTCATTTTCATGAATGTTTCCAAGGTTTAACTGTATTTGGAGCATAGCTCCCTATTATTTGGCAAATTTTTCTGTGAATAAGAAAAAAATAAAGCAAAACACTAGTAAATTATATATATAATTGTATATATATATATATGTACATATATATATATATATATATATATATATATATATATATATATATATATACCAGTCCCTGTTCGGGCGCCAGATGCTGGGCTAGCTTCGCTGGCAGGAGAGAGACGACCAGGAACTCATTGCTAAGGAGGAATGCAATCCAATGTTTATTGATTAGACAAAATTCTTTTTATATCTTCCCAAGGGGAAGTGGCAAGTGGTAAAAGGAAGTGACTAGAAAAGGGGGTGGAGCAAAAAAGAGCATGAAAGCTTAGCAGCTGTTGTGAAGGTTCTAACCAATGGGGATTAAACCAATACCCTGCAGGTAGGGCGGGTCTCAGACAAAACAATGATTATGTAATTAGACCACAGCATTAAGCAATGCAGGGGAACCTGGTGTGATGACCAACACTGACAATTAGCCAAAGGAGAAATGATGACCAACATATATAATTATATATATATATATATATATATATATATATGATTATATATATATATAATTTTATATATGTATATATATATCACAATGATGTTGAAACATCATACACAGCTCAGTAAAGAGAGACAGATAAATAAAAAGTTCAGCAAAATCTGGGGATAGACTCTAGAGGAGAGGGTATAATTCAGAAATTCAAATACATAGCATGCTTGAAAAGAGAACTAGGTAGCGAAAGTAAAGACTACTTCATTTCAAAAGCACTCATTATTGTCAAGGTCAGTCTTTAATTTTAGGTTAAGCATGGATAGGATGCAAAATAAAACTCATTTTGAGTTACTGAAATTTAAAAACTACTAAGCTCAGTAAAGTAAGTATGACAAAGTTGTATAGCACAGGGTATAAAACATTTACTTATTTATTTTATTATTGGGTAGAGACAGAGAGAAATTGAGAGGTAAGGGAGAGATAGAAAGGAAAAGAGACAGACAGAGGAAAAGAGACACAGAGGGGTAAAGAAACAGAGAGAGGAAAAGAGACAGGATCTGCATTCCTGCTTCACCATTTGTGAAATTTTCCCCATGCAGGTAGGGACCAGGTGCTTGAACCCAGGTCATTGTACAATGTAATATGAGCACTTAACCAGGTACACAACAGCCTGGCCCTACAGCACAGTATGTATGCAATAAGTGTGTCAGATAGTCTGACTTAGAGTACAGTCCTTGCAAAAATGCGTTGTTTTAATAGAATTGAAATACAAATAGCTGTCTTTCTTTTGATTTGGAGGTAAAGTATTATAGAAATAAAATTGTCTCCCAAAATATAAAATATGTCACTTTAAAGTTAAGATTTGTATAAGAACAGTCTGTAGCAAAGTGAAACTACGAAAGAAAAAAAAACTAATATCTAATACAGAGAGAGAGAGAGGAAGAATGGAAGAAAGAAAAAGAAAGAAAAAAAGAAAGAAAGGAAGAAATAAAGAAAAAAAGAAAGAAAGAAAGAAAGAAAGAGAAAGAAAGAAAGAAAGAAAGAGAGAAAGGAAAATTCAATAACATGTCACCACTTGTGAAGCTTTTCCCCATTGCTGCTGGAGACTGGAGATTTGAACCTGGGTCCTTATGTATGATGATGTGCACAACTCTACCTAGTATGCCACATCCTATCCTCCATGTTAACTTTCAATTGTACATAATTCTACATATAAATGTCCCTAGTTTGTGTGTGTGTGTATACTATATAGTGAAAATAACATGAGTTTAGTGTAAGTGGAATTCCAATGCACAACATGAGAATTGCTATAGACTTGAAACCAAACACTGAACATAGATGCAAATATTATAAATCGGACTTATTCTATGTATATCAGGTTATTTAACACTTAATAGTCAAATTATGGGGCCCATGGGGTGAATTGGAAGTAGAGAACATGCTTTGAATGACTGAGGTTTTGGTGTAACTTTCTGGGTAGGGGTGCACTTTTTAAAAAGCCAGTCTATAATAATTATTAGCATAATACTTTTTTATTTATTGGAGGATTAGTGGTTTACTGTCAACAGTCAAATACTGTAGTTTGTACATGTGTAATATTTTTCAGTTTTCCACATAACAATCTAACTACCCGCCCCAACCTCCTCTGTCATCATGTTCCAGGACCCAAACACTCCCCCCACATCCCAGAACCTTCTACTTTGTTGCAATAAACCAACTCCAGTGCAAGTTCTTCTTTGTGTATTATGATTAACATTAGACTAAGGCAAAATAAAAAAAAAGCCAAATAACCATAAATCATTGCAATTGGATATGTTCTACATTTATAGCAAGACAATGTAAAGCAAATATTCCTGAAAATCTGCAGTGTCATTGGTGCCCCATTCGCTTGCATTCACTCAGTGCTCTCAGACTGCACTTTACTTGCCAGAAACTGCCTCTACAACTTGTTTTTGTCTCCTAATACACAGGGTCAGGTCAGAGGTTATCAGAGAATTAGCACCTACTTCATCTCCTTCAACCAAGGACACCTATTCAACTGAGGTCATCTCTCAGTTTGGCTGACTCTAAGTAGACTTATACATATCCCCAGTAGTAACTGGGAAATAACAGACTTTAGTGGAGGATTATTGATACTTTGGTGGTGGTTGGAGCCCAAGGAGACATGATGATTAACTGTAATATGGTATCTGTCTGAAATCCTGAACAAAGAGCAAAAAGCATAAGCTGACAATTGAATAAACTGCTGTTCAAGCACTAATAAAGTGTGCTATATAGGTAATAATGCTATTTCAGTATTGATTCATTAATTACAATAAATACAGTTACTCATAAAGAAGCAAATAATAGGGGAAATGATAAAAGATTCATGGATACTTTTATTCATCAGATATTTCTGTAAATATAAAACTGTAATAAACTAAATAGTCCATTTTAAAGAGATCAGACTCCGTTGCCATTTGACATTTGCTCCCAAACATTTATAAAATACAATTATGGTGACCGGGTGGTGGCATACCAGGTTAAGAGCACACAGTAGGAATGAACCACTAGGACCTGTGCAGGGATCCCTTTTGAGCCCCTGGCTCCCCACCTGCAGGGGGTGGGGTTGGGGGAGGGGCTTAGCTTCACAAGCAGTGAAGCAGGTCTGTGTCTTTCTTTTTCCCTATCTTCCCCTCTCCTCTCAATTTCTCTTTGTCCTATCAAAAAAAAAAAAAAATCAAAATAATGGCCTTAGGAGCAGTTGATTCATAGAGAAGGCACTGAGCCCCAGCAATAAACCTGGAGGCAAAAAGAAAAAAAAAGATACTTAGTAAGGATAGCACTGTACACTGGATTCAAATTAAAAAAAAGTAAACTACTGAAGAATTAATCAAATAATATATGTAAAAATGTATAACTATATATTGAGTAATATTTTCCAAGAATGTAAATTAATATAAAACCATACCACATACATCACCTACAAAATAGTTTTTTAAAAAAAATCCTTAGGATATAAACTCTCAGAAAATTGATCTACCGATGTGTTTCAATTTTAGTCCAAATACCAACATATTTTGGGGAAATTTGACAATCTGATTTTCAAATTTATATAAAAGATTGAAGACACAAAAACATGATACACTGTCTTTTTTTTTGCCTAACCACTTATCAAGTATTATAAACTACAAAAGACAAAATAGCACTCTAACTGAAATAGAAAAACTGAAAAAAATATAATGAAAAGCCCAGAAATAGATCCATGATTATATGGGCACAAGATTTAAGAAAAAATTGTATTATAGCATCCTCCTTAGGTCCTAACCACCGCTAAACTACTAAGATTCTATATAGCTTCATTATGTGGCGTCTAGGCTTATGTAATAACAACTTATGACATTCACACACTGAAATAGTTTAAACTGTGTCCTCTATGGCAAAGTTCATCATTCTCTGTTCAGGTATTACTTTCCCTAAAAGCCACACTTACACCAGTGGCTATAATTTATACTCCGCAGCATCTATTTCCACCCAACAATTTAACAAACTTGTTTTCCTCTTCCTTTCTCACTTTTTCCCTTTCTTATTCACGTTTCTTCCTTCTTAGATAACAAAGTCCAGATCTACAGACCTTGTAATTATTAGCATATTCCTGGAGAAAATTGCAACAGGCTACATTAAAAGACTCCCTGCAGGAATTTACACAGTAGGTATCCAATTTCTCTTTAAATAAAAGGCACTCAGAACAGTGAGGGGTTTAAAACAAGAGAAGAAATAGGGAACAAACAGGCCTTTGAGGAACAGCAGGGGGATCTGCCATGGTCAAGAGCAGATAGTCAGGTTGAATTATTTAGATAATTAATCTTCTTTAGCAAATTGGAGAAAATTACAATGCCACTTTAAGAAGTGATAATATGCTCACAGACAAGCAATATTAAGGATCGCATCTTGCCCTGTCCAAAAGGTTTTCTTTGACATTCTGACTATTATGTCGTAGAAAATTAATTCTGAAATAAAACTTCTCTTAAAAATGTTTCCAAAATGTAGTTACATCTTTATTCATTACAGGTGTTCTTAATGTCATTGTGGGCATAAGCAAAGGGCCTTTCTTAACTATCAGGAAACTTTCAAGACAAAAGCAAGAAATGAATGAAATGCAAATGCAAAAATAATTAGTTTGAATATTCCCTTCCTCAAGATGATGGAAAAGTTGGAAGCCAGGTTTGGTTTTATATTTCTCTTTCTTTGTCTTTTCTTTTTTCTTTCTTTCTTTTTTTTTTTTTTTGCCTCCAGGGTTATTGCTGGGGCTCAGTGCCTACACTGAGAATCCACTGCTTCCGAAGGCCATTTTCCCATTTTGTTACCCTTGTTGTTGCCATTATTATTATTGTTGTCATTGCTATGCTATTATTGTTGTTGGATAGGACAGAGAAAAATCGAGAGAGGAGGAGAGACAGAGAGGAGGAGAGAAAGATAGGCACCTACAGACCTGCTTTACCACCCCTGAAGCAAACCCCCTTCACGTGGGGAACCAGGGCTCAAAGCAGCATCCTTATTGTAGGTCCTTGCACTTCACACCATGTGCACTTAACCAGCTGTGCTACTGCCCAGCCCACCATAGGACCTGGCCCACAGCCTCAATCAACAGCAGTGAAGAATGTTACATCCTCTGAAGGGAGGCTGGACAACATACCTTATGTTCTACCTGAGGAAGATGGGTCCTTATATTTGGGCAACTTGGAACACTCCTACTCATCACCAGAGAATGTGAGCTCGGGTCTACAGGGGTACTGAGGGCTACACAGGCTCCTAAGCTGAATATGGGCCCCAGATCAGATGATATAGATGTGATTTACAGTCAACAATATTTATACACTTCTCCCATATTTGGGAGCTCCTCTCTTCCTTGATCCAGCTTTCTGGTACTTTCTCCAGCCATGGTATCATCTCCCAAGACAATAACTAAGATCCACCTGCATATCAGATGTCAGGCTCAGAAAACAAACAGACAAACAAACAAAAACTAGTAGAGTCATGGGCCCTTTGGACTATAACTAAAATAGGACTACTAACTATCTACAAAATGGAGACCCCCCCAACACTTCATCTGCACTATTCCAACCTCTAGTTTCATGATTGTTCAACAATTTGTTTGGCTTTATATGTTAACTCTCTTTTCAGCCACCAGGTTCCAGATGCTAGCATGGTGCCGACCAGATTTCCCTGGACAGATGACCCCACCAATGTATCCTGGAGCTCCGCTTCCCCAGAGACTCACCCTACTAGGGAAAGAGAGAGGCAGGCTGGGAGTATGGATCAACCAGTCAATGCCAATGTTCAGCGGGGAAGCAATTACAGAAGCCAGACCTTCAACCATCTGCACCCCATAATGACCCTTGGTCCATACTCTCAGAGAGATAAAGAATAGGGAAGCTATCAAGGAAGGGGATGGAATACAGAGTTCTGGTGGTGGGAATTTGTGGAGTTGTACCCCTCTTATCCTATGTTTTTTTCTCAGTGTTTCCTTTTTTTAAATTTCTTTATTGGGGAATTGATGTTTCACATTCAACAGTAAACACAATAGTTTGTACATGTATAACATTCCCCAGTGTCCCATATAACAATACAACCCCCACTAGGTCCTCTGTCATCCTTCTTAGACCTGTATTCTCCCCAGAGTCTTTTACTTTGGTGTGATACTAGAGTGATGTCTGGCTCTCTCTCTCTCTCTCTCTCTCTCTCTCTTTCATCTTTCTCATTAATAAATAAAATCTTTAAAAAATTAAAAAAAATAAAATACAAATTGACATCTGCATTTACAAATCAGAGTTTCTAATTTCAGAATTTTAGTATTGTGTTTTTCTGGAAATTAGGCTATCCACTTTAATGGAACAGTCAACAGCAACCAATTAAATGGTCTCACTTCTATTCTCTTCCTCCACCAAAGACCAACTTTAAAAAGTGCATGGTCCACAAAAGATATTGAGCATAGAATATTTCTCACTCATCCTCCCTCTCACCAGTTAGCTGCTATTTGCCTCCTTATAACTGAAATTAGAGTTGAGATGAAATCCAAGACTAGCCCTGTTAGATTTTAAGGCAATAGGTGACATTGGTTGAAATAATTCCTATCAAGCTTGCTAAAAGGTCTGGGTTGAAGGTTTTCTCTACTGATCAAAATGAATGAAAAGAGCTTTGGTAACCCTGGAGATAAAAAGGAACAAATTGGCAACAGGAAACTACCATCTGTCTCCAAATAAATTCCTTCTCCATTCCTCTTTTCTAATGTTTTCCCCACAACTTTTATGTTGGTAAGGAATTTTGATCTATGAACCTTTCTCCATAACCTGCACAGTTTTGACTTTACACTTTGGTCTGTCTTACTTTGAAACCTGCTATTTCCAACTATGAATCTCAAATAAAATATTCAATTTAAAAGTCTCTTGAAGAACATCAGAGAAAGCTTGTTAAGAATGAAGCAATGGGGGCCAGGTGGTGGCACACCTGGTTGAGCGCACATGTTACAATGCACAAAGACCCAGGTTCAATCCCTGGTCCCACTTGCAGGGGGAAATAAATTGTGAGTGGTGAAGGAGGGCTGCAGGCGTCTCTCTGCCTTTTTCCCTCTCTGTGTCCCCCTTCCTCTCAATTTCTGACTGTCTCTATATAATAAATAAATAAAGATAAATATTTTAAAAGTTGAAAAAAGAAGAATGAAGCAATAGTATGCATAGCTTGGTTGCTAAAGATATAACAACATGAGTATAGAAGTTCCTGGATCCATTGATAGCTATTTCTTGGTCAAAAAGAACACCTATCATTGCTGTCTTCCAGTTCTTCTTTGTTCACTATTATCTACTGTGCATCTAAATTAAAGTTTAACTGGTTCTGCTATTCCAGTCTATTGCATCTATTTATTCCAACAAAAAGACTGGTTTGAGAACAAATGCACAAAAGATCCCAGAGCACCCATTACTGGGCAATGCACAGGACCCCAGAGTGTTGGAGGCACAGTTTGCCTGTTCTGAACAACTCGGGATTTGTTCTGTTTCCTGGGAGCTTGCTAACATGGAGACTTTTATAGTGGCAATAAAGAGCCTGAAACTACCTCATAAGCTTCTCTGTCAGACAGCAAGTCCCCTAGCACTTCTCCTAATTAACTTCTAACCTGCTGGTCATGGGAATTTTTTTCCCTCCCTTTTTAACTGCTAATGAAGTCTAGAATCTCAAAATCTCCCTTGATTTTACTAGAGCCTTCTAGTCATTAATTGTGAGCCCTATATTTCTTTTGCTGACTCACATTTGATAAGGTGCACTATTGTAGGGGACTTTTAATTTCTCTCTCCTATTTAGAATTAACTCTTAATTTCCTTCCAGATTTCTTTGCCTTGTCTCCCTAGGATCAATAGAAGCTTAGGAAAAACAAGATGTGGAAATGGGCAAATGGATTATGGGACGCAGGGCAAACCAAGGGGAAAAAATGAGGATGTACAAATATATCATTTTCCAGGAAAGTATTAGCTTTCTTCTTTCTCACTGAATAAGAAACGTAGTCCTGAAGCCTGGAGAAGAGAAAGCTCAATGAAATGGGGGGGGAAAGTCAAAATAGCAATGCATTAGGTTAGCAGAAGATATATAATTCATTGAATTAATTACTTGTTTATATATACATGCCATTGTATTTGACTAGCTTTTATTAACCACCCTAGATAAGCTGAGCACTTTTTCAAACATTTGGAATGAAAAAATGAGCAGGTCTTCCTGGAAGATGTCTTCTCAATAGTGATCCAAGATCTCTTCTTGGCAGACTGCAAGGTTCTGCAAAAGTTAGTTGCACAGTGCTTGTAGGGAATAATTTTAGGAAATTTCTCTCATTATTATTTCTAACTTCTTTGGTTGGCCCAATAATAAATTGACATGAAGGAGAGATTATCAAGGGGAAAAGTATATAGTAATTCTATGAACAGAGAGGTTCAGAAAACATGACAAAAGAAGTCAGTTTTTATATTTATTTTAGACAATAAAGCAATAAATATTGATGAATAAACAGATAAAGAAGTCATCAAAAGTTTTGGTAAGTACCACTAATTTAATTGCTAATATGGTTATCACTGGGGCTCAGAGCCTGCACTTCTAATCCACCAGTCCTAGTTGTCTTTTTTGCTATTGTTATTGTTTTTGTTTGTCTCTGGGCAGCTACTTTAGTGAACTAAGAAGATCTTGAATACAAAGGTTCCTGCCCATCTCTGACAACAAAAGGGTCTCTTGATCTCTGTATATGAAATATGTCTCATGTAGAAATTTGTTTCCTGCTTTAAGGAGGAATGTAGAGAAGGGTCATAAGGGAAAAAAATCCTGTTTTTAAGAGGAAGGGAACAGCAGGGTATCAGTCTTTGACCATTTCTTTAGTTTAAAAAAACAATATGCTACTCTGGAATATTTTGAAGGGTCCTGATCTAGAGGTCAATATTCTCCACTGAGTAACCAAGTCAAAGAGCCTAGTCTCTTTGGAAAATATTAGGTAAACCATTGCCTGTGTCACAGAGGGATTTTTATGCTTTATGAACATTTTGCTGTTTAAATTTTTGCTCCTGGAGGAGAAAGTATGTAACAAGGCTCATACTGATAAATAACATAATAAATTTGTCTTCCAGGTTTATAAATCATATCAGTTTTTTTAAAAAAAATACTCACAACAAATTCAAGCTCAAATGAGCATTCAGTACTCTAACCTTTAATTAGGACACTCTTAAATCCTACTGTGTACAAAAATTGTCCAGGAAGGGATCAGACAGCAATAACCTTGATGGTCATAAAAACAAATAGTATTGTCCAAGAAGCTTTTAAAAAATGTGGAGGTTAAGCAGGCCCTACTTGCATCAGAAGATTCTGATATTCTAAGAATGAACTGAGGATTAGATGATAAGTATTTTTATTTTGAACATCCTAATAGTTTTGAAAAATGGTAAGAAGCAAGTGATTATCTTCAGGTGTGACCAAAACTAATGTTCTTAGAAGAGTTAATATTATCAATAAAAAGCCAAAAATGATTGTTCAAATTTTCTGTCATTAATTTTTTTTACAAACTTCTTTTTTAAAAATTTTCATTTATAAAATGGAGAGGAAAAATGAGAGAGAGAGAGAGAGAGAGAGAGAGAGAGAACCAGACATCACTCTAGTACATGTGCTGCCAGGGATTGAACTCAGGACCTCATGCTTAAAAGTCTAGTGCCTTAGTCACTGCACCACCTCCTGGACCACATCAATTTGTATTTTCTTAGCAACCATCAATAACCATGGAATTATTCAGTTGCAAATGAAGTTAGAAGGTAATGTGGAAGCAGCATTCCTTCTACTTCAGAAGGAAAAATTTAAATTTATTTTAATTAATGTAATGGATCATTACATAAATAACTCCATTATATGAGTAAAACTTATTCAATATATATTTTGACTCTCATTTATGCCTAAGAATCTAAGATGCCCATGGCAGAAGGTTAGGGTTGGTGGAGAAGTAAAAAAGATAAAGAATAGCTTAAATTCTAATTTAGTACACACAATGAAGTTTAAACTTACCTTGTATGTATAGATTCCCCAGTACTGGGGATCTGTGAGTGTTCCAGTGAGACATAAGAATGACTGTGCTTGGGAAAGCAGAGGGAGAAAATGTAGGGAGGGAGGTAATAGTAAAAGACTTAACACTTTACATTTTTAAAAGTTATGTCTTTAATGGATGGTTCCTGACTACAGCTCTAAAAATCTATAGGACTACTTGTGGCTCTCCTCCTAACCTTGATTTCATCTATCATGATAAACAGCAGAAAATAGAGAAATAAGAGGCAGAGCAGATAGAGAATTTATGTCTAACTGGCAATACTAGATCAAAATAGATCAAAGACCAGTGTCTTAGACTTAGAAAATCGAAAATACATAGAAGAAAACACTGGAGAATCATTGCAAGACCTTAATATCAAAGATGTATTTGTAGACTCAAACTTATGGGTATATGAAATGAAAATAAAAACAAATAAATAGGTCCCCACTCCAAACTAAATAGCTTCTACACATCAAAAACCAGTTACACATAGATAACCGGGCAAACAAGTAAATGGAAGAAAATATTTTCACATCACATATCAAAACAAGCTGTTGTTATCAAACTTGTACAAAGAACTCATACAACTCAACAATAGAAAAAAATAACCCAATAAAAAAATGTGGGCCAAAGAGCTTAATAGACAGTTTTTTTTAAAGAACAGATGCACATATCCCACAGACAGAGCCCTTTTGTGGGTCTTTTAAGGACCTTGCTCACCATAGAGCAGAAATAGAAGGACTTCCCCATTCTCCAAAGGGAGGCTAGATCAGGCTACTATGTCACTCAGTGAAGACTGGTCTTGAAATGAGTGGCAGCCTAGAATGTTCCTAGCTGTGACTATGGACTGTGAGTTCAGACTGAGGGACTCAGAAGTCCAGTGCTAGATATGAATATATGCTGGCTCTAGTTCAGATCTATTAGGTAAACAGTTAATGGTATTTATATACTTTTCTCATGTTTAGAGCTACTCTCTATCCTAATTCAGCTTTCAACCTCTACTCTAAGCTGACACCATCTTGCAGACAATATTATAGTCTACCTGCATGTTAACTATCAAGCTCAGGAAAATTTTACTAAAGTCATGGGCCCCTTGGAAAATATCTAAAACATTTCCTAGCTTTTTCCCATCTGAAGACCCCCCCCCCGCTTTAATCTGCTGTATTCATATCTTTGGGTCCCTGTTTATTTAACAGTGTGTCCTGATTCATATCTTACCACCTTTTAGCCACCAAGTTGCATATCCTGACTTCCCTAGAGAGGCAACCTTATCAATGTGTCCCTAAGTCTCACATATCCAGAGCCCTACGCCACTAGGAAAAGATAGAAAAAGGTGGGACACATAGATCGACATGCCAATATGCATGTCTAGTAGAAAAGCATTTACAGAAGTCATACCTTTCACTTTCTGCACACCATAAAGAATTTTGGTCCAGCCTGCAATGTTCTCAGTTGTGATCATGATCTGCAAGCTTAGATCAATAGGGATTTAGAGGTTACACAGGCTCTCATACTAAATATATATATACCCTGGGTCAGGTGGATAGAGATAAATAGTTAATTCTACCCACATAATTTTTTTCAAGAATTAGAGCTACTCTTTGCCCTAATTAAATTTTCTAGCATTTTTCTCTACTCTGATACTATTTTCTTAGACAATCTTTTTACTAGCTATCAAACTCAAGCAAAAACTATAGTCGTGGGCACCTAGAAGGATGCCTAAAATGAACTTCTAAACTTCCTTCCACCCTAAGATCCCTAATCTCATTGGCTCTATTCCTACTTTTTGGGTTCCTGTTTATTAATTATTTTGTCTTAGTTTATGTCCTGCTAACATCCAGACACCAAGTTGCAAATGCTACCATGATTCCATCCTGACTTCTCTGGGAAGATAACCTCACCAGTGTCTCCTGGAAACTTGCCTCTCCAGAGCTCTCCCCAACTAAGGAAAGATAGAAACAGGTCAAGGGTTGTTGGGAGTACGCCATCTCCCCCTGCTAAACACTGTGGTCTATTTACATAATCACTGTTTTACCTGAGAACCCCCCTGCCTGCAGGGCATTGGTTTAATCTCACTGGTTCACACTCTCTTTGTGCTCCGCCCCCTCTCCTAGTCACACCCTGTTTTCCACTACTAGTTTGCACTCTTTTTGCTCCACCCTCTCTACGTCACATCCTGTTTTCCACCCTACTATTTCCTTCTTGGTGAGTATAAATACAGATTCTCTTCTGATTAAACACACATGGGATTGCCTTCTGGCTCTGAGAGTCCCAGAGTCTCTCTCCTGTGATGCTAGCCCAGCACAAATTCCTGATCCCTCTCCCATGCAGCAGCCTAGGTTGGCTCCAGTGGAGTTCTCTCCAAACCAGAGAGCATTTGCTCCAGAAGAAGCACCCTCAGGCTATCCAGGCAGGGGGTATGGATAAATATTTGAGTTCCCACGTCTAGCAGAGAAGCAATAACAGAAGCCAGAACTCCTATCTTCTGCACTCCAAAAACAATTTTGATCCATACTTCTAGTGGGAAAGAAGTGATAGGAGGAAGAGGATAAGAGGGCTCAGAACTCCAGCTCCATCAGAACTCACAGAGAGAGGAGGAAAAAAAGGTGGAACGTTTAGATGTAGTAATAGTATCCTGAGTGACTTGAAGGGGAAGAGAAGGCTGGACCTGGAAGAAAAGAGCAGCAATTTATGTACAAATGTAGACAGATAGATGTAGAGATGATAGTTTACTCATTTCGGCCACCTTAGGAGAACTGCTGTGGCTTGCAATGAAGAGATTGGGGACTCAGAACTCTGGTGGTATTAACAGTGTGGGATTATGCCCATGTTGACATGTAACTTTGTAAATCAATATAAAATTATTTTAAAAAATAATTTGGTTCATATCCCCAGAGGGATAAGGAATAGGGAAGTTTCCAATGGAGGGGGTGGGATATGGAACTCTGGTAATGGAAAACTTATGGAACTATACCCCTGTTATCTTACAGTCTCATTAATCATAATTAAATTATTAATAAAAATTTAAAAATAAATAAAATTTTAAAAATAAATGTCCCAGTTATGATGAGATAAAAGCAAATTAATGTACTGTTCTGTAACAGTGTTTTAGAAATTATAATTATTTTGTGGTCAGTTGATCTATAAAGCTGTGGAAAAAAAATACTAGGACTCCATATCCTTTTAGAAAAACATTTTCTATCATTTCAGGATTATTAGGTATATGTGGGAAGGAAATTCTCATTACCACCTAGTCATTGAATGCATTTTCTTTCTTTTTTTTTTTTTTTTTTTTGTAATAGAACACTGCTCAGCTTTTGCTTATGGTAGTGCTAGCGGACCTTTGGGGCTTCAACTATGAATGACTTGCTGCCCATAAAGCTATCTCTATAGGCCCAGTACTTAATGACCATATCTTAATATGAGAAATGTGTGAATCTGTCAAATATTTTGCAGATGTAATTAATATTTCTACCTACTGGTTTTTTTTTTTTTGTTTTATCTTCTGGAGTTCAGCTCATTATCAGTAAGCTCTCTTTCATAGTTAATTCTAAATATTTGAAGTCTATAAATATGCTGTCAAAGGGAAAATATCTCTGATTCCTTGGTTGTATCTTCTCACTTTTGATAAATGGAGACCGAGATAGACCTTAATTGAAAACTTGTAAATAGTAATGTAGAATAGATGACAGAGAGAAAATGGTTTCCATCATTGAGCATTACTTCTATTCTTTGATCAAAATAATAGAAAACATTATTTCTATGTAGTAGCAAGCCATGTTATTTCTTTAAGTCTAAAGAGGGAGTTAATGCTTTATAGTGCAATCATAGATATATGCATACAATTTCATTATATATTAGGCCCCCAGAGTTTTCTTTCTATCCCCCTCCCTCCCCAGTCTTTTGCTTTGGTACAATACACCACGTACAGTCTATGTTTCACTTTGTGCTCTCCCTCCCCATGCCTACTTTATTAAGTCTCACTAATAAGTGAGATCATCTGGTATTTGACTTTCTCTTTTTAGCTTATCTCACTTAAGATAATGTCCTAGAGTTTCATACAAGAGGAGACAACCCATTGTTTTTAACAGATTAGTAGTAATCCATTATATATATATATACCATGATTTTTTAAAAAAGATTTTGTTTATTTATGAGAAAGATAGGAGGAGAGAGAGAGAACCAGACATCACTCTGGCACCTCGGATCCCCATGCTTGAGAGTCCAAAGCTTTACCACTGCGACACCTCCCGGACCACATGCCACAATTTTTTAACCACTCATCTGATGTTAGATATCTGGGTTCCTTCCAGGTTCTGGCAATTACAAATTGTGCTGCTATGAACACAGGTATACACAGATCTCTTGAGATAGGTGTTTCTCTCTCCTTTTGGTGAATCCCCAGTAAAGGAATTACTGGGTCATAGAGAAGGTCCATTCTTAGTGTCCCAGTAAATCTCCAAATTGCTTTCCACTTTGCACTCCCACCAGCAGTGAAGTATTCCTTTTTCTTCACAACCTCTCCAGCACTTGTCATTTCTGTCCTTTCTGATGTATGACATTCTCATAGGTCCATCTCATTGCTGTCTTTATTTGCATTCTTAAAGATTTAAAAGTGTTCAGAAGCAAATTCTGGATTCTTCTTTTCTCCTCCTTCCTAGAGTATTCAGCAAAGTGTGGTGCATCTGGATAGAACTAGCTATTTAGGAGTAATTGGGTATATACTGCAACTCAGAAACTAGGGGCATTTTTCATTTTTGTTTTTACTGTTTGTTTTTTTTTTTTATTTTCTTCACCTCAGGCTTCTGAAAACCAGAAACAGATGGACTAAACCAAGCTCCTTAGAGCAGACGGCATATCAAACTTCCTGCTTTGAGGAGTGGGGCTCTCCTGCAGAGCACTGCAACCACAGAATAATTTACTCAAATTCTGCCTCAGAATGAATGCTCACAGAAGTTTAAATAATTAGGCTTTCTATATGACCCATTGCCAACCACTGCTGGGAAGATATGTCCTTGCCTGAAACTTGGGGTCACAAGTATCACCCCTGCAGACACTGAGCTTCTTAAAGAGTCAATTCCTTAAAAGTATTCAGAAAAGGTAAAATGGGTAGAACTGGAAAATAGTTGGCATAAGATGTTTGGGGAAACTTTTGAAATGTTGGATAAAAGAAGAAAGTATGGTAAGACAATTTGTCTTAATTTGCAGCATTCTTTTTTCTTTAATTAAGTAATTTATTTATTTCCTTTTGTTGCCCTTGTTGTTTTGTTGTTGTTGTATTTATTTTTGATGTCATTGTTGTTGGATAGGACAGAGAGAAATGGAGAAAAGAGGGGAAGACAAAGAGGGGGGGACATAGACACCCGCAGACCTGCTTCAGCACCTGTGAAGCGACTCCCTGCAGGTGTGGAGCCAGGGGCTCAAACCAGGATCCTTACACCAGTCCTTGTGCTTAATTTGCCCCATTCTTGAATATGCTAGCCCCTGATGCATCTTTGTATTCCTAGTTAAGCTTTTCCTCTCCTTTCTTATGTCAACCAATTAGAAAACTCTATCTTACAAAAAGGGTGATGATTAATAAATGAAGCCTTATTTTTTTTCACCCCTTATATGATAGTGTTTTAACTGAAGAGTTTAGGAAAACATAGAAATCAGTTTGCTGGTAGGAATGGAGAGATGGTTGCCAGATTTTAGTCTTTATTATCATACTGCAGAGAAAGCATACTATCCTATAATTTAGTAGAGCTGATGCAATTTCCAGTCTTTTTTATATAATGAAACAAAAGTATGTCAATGGCCAACAGAAAATAGAGGTAGAGCAGGAGGATATAATTTTAAAACCATGGCTCCCAGACTAAAGCTTGGGCAAATATTTAGCAGACATAATTGAAAGAGGCTTATATTCAGTTATAAATAACTTGAATCAAACATAAAGCAGTGACAAAATGTGATTCAAGCAAACCAAAGACTTCATTTTCCATTCACAATCAGGTAGATGTTTGCAAACAAGCATTTAAACCTCAGATCCTATGTGCTATGTCTGAGATTCCTAAAATTAGACCAATGTTTCCCTCATGGGTATATAATAGACTCACACTGGCTAATCCAAACACATGTACATTATTGCAGGCATGAAGAAATAAAGAGCAAAAAATCAAAGGGACGCTTTACCAGCTAGGTCTTCTACTTCTAAGCTTTCTTAGAAGTAACATCTGGGGGGTGGGGCTGAGATGGTGACTTTGGAGCTGCAGCTGCCATGAGCTCCAAGAGGCAGCTTACAACCCAGGATCTGAAGGATAGGGTAGGATACTGGACTGTCTGTAGGAGGGGTAACAGGGGCTAGTCAGAGTGACACCAAAATACAGTCCCATAATGTCTCTTGGGCTGACAAGTGGAAGTCAGGGGGACAAAGGAAAATCCTTTGATTATTTCTGAGCTCAACCCCCACCTAATACCATTCCCCAGGGGCAGCATAGCCACTCCAAGCAGGCTCCCCTCTGAGCTATTTTCTTTACCAAGGTTCCTGGCTCACCAGGGGTGTCATTCCAAGCCTCTTCTTTTAACTTCCTTTTTTTTTTTAAAGTGGCTTGAGCTCTATTTGAGTGAGAAAACACCTGACCAATCAGAGCCTCATTCAGCCTAGGAAAGACTACCTGGGCTGTCTTTGCTCTGACTGTCTGCAGCCAATTTGTCCAAGCTGCAGACTGACTTGCCTCAGTAACTACTGTTGTAATTTCTAAAGTTGGTGACTGCACTTGTCATAAAAGTCTTTAGTATAACTTGGCTTGTACTCAAAACACAACAACTGAAGAAAGACAGAACAGAAAAATAAAAACCACATCAATAAAAAAAAAATGGCTAAATCAAGAGCAAATAAAATTACTACCACAATGAATCAGGACTGAGTGCAGAAGAAACTCCAAATAAGTCAGAAGTAACCATAGAAGTGAAAAGTATGCAAGCAATAATAAACCTAATAATCACAGAAATGAAAACAACTATGGAGGAAAAGGCTATCAGAATTAGGGAAACAACAAATGAGAACCTCAAAGAAAATACAAGCTACCTCGAGGTAATTAGAGAAATTAAAGCTGAAATAGCTGAGCTAAAAGTTTAACAAGCATTACAAGATAATACTATAACTGAACTGAAAAAAGAAGCTGAGAGAAGGGAAAGCAGATAAACAGAAGCAGAAAACAGAATTAGCCAGACAGAAGATAAGCTAGAGAAAACAAAGAAACAGGTAAAAGAGCTAAAAAAGAGATTGAGAGACACTGAAAACAATAAAAGAGACATATGGGATGATCTCAAACAAAGTAACATTCGTATAATTAGCCTGCCATAGAAAGAGTGAGAGGAAGGGAAAGTAAATATTCTAGAGGAAATAATAAAAGAAAACTTCCCAGACATAAAGAACAGATAGGACATTAAGATTCAAGAGGCCCAGAGAGTCCCAAACAGAATCAATCCAGACCTCAAGACACCAAGACATATCATAGTTAAAATGAAAAGAAGTAAGTATAAAGAAAGGATCCTAAAGGCTGCAGGAGAAAAACAAAAAGTCACATACAGGGGAAAACCCATAAGACTATCAGCAGACTTCTTCACTCAAACTCTAAAAGCCAGAAGAGAATGGCAAGATATCTATTGATCCCTGAATGAAAAAGGGTTTCAGATAAGGATAATATACCCTGCTAGACTTTCATTCAAACTAGATGGAGGGATCAAAACCTTCTCAGACTGACAACAGTTAAAGGAGGCAACCATCACTAAGCATGCCCTGAAAGGGGTACTAAAAGACCTCTTATAAACAAGAATGTCACTATAATACTTGCCATATATCAGACAAAAAAAGAATTGTTGAATAATGGCACAACAATACATTCAATCCATAATATCAGTAAACGTCAATGGCTTAAACTCACTCATTAAAAGGCACAGAGTGGGAGGATAGAAGAAAAAACAAAACCCAACGGTATGCTGCTTGCAAGAATCCCATCTGACCCAACAAGACAAACACAGACTTAAAGTCAAAGAACATAAAACTATTGGAAAGGCTAATGTACCACAAAAAAGTCAGGATCACCATTCTAATCTCCGACACAATAGACTTTAAATTAAATAAAGTAATAAAAGATAAGAAAGGGCATGACATAATGATTAGAGGATCAATCAGCCAAGAAGATTTAACAATTATTAACATCTATGCACCCAATGAGGGACCATCTAAATACATCAAACACCTACTGAAAGAACTACAAAAATACATCAATAGTAATACAATAGTGGGAGACTTCAACACTTACTCACACTGACTCTCACACTTACATAGACCAATGAAGCAGAGAATCAACAAAGAAAAAAGATAATTAAATAAAGACATGTACAGACTAGACCTCCTGGACATTTTCAGTGTCCTTCACCCCAAAAAATTGGAATACATATTATTTTCAAATCCACACAGCACATATTCAAGGATAGACCACATGTTAGGACACAAAGACAGTATCAATAAGTTGAAAAGTGTTGAAATCATCCGAAGTACCTTCTCAGATCACAGGGAAGCAAAGATAACATTAAAAAACAAACAGAAAGTTACTAAAAGTCACAGAATTTGGAAACTAAACAACATACTGCTTAAGAAACACCAGGTGGTTCAGAGAGGCACTAAAACAAGAAATTCAAATGTTCTTGGAAACAAATGAAAATGAAGACACAAGTTCTTATCAAAATATTTGGGACACAGCTAAAGCAGTATTGAGAGGGAAACTAATAGCCATACAATCACATAAGAAAGAACAAGAAAAAGTTCAAATAAACTACATTACTGCACACCTTAAGGACTTAGAGGAAGAGGAGCAAAGGTACCCTAAAGCAACCAGAAAGACAGAAGTCACTAAAATTAGAGTAGAAATAAACAACATCGAAAATAAGAGAACCATACAAAAGATCAATGAAGCCAAATGTTGGTTCTTTTGAAAATTAAACAAGATTGACAAATTCCTAGCCAGAATCACTAAAAAAATAGGGAGAAGACTCAAATAAATAGAATTGTAAATGATATAGGAGATATCACATCTGACACCACAGAAATCTAGAAAAATCATGCAAAACTTCTATGAAGAACTATATGACACCAAGCTAGAATCTGGAAGAAATGGAAGAATTTCCTGAAACATGCAATTCCAAAACTGAACCAAGAAGAACTACAAAACCTAAATGAACCAATCACATACAAAAAATCGAAACAGTTAATAATCTTCCCAACAATAAAAGTCCTGGACCAGATGGTTCACAAATGAGTTCTACAAAACCTTCAGGAAACAGTTAATACCCATACTTCTAAAGATTTTCCACAAGATCTAAGAAAGGGATCCACAAGATCCCTTCCACGTTCTATGAAGCCAACATCACCCTGATACTAAAAGCAGATAGGGACAGAACAAAAGAGGAAAACTACAGACAAATATTTCTCATGAACATAGATGCCAAAATATTAAACAAAAGCCTGGTCAACTTGATACATCAGTATATCAAAAAGATTGTTCATCATGACCAAGTGGGAGTTATCTAAGAAAAGCAAGGCTGGTTCAACATACATAAGTCAGTCAGTATGATTCACCAAATCAATAAAAGCAAAATCAAACACTACAAGATTATCTCAATAGATGCTGAGAAAGCCTTTGACAAAATCCAACACCCATTCATGCTCAAAACACTACAAAAAATGGGAATAGATGGGAAATTGGTCAAGATAGTGGAGTCTATATGTAGCAAACCTACAGCCAACATCATACTCAATGGGCAGAAATGGAAAGCATTCCTCCTCAGATCAGGGACTAGACAGGGCTGTCCATTATCACCATTACTCTTCAATGTAGTATTGGTAGTTCTTGCCATAGCAATCAGGCAAGAGAAAGAAATCAAAGGGATACAGATTGGAAGGGAAGAAGTCAAGCTCTCACTGTTTGCAGATGATATGATAGTATACATAAAAAAACCTAAAGAACCCAGCAGAACACTACTGGAAGTTATTAGGCAATATATCAAGGTGTCAGGCTACAAAAACAATGTACAAAAATCAGTGGCATTTATTTATGCAAACACTAAATCTGGAGAAGATACCCAGAAATCACTCCCATTTACTGTTGCAGCAAAATCAATAAACTACCTAGGAATAAACCTGACCAAAGAAGTGAAAGACTTGTACAGTGAAAACTATGAGTCACTATAAAATTATTCCAAGGAATGGAAAGACATCTAATGCTCATGCATTGGAAGAATAAATATCATCAAAATGAATATTCTTCCCAGAGCCATATAAAATTTAATCTGATAGCCATCAAAGTTCCACCAAGCTTCTTTAAGAGAATAGAACAAAAACTACAATAATTTATCAGGAACCAGACAACACCTAGAATTTCCAAAACAATCTTGAGGAACACAAACAGAAATGGAGACATGACACTCCCAGAACTCAAACTATATTGTAAGGCCATAATCATCAAAACAGCCTGGTATTGGAACAAAAATTGGCACACAGACAAGTGGAACAAAATTGAAAGCCCATAACTAAAGCCCCACATCTATTGACATCTAATCTTTGATAAGGGACCCAAAGTATAAAATGGAGGAAGGAGGCTCTCTTCAATAAGTGGTGCTAGGAAAGCTGGGTTAAAACATGCAGAAGAAGGAAACTGAACCACCTTATCTCACTAGAAACAAAAATCAACTCCAAGTGGATCAAGGACCTGGGTGTTAGACCAGAAACCATCAAATACCTATAGGAAAACATTGCTGGAACACTTTCCCACCTACACATCAAGGACATCATTAATGAAACAAACCCAATTGCAAGGAAGACTTAAACAGAAACAAACCGATGGGAGTACATCAAATTGAAAAGCTTCTGCACATCCAAAGAAATGATCACACAAACAAAGAAACCCCTCACAGAATGGGAGATCTTCATATGCCATATATCAGAGAATAATAACCAAAATATACAAAGAGTTCAGCAAACTTAGCAACAAAAAAGCAAATGACTCCATACAAAAATGGGCAAAGGATATGAACAAGACATTCACTTCAGAGTAGATCCAAAAGGCTAACAAATACATGAAAAACTGCCCCAGGTCACTGATTGTCAGAGAAATGCAAATAAAGATAACACTGAGATGCCACCTCACTCCTGTGAGAATGACATGCATCAAAAAGGACAGCAGCAACAAATGCTGGAGATACTGTGGGGACAGAGGAACCCTTCTACACTGCTGGTGGGAATGTAAATTGGTTCAACCTCTCTGGAGAGCAGTCTGGAGAACTCTCACAAGGCAAGACATGGATCTTCCATATGACACAGTAATCCCTCTCCTTAGGATATGCCCTGAGGACTCCATAACACCCAACCAAAAAGATATTTCTACACCTATATACATAGCAGCACAATTCCTAATAACTAAAACCAGGAAGCAACCCAGTTGCCCTACAACAGATGTGTGGTTGAGAAAGCTGTGGTATATATACGCAGTGGAATACTGTGTAGCTATTAAGAACAAAGAACCCACCTTCTCTGACCCATCTTGGATAGAGCTAGAAGGAATTATGTTAAGTGAGCTAGTTCAGAAAGATAGAGATGAGTATGGGATGATCCCACTCATCAACAGAAATTGAGAAAGAAGATCTTAAAGGGAAACTAAAAGCAAGATATGACTAAATTTGTAGCAGGGCACTAAAGTAAAAATACTGGGTTGAGGGTGAGGGTGGATATTCAGCTTTATGGGGCGGTGGTGGGGGAGTGGGATGCGACACAATTTTTTGGTGGTGGGAATGGTGTTTAGGTACATTCCTATTAATTTGTAGTCATATAAATCACTATTTAATTAATATGATAGGAGAAAAATTTCTTGAATGTCCCAAACTATTTAAAGCATAGATTGAGTCTTTTTAATACATAGGCTGAGTGTTTTATATGTTGGCTCTTTCAAAAGCCTAGACCAGGGAGAACAGAAGCAACCGGTGGTACAGCTATACACAAATAATGTCACTGGACATACATTATGGTGATGTTGGGTATTTACAGAAAATCCTAACAAAGGGATTTTTCAAATTTAACACAATTATCAAATACTGTGATTATAATAATAACTATCTATTGTCTTATTGAACCGTAAGACAGTTGGAACCTCATATTTCCACTATAGAGCCTATATTTCCCCCAGTCCTGGAACCTCTAGGGTGGGGCACACTTTCCTGCATGCTTCTCTCAATTCATACCAAATAATATTGCATCCACGGATCCCAGCATAATCAATGCAACGAGTACCAACTCAGAATGCTTCACTTTAAACTGTGTCCAGAGACTTCAAGTGTGGAATGACAATCCTTTAGCTTCATTACTCAAGTAAGATCTTTCTTTTCATAGTATTCTCTAATTGCATTCCAGGCAGTTCACTTCTTCACAGTTCCCAAAACCTAGATATAGACTAGGTCCCGTGAGATAGAGCATATGTTCACATGTATCCATAAACTAGGGCAAAATATATACTTGACAGCAAAAGTACACAATAGTCTGCAGTGAGTCAGTATAAAGTTCCTAATGAAATCGTTTCTAATTAGACTTAGATACCCTCCTGACCTGCTTCCTATTACAGTTCTCTCACTCACTCCAAAGCTAACCTTATCAAAGCTGAATAAGGGCAAGAAACTGGCATACTTTAATGATGACTCTTTAGTCACTGTCAGGCCACCCCATCAGCTGAGGCCCTATTTGGGGAGTCCTAAGATTCCCAAATAGACACGATGGGCCTATACCTCAAATAAATCCCTCTCTCCACTGTTACAGGTCATCTTTATCAGGAACAACAAAAAGATCCCTTTGTGGTCCCCCCTTAGGACCTTGCCCTCAACTTGGATCAACAATGGTAGAGAACATTCCATTCTCCTAAGTGAGTATGGACAACATACTCTATGCAACACCTGAGGAAGATGGGTCAATATTGGGGAAGCATGGAATGTTCCTACTCATGACCTAAGAATTGGAGCTCAGATCTATAGGAATGCAGAGGTCACACAGGCTCCTAAGCTAATTATGGGCCCCAGATCACATCAAATCGATGTCAACAATATTTATACACCTTCCCCATATTAGGGAACCACTCTCTTCCTAATCCAGCTTTCTGTCCCTTTCCAGCCATGACATCACCTCCCCAGACAATATCTTGGATCCACCTGCATATCAGATTTCAGGATCAGAGAGAAAAAAAAAAAAAAAAAAAGCTAGTATAGCTACAGGCCCTTTGAAATATAGCTAAAATATCCCTACTATCTATCTCCAAAACAGAGGACCCCAACACTTCATCTGCACTATTCCAGCCTTTAGGTCCATGATTGATGACTGGTCAACAATTTGTTTGGCTTTGTATGTTAACTCTCTTTTCAGCCACCAGTTTCCAGATGATGGCATGATGCAGACCAGACTTCCCTGGACAGATGACTCCACCAATGTGTCCTGGAGCTTTGCTTCCCCAGAGCCCTTCCCCACTAGGGAAAGAGAGAGACAGGCTGGGAGTATGGATCTACCTTGACCTTTTAACGTCCATGTTCAGTGGGGAAGCAATTACAGAAGCCAGACCTTCCACCTTCTGTATCCCACAATAACCTTGGCTCCATACTCCCAGAGGGATAAAGAATAGGGCAGCTATCAAGGGAGGGGATGGAGATCTGGTGGTGGGAATTGTGAGGAGTTGCACCCCTCTTATCCTATGGTTTTGTTACTGTCTCCTTTTTTAAATAAATAAAAAAGAAAAAAGAAGAAGTAACATCTACTGATTCATACAAATATCCCCCGAGCTTGATATGTGATCCTCAGCTCATTTATGGGCCTTTCTGCAAAATACTACATATGGTATTAGAGATTTAGATGTAATATACAAGGGGCCCGGTTAGTTAGTTAGTTAGTAGCACACCTGTTTGAGTACACATGTTAAAATGTGCAAGGACCAAGGTTCAAATCCTCATCCCCCACCTGCGGAGATAAAGCTTTGTGAGTGGTGAAGCAGTGCTGTATCTCCTCTATTGACTACCCTCTTGATTTCTGGCTGTATCAATTTTTTTTTTCCTTCAGGGTTTTTGCTACGGCTCAGGACCAGCACTGCAAATCCACAGCTCCTGGTGACCATTTTATTTTTTTTCCTATTTTTTTACTAGATAAAACAGAGATAAATTTAGAGAGATTGGGAGATAGACACCTGCAGACAGGTAACTAGATTCACCACCTCTGGCTGTCTGTATTAGTAAATAAAGTTAATATTTTTTAAAAGAATTAAAAAATAGAAAATTTCAAGATAATTCATTTTTTAAAATAGAGGTAAATAATGTAGAGCTAGAAGCTCCTGTCTTACTGGCTTTAATGGCAATGATGCATTTTAATTATGAAAATATCATAAAAATCTTAATATGAATAATAAGAAGAACAATAATTTTGGGGTAATAATAGGAGCTGATAGAGGACTTATAGTAATAACATTATCTTCCACAATTTGGATAAAACAAGTAAACATTATAATTTTCCTGATTATGTCACAGGACTAACACTGCTTCAAGTTACTCTCCCTCACGCTGGTTTACTCCTTTTCCATGATTATGATATGAATATTTGTATTCAAACAAAAGTCACTTTATTCTCTTGCTTAAGTATTAAAATTTCAGAACCAGAATAAGTTTCAAGTTATCCTAAAGATGCTACAATATCTAAATATTTTTCATAATGCTCTAAATATACCATGAAAAAATCATGCCACTTTGTCTTTCATGTTTTGTGGTATCATAGATCACAAAGAGGATTTTATGATTGCATATACATATATATGTATATATATATTTATTTATTTGACACTGTGAGGGTCTTTCACATACATGATTTCATTGATCTGGGTAAACTTTTTTTATAGAAAGAGACAGCACTGAAACCTCCCATGTGACTGTAAGATTGCCATGTAATCCCTGTACTCAAACTGGGACTGTGGCAGGCTAGTACCGACTCCCTAAAAAGTGAACTAGGTTTCCAGCCCTGAATATCTTTTTAGTCACAAAGAAATTTGCATGCTTATATTTTTTCTTTGTAGTGGGTTATTCAGCCGATTTTTCCTTTTTTATATTTAAGGTATGTACTTGCCCCAGTCTACTTCTAGAGGAAGAACTGTGCACCAGAAATAATGCAACAGGTGCTCATAGGGTCATTTCATTTTAGTAGTAATTCATGTCACATAACCTAAACTTTGGAAAAGAGCAAGGAATCTCATATGTCATATATAAATTTTTACTTATTTTTCTCTTTCCAATAACAAAATTAAATTCATATTTAGAAAAGAAATCTTAGAAACATTGTCTTTCTTATTCATCTAAAAATGACTGTGTTCTCTTGGTTAAAAAGGTAGGAGGGAGAGTCAGAGGATGAGAGTGGCCCAGTGGAGGAAGGGGAGAAGAGGAAAATAAAAATGAAAGATTTACTTTGCTGAGGTGTGCTTGCCTTCTGAAACCTGCTGGGTTGGTTTAGTGATCTGCTACAGATTTTGCAGTTAGAAAGACAGACTTGATCTTGGAAGATCTTATCTTCCCATACCTGGACTTAAAACCCATTAATCATCATCTGCAACTAGCAAAGCATAAAATAACTTCTGTGAGTATCCAGCAGAAACCTGTAGTATCTGATTGAACTGTAGAGAGATACTGGGGGATTTAGCATAATCGTTATGCAAAAGACTTTCATTTCTAAGGCTCCTATGTCCTAAATTCAGTCTCCCACATCACTATAAATCAGAGCAAAACAGTACTCCAGTTACAAAAGAGAGAGTGAGTAGTGGTGAGAGAGAGAGAGAGAGAAAGAGGTGGGGGGAGAGAGAGAGAGGCAGGCCAAAGTACCAGTCTTGTACATGTGACACCATGATCTTTGGGTATGCAAACAAAGAGCTGCGGTATTTCCTTAGGGCAGTGTCCTACTATTTTCTGAGTGGCAGATGGTGAGAGCTCTAGCTCTAGCATCCAAGTCAGTAAGTCTAAGCATTTTATTTCTATGCCAATAAACAATATATACCACAAAGTTCAAAATCTGACAGAAAAATAAGGAAGTATCTATTGATGCTAAGATTGAACACTTTTGAATAATACTTTTTGTAACCAACAATATAAAATGATAGAGAACAGAATCTACTCTTGGAAGAAAGCACATGATTACTTCATGATACCTTATACAATACTTACCATGAAGGGAACAACATATCATATATACAATGACATTGCTATACCTGATTTGTAGGGCAATTAAACCTAGAAGAAAAACTTCCCAAAATTTAACTTTCTAAAGTCCTTGTGGCCATCTTTGCACATGAATATTTAGGCCTCTATTCATCATGTAAATTAAGCAGTGGTTGAGACATATTTATACTAATAGCATTTTACCTGTATAATGTACTTAGGTAAGATTGAGTTTCTCATTTTGATTAGATAGCTCTTATCCTGTTTTGATCTTGATAAAATAGCACAGCTCTCAAAATGATGTTGAGTTAATTAAAAAATATAGAGAATACAAATAAACTTAATTATTTCAGGCATCTACTCTCTTGTAAGGCAAGGAAATAAAACATGGGGGCAGCCGGAGGCCCTTGAAGAAATAATCATTTACATACAAATGACACTTTACTATTTGATTATGTACTGGACCTAAATTTGGAAAAGCTAATAAAAGAAGATTTTTCAGAGGACAATTATCACTATCTTAATAGGCTAAAGGTACCTAAAACAGTATTGGTTAACCTGCTAATTAGAAAGATGATATTTTAATGTAGATCTAGTGGAAGTTACCCTATTAATTATAAGACACTTGATAGTTTCTTTGGAAATGAGGAACTTTTATTTTAAAAATGATTTGAAAACCACTTCATAATGAGTTGAGCATTTTCATACCAATTTAAACAGATCATACACTGGAACCCCAAATCCCATTCCTTGAGAAATAAAAAAAAATCACCAGAAGACTTTAATATTAATGTCCATAGCAGCTTCATTCAAATAAATATTTATAGTAGCATATATACCTGATGGAATATAAACTCTTTCTTCAAAATGCATATGTAAATCTTTAAAAATATATGTATATAATGAGGTATACTTGAAATGTATGCACTATAATGCAATAGAACTTTAAAATTTAAAATAAAGTATTTCACAATGTAAACAACCTAACTACTCATCAACAGGGGACTGAGTGTTCAGTTCCATAAAGTAGAGTACTACTCATCAATGTAAAACCTGAAATAAATAAAGTCTAGAGTATATTTCAGAATTGTTCTTCAATGCAAAGAAAATTAGATAAAATGGTCAAATACTATAGAAATTCAAGTATACAAGACCTTCAAGAAGACTGATAAAACCTATAGTGACAAAATAAGAGAACAGGCCCATTCACCTGGAATGTGTCTGCTCTGTCATTCATATGACCCATGTGACCCATTGCACTGGAGGAAGCACTGGTACTACGGTTCCTTTTCCTTTCTGTCTCTGTCTTTCTATATTAAAACAAACAAACAAACAAACAAAAAACTCTGGTTGGAAACAGTGAATTCACAGCAAAGACATTTCCTCTCACCCCTGAAAAGTCAATCAGGGAGTTGGAGAGGTGACTCAGTGGGTGAGGTCATGCTTTGCATAGGTGAGGTCCTTGTCATTTCTTGCACCCCATAAAATGGGAGAACTGTAGGGTGGGGGGTAGATAGCATAATGGTTATGCAAAGAGACTCTCATACCTGAGGCTCCTAAGTCCCAGGTTCAATCCCCACACTATAATAAGCCAGAGCTGTGCAGTGCTCTGGTGTTTCTCTCTGTGTCTTTCTCTCTCTGAATCTTTCTCAAAAATAAAATAAATAAAATACTTTAAAAAATAAAAGAAAGAAAGAAAAAAAGAAAAGTATGTAAATAAAAAATGGGAGAACCATGTTTTGTTCTATGTCTTTGTTGTTCTCTCAATAAAAAGTAAAGCAAACAAGTAAACAAAAAACCAGTAGAAGATTTGCATGTGAGAAGGTCCAGGTTTAAGCTCTGGTATCAAGTCAAAGCAGAACAGTGCTCTGGTGGGGAGAGATGGAAAGGGAGAGGGAAAGGGGCAGGGAGAAGGAGAAGGAGATGGAAAATAGCCAAGTAGTACCCAACAACTGGGACAACTACTGCAAACAGGATAGCCTGGTGAGCCTTACAGGATAGTACAAACATCTTGATTTTGATGGTGTTTACAAACATATATATACATTCATCAAAAATAATCAAATTATGCACTTAAAATGAGTTCATTTTCAAATTTTTAAAAATTCAATATAAATTTTATTTTAATAGTCTCAAGTTTGATAAAGTTACTGGAAGACATAGACACATATGAGAGCTCTTGCATGAGGATACAATGGGAAGAGGTTCCCCAGAGCAGATTTCACAGAATGTATATAAAAGTTTTAACTAATGAAGTGAGCAAGAGCCTACTGCATTTCCAGTGTCAAGGTGGCATAGAAAGTCAAATCACATATATCACACATATTTTTCATAATGGAAAACTGCTTTGTTGTTATTCAGGCCTACAATGGTGGACTGGAGTATCTTACTCAAATTTAACTCCATTTCCAGAGTGTTAAACCTATGCAAAGATGGAAGTGGAGAAGGATGGAAAGCTAGAAGCAGGTTTTGAGGGTAATCAGAAGGCCATTAGATCTTTCCACTTACTGGACTGTGGCTTTCAATAATTTTAAATGTATCATTTCTAATATAATATAATTTTAAGATTCATAGTAAAATTTGAATAGACACATTGTACAATTTTAAACCAAAACTATCAAAACCATGTGATTTATCTCAATTAATATGTATAGAACATAAACTAGAAACTAAAAAATATTTCTGTTTTTATCTAACAGGTATCAAAACTGGAGTCCAAAAGCAAGGAATACAAAAACAAAAACGTATCTGTCATAATCTTAACAACATATATCATTGAAAAATCCTGTTTGGTTTTTGCCCTTTTGACTTCTTACCTTTCCCAGGCTCTTCGAATACAATCAAGAGCATGTTGCAGTTATAATCCAGATTATGATCCCTGAGATGCTGTTTAACTTTACAATTTACCTCACTTTGGTTGACATCAATAAAAAGTCAACAGGCTACAGATAGGTCACACACCATGCATTCCTCCAGGTTTATGCACACAACTGACATAAACCATCCAAGGCTCTCTGCTCTGCAAACCTCTTTTTTTTTTCCAGCTTAGAAAGACTGTATTTGCATATGCTCTCTCCCCCTAGTGGTAGATGTTTCACACAGTATAGAAAGCATGCAGATTACCATAATCAACAACTGCACAATTTGTACTGCTGGAAAGGGATTATACTAATACACAGCTATTACCACTATTTTGTCCCCTCTGTAAAGTGATTTTTCTTACAGACACACATCAAAAACTGCAGCATCAGAAGATACAGATATCATGGCAAAGAAAATATAACTGAAGGAATGGATGCAAGAGATCCCATCATGAAAGACAGTGACTTAAGGATTCTTTCCATTCTTTTTCCTTTCTCCCATCCAAGAAAGAAAGAAAGAAAGAAAGAGAGAGAGAGAGAGAGAGAGAGAGAGAGAGAGAAAGAAAGAAAGAATAATTTGTCCTGAGGCAATTTTCTCAACCTCTAAATTGAGATTGACCTAGAGACTCATACAAAAGCTATTCCTTGGACACTGTTGAAAGAAGCAGGGGAAGCTGGACAAATGACCCTGGCAGTGTGTCCAAGAACATCAGTCTCTAGAGACATACGCTACTAGGGGAAGATAGAGACAGGCTGGGGAGATGAACCCACTGAAAGGCCAACATTGTCCAGAGAAGAAGCAATTACAGAAGTCAGAATTCTTTTCTTCTGCACCCCAAAAAGAATTTTGCTTCACAGCCCCAGATGGGGAAATGGTATTGGAAGATGATCAGAGAGCTTTGAGCCCCACTTCCACTGGGACCCAGAATATTTGTGATCAGAAACACTTGGGTTTTTTTTTCCCCTATCACTTAGCGGGATAGAGAATTGGAGAATGCTGCAGGAAGTCAGGCCCTGTTTCCCTTACCAGAGAGGGAAGAAGAAAAAGGGAAGCATTTTGGAAGTTATAATAAGTGTAGTAATGGCTTAGAAAGGAAGTGAAGGCAATGACTTAGAGGCAAATAAAAACAGACATAAACTTCCACATGGAGTCACCTATCTTTGCCTGAATGGCCCATGTGCTTCTCTGTTATATGTCTTTTCATTTTCTTAAAATATTGGAGGAGGAGGAGGAGGAGGAGGAGGAGAAGAAGAAGAGGAAGAAGAAGAAGAAGAAGAAGAAGAAGAAGAAGAAGAAGAAGAAGAAGAAGAAGAAGAAGAAGAAGAAGAACAAGAACAAGAAGAACAAGAACAAGAAGAACAAGAACAAGAACAAGAACAAGAACAAGAAGAACAAGAACAAGAAGAACAAGAAGAAAGGAGAAGAAGAACAACAACAACAAGAAGAAAGAAGGAGAAGGAGAAGAAAAAAATAAAACACCATGAGAAATCATTATGATGGGTGGGAGGGGAAAATGGCCTTTGATAATAGAATAAAAATTAATTTATTTGAGTCATATAAATACAAAAATAGAAACAAAGAAGTCATGGGACATATACTTAATCAAATACTACTAGCAGTTTAAAAAATTTGTCTTTTGTTCCCTGGGACAAAATGAATGGAATTGGCAGTGACTATTCTTAGTAAAGTAAGGAAGGAAGTAATGGACCCTATGCTTTCACTCAAATGTGGCATATAGAGAATTGAAACGAACTAGGAAAAAATGTGTATATGTAATCAAATCATATCTGTGACACTGAGAGAACTATGGTGGTTACCCTTGGAGGGAGTGGGAGCACAGGAGTTTATTGGTGGATGTGGTATACAATTATAACGCAATTACCATAGTCTTTTTTTTTTTTTTTTTTGCCTCCAGGGTTATTTCTGGCGCTCTGTGCCTGCACTAGGAATCCACTGCTCCTGGAGGCAACCCTACCCTTTTTGCTGCCCTTGTTGTTTTATCATTGTTGTGGTTATGGCTTTCATTGTTGTTGGATAGGACAGAGTGAAATCAGGAGAGGAGGGAAAGAGAGAGAGGGGCAGAGAAAGACAGGCACCTGCAGACCTGCTTCACTGCTTGTGGGGAGCCAGGGGCTTCAACCTGGATCCTTGAGCTGGTACTTGCGCTTTGAGCCATGTGCTCCTAAAGTGCTGCGCTACCGCCCAACCCCCCCAGTCTTATAAATACTATTAAATCACTAATAAGAAATAAGTAAGAAACAAGGGAAATCAGGGTAAATGGGCATTTTAGAAAATCCTATTTAAACATAACAAAAAATGAATTTCTTCCCATTTACACTAGTGGAGAAAAACTAGATAGCCATTAACTAATGACAGAAATAATTTACATCAATCATTAAACAGAATTCGTAACAGTTAACCAGAAATAATCTGAAAAGAGACTCAGCAAATTTGTGCCATAATTATCTATGGCAGCTTATACAGAGAGACAAAACTAGAGGACCTCTCTATGTTAGCTCCAATACTTGAATTAAGTTGCATGGAAAACTGTTAGCACCAGTCAAAACTAGATCACAAGTCAATTTTGGTCACTAAGTCAGGTCCCTCCATTTCCATCCCATTATAAAGAACACAGTCTAATTTCCAGAATACGTGCCTTAGAATGAAAATAGTAAGCTTCAATTATTCCAAGTATTCTAATAAATAAGAATTAGTGTTTTATATAGTTCATAGCATATCCAAAAATAGATCTTTTTGGATATGCTGTCATTCATTATGGTTCCCAATAAAATAAACTGTGATGTCTTAGCTATTTACTATATACATACTTATTTGCATCCCACAGGTATCCACAGTTATCAACCCATCTTAGGAAACAAGATTTTCAGAACATAAACCTCTTCAAGTCTCAAAGATAAGGTCACAGATAAGGATTGACTTTTTTTTTTTAATCCTTATTTATTTATTGGCTAGAGGCAACCAGAAATCCAGAGGGAAGGGGATAATAGAGAGGGAGAAAGATATCCGCAACACTGTTTCACCACTTGCAAAGCTTTGCCCCTGCAGGTGGGAACGGAGGGCTCAAACCTGGGTCCTTGCACATTGTATCATGTACTCCCAACCAGGTATACTAGCGGCCCACCCCTGATTGACCATTATTTCTGTAGCAATCTGTCTATCCATCTATCTATATATTTAATCCAGTTTTTCTATGGTCCTGCCTTCTCTTCCTTTTTAAATCACACATACAACTAGTATTACTTCTGAATATCTTTGCTTTTTTTTTCTCTTGTCTCTCTGGGTCCTGATGGAATCAGGTTTCAGAGTCCTCTAGTCATCATCCCCCTATCATTTCTCCTTCTCTTGGGGGGAGTGGACCAAAATTATTTTCGGGGTGCAGAAGGTGGGAGTTCTGGCTTCTGTAATTGCTTCTCAGCTGTACATAGCCTTTGGGAGGTTGATCCATTCCCCAGCCTGCTTCTCTCTTTCCCTAGTGGGGTAGGGCTCTGGAAAGGTGAGGTTCTGGGACACATTAATGAGGCCATCTGCCCAGGGAATTCAAGATGGACTCATAGAAGCATATGAAACTTGGTGTCCAAAAAGTAGTTTAAATGTGAAGCAGGACAAAACGATTAATAAATGGGAACCAAAAAATGGGAATAAAGCAAGTGAGAATAGGTATTTTTGTGGTAAAGAAGCTAGTACATCTATTTTTGGTATACCCCTAGGGGACCAGGACTTTAACACTTTTTGATTAAGCTTGATAGCTAACATGAAGGTGGACTAAGAATATTGTCTGAAAAGATATAGTCAGAGTTGAGAATAGAACTAGAAAGCAGCATTAGGGCAGAAAGTAGCTCCTAAACTTGAAGAGAATATATAAATACAATAAACTAACACATCAGTCTGACCCAGGACCCTATATAGTCATATTTAGCACAGAAATTACTATAACCTCTAAGCCTTATCAGTCTGAGCTCTCTGTCCATAGTCACATCTGGGAACATTCTGTGTTACACTCATTTCAGAACATATTTGAGATTTTTATTGCATTTGATATATCAAACGATTTTCTATGGAAGGGGATTGGGAGTGATTAAATGTAGAAACCCTGGTGTTCAATGAGACAAATATTTACTTGATTCGTTTAAAATAGCCTTCACACCCATTAAGTTGTGTTGCCTTTCGTGAAAGGATTTCTCCTCTTGTGCTTCTGGACTCATTTTGCTAATAAGAAAGAGCAATATAAATAGTACTTTGAAGAGATGACTGCAGTAAGGTGATAATAACCAGGATAGAGCAACCTGTCTGAAGAACAGTGCTAATTGAGTCTGGCTGCTAACTGTTGTATCAGAGTTTCATAATTTGAATCACATTTCACACTATAATACAAGCACATGCTTATATATTGTGTATTTGTCATATATATATATATACATATATATTCACGAAATTTTACTTTCCTTTATTATTAAACTCTATCTTTCTAAATTTTTTTATCTTTATTTGTTGGATAGAGACAGTCAGAAATTGAGAGGGAAGGGGGTGATAGGGAGAGAGACAGAGAGACACCTGCAGCACTGCTTCACCACTTGTGAAGCTTTCTTCCTGCAGGTGGGGACCAAGGGCTTGAACCTGGGTCCTTTCGCTCCATAATATGAGCGCTCAAACAGGTGCACAAGGCCTCTTATTAAACTCTAGTTTCGATTTGTCCAAATCTTTTTTTTTTCTTGCCTCCAGGGTTATTGTTGGGACTCAGTGCCTATACTATGAACCCACTGCTCCTGGAGGTGTTTTTTTTTTTCTTTTCCCTTGTTGTTTACTGTTTTTGTTGTCATTATCATTATTGTTGTTATTGCTGTTGTTGTTGTTGGATAGGACAGAGAGAAAATGAGAGAAGAGGGGAAGACAGAGAGGGGAGAGGAACATAGACACCTGAAGACCTGCTTCACTGTCTGTGAAGCTACCGCCCTACATGTGGGGAATCTTGTGGTAACCTCACCTCATGTTTAATGTAGACCATGATAATCATTTTTTCTCAGTAGCTTCCTGACTCAATCTGGTTGCATTAACTTTCATGGCATCCTCTTCAATGAAAAAGGCTTATTTTACAGATTCTGACTCTTGAACAGTATCCACATCTTATCAAGAATAGCCCTTAGTTAATCTAGAAAACAAAACAAGTGACAAACATTTGATCTTAACTAATATTGAACAGAGAAATTATAAGCTACTATAAAGGAAAGGAGAAGGGAAATGAAGGAAGAAAGGGTGGATAAAACATTGACTGAGTACTTTCACTTTAGAATAAAATGTCACACATATTATTTTACTTAATATGACTAGCCCCATAAAAGGTTAGTCTTATTTATTTGAAAATGATCTTCCTGAAGGTGAAGTCAATTTTCCAGTGTCATGTGGCTATACATGAAAGTATAGGTCTGTTCATTTTTCACAATAGACAAGATATGAGAACAACCTAACTACTTAAAGCATCCATGACTGGATGAAAGTGTATATAAGATGTGGATATATCTAAAGGTGTGTTTTTCACTTCTGAGGACGAAGGAAATCCTGTCATTTGTGACTACTTGAATTGATCTTGAGCGCAATAAATTACATAAGTTAGAGAGGAAAAAGCAAATGCTATATGTATCATCTAAAAATGTGAAATCTAAAAGGGAACTAGAGTGTAGACTGATGGCTACCGAAACCTTGGATAGGGGCAATTAGAAGATAGTGTCCAAAAAATACAAGCTCCTCATTTTAAGATGAACAAGTTTCAGAATCCAATGTCCAACATGATATTTATAGTTAATAACATCACAGCATACACTGGAATTTTGTTGAGAGTACAGCTTGTTCTTGTCACAAAGAAGAAAGAAAAGATGATTTTGTAACATAATGAAAGTGGGAGCTAATCTAAGATGATACTCATTTTGTAATTTGTAAGTGGATCAAATCAATATGTTGTACATGTTAAACTTACGCAGAGACACTTGGTAAGTTTAGAGAGAGAAGTGAAAAAATAAAATTCTCACCCCATGGGGGGGGGAAAATCACAGGACTACATGGGTACCCAGAGCATGTCCTTAATGGCACAGAGATTTTTATATACTCTCTCTCTCTCTTTAAAAAATCTATTTATTGGGAGTAGGGCTGTTACGCAGCGGGTTAAGCGCAGGTGGCGCAAAGCACAAGGACTGGCATAAGGATCCCGGTTCAAACCCCAGCTCCCCACCTGCAGGCGAGTCGCTTCACAGGCAGTGAAGCAGGTCTGCAGGTGTCTATCTTTCTCTCCTCCTCTCTGTCTTCCCCTCCTCTCTCCATTTCTCTCTGTCCTATCCAACAACGACAACAACAATAATAAATAACTACAACAATAAAACAACAAAGGCAACAAAAGGGAATAAATAAATAAAATAAATATAAAAAATGTATTTATTTATTAATGAGAAAGATAGGGGAGAGAAGAGAGAGAGAGAGAGAGAGAGAGAGAGAGAGAGAGAGAGAAAAGAACTAGACATCACTCTGGCACATGTGCTGCAGGGGATTGAACTCAGGACCTCATGCTTGAGAGTCTAGTGCCTTAGCCACTTCACCACCTCCTGGACAACTTAAAGTTTGCTTTTGTGTGTGTGTGTGTGTGTGTGTTTTTCTTTTTATTTTCCATTTTGTTGCTCTTGTTCTTTTATTGTTGTTGTCCTTATTATTATTAATGTCATTGATGGATAGGACAGAAAGAAATGAGAGGAGGGGAAGATAGAGAAAGGGAGAGGAAGACAACTGCAGACCTGCTTCACTGCTTGTGAAGCAACTCCCCTGCAGGGAGTTGCGGGGGGCTTGACCCAGATCCTTATGTGGGTCCTTGAGCCAGATAAGCTTAACAGGTTACACTACCACTCAACTCCCTATATTCTCTTTTATTAAAAAAAAGAATTTATTTATTTACTCATGAGAAAGATATGACAATAGAAAGAATCAGACATCACTCTGACACATGTGCTGCCAGGGATCGAACTCGGGACCTCATGGTCGAGAATCCAATGCTTTTATCCACTGTGCACCTCCAGGACCACAAGATTTTTATATTCTCAATTTGAACCACAGTAAACATCTATTGGAAGAATGACAAAAAGAACTGGATTCATCAACTCTTAATTTGAGATGGAAAAATGTGTAGGGTGTATGCATCCACATGCATGTGACCCAGGTTTGGACTCCCACACAAAGCTCTGAGACTGTGATATTTCTCCTTTATCCTGCCACTCTATCTAAACAAGAAAGCTGTCTGTAGTGGTGAAATCATACATAGTCAAGGCCCCAACTCCACCTAAATAGAGAGTTGTTAGCTTTATTTTTCTTCTCTGTAATCATGATATACTTTACAGTCTGGGACTTTGCCGTTAACTGTTTTATACATGGCCTCTTGTGAGGTTTCTTACCTCTAGAAGCTATACATCAAATCAGTGTGACATTATCTTTTTATGATTATTATGTAGTGATTTCATATAAGCAAGCTAACTATTTATAATTGAAAACAAGGAGAAACAATTTTATTGTGGTTTGGGAAATGCTCCCTGTATGAGGGGGCCTTCTGCCAGGTGCTAATTACAGTCCCATTGTATTTTGCCTTCTTACTTCCCACACTAGGGAGAAGAGTCCAAGGGAGAATGTCTGGGGGAGGGTGGATAGATAATTGAACAAGGTGAAAATGAATGTTCATTACATTCCAGAATACAGGAGGGCTCATTTCATATGATAGGGCTGTAAATATGACTTTTAATGAAGTTATGACATGGTTGCCAATAAAAGTCATTTACTCTGCAATATTACAGTTAATTATACACAGCTGGAGCCATTTATGGCATGTCCCTTGTTAACTTTGTCTGCACTGCATAGTAACCCTTTCAACACAGATCAACCAGAGAAGACAGGCAGTTTCAAACCTAAAGTTAACATTGAATAGATATCCCAGAAAGTTCAAAAGGAAACTTATCACTAGTCCTATTAATAGAATAATATATACATCTGACCTCACCTCAGCAGTGGCCTCACTCATATGAGTGTACATTGAAAAAGAGGTGAAGATGAGAGGAAAGAGAAATATGCGTTTTTTCTTTATTTTTTTTAAAAAACCTTTTGATTTGTGGGAAATTGTATAAACATGGTACTTAATTAGTTTTCAGAGCATTTTCAGATACATTGATATATCAGTGTAAAATATTATAATAAAAATTCCTGAAACACAAACTAACATGTTGTCTTTAGCAACTTGATTTTTTTGAGCATGAATCATTTATCATGTGCTAAATATGAATAGACATGGGCTAAATCTGAATAGACATCTAGGGATCAGGTGGATGGGTTTATAGTTAGTGGTATTTATATACTTTTCCCATATTAGGGAGTTACTCTCTGCTCTGATCAAGCTTCCTAGTCCTCTTCCCAACTGTGGCACCAGCTTCCCAGACAATAATTACAGCTCATTTGCATGATAACTATCCTGCTCAGTCAACAATTAGTAAAGTGATGGGCTCCTTGGAATATACATAAAATAGACTTCCTAGCTTTTTCCAACATAAAGACCTCAAATCTCATTGACTATATTCTTACTTTTAGGTTCCTAATTATTAAACAATTTGTTTTGCTTTATATCTTAATGCTTCTCAGCCACAAAATTGCAGATGCTACCATGACACCAGCCTGACTTCCTTGGGAAGATGACCTCACCAACATGTCCAAGAAGCTCCTTTTTCCAGAGCCCTACCATACTAGGGAAAGATAGAAATAGGTTGGGGCGGGGGGGGAGATGGATCAAAATGTCAGTGTCCATTGGGGAAGCAATTAGAAAAGTCAGACCTTCCACTTTCTGCTCCCCATAAAGAACTTTTGTCCATACTCCCAGAGAGAAACTTCCAGTGGAGGGGAGGGGATACAGAACCCTAGTAATGGGAACTGTACAGAATTGCACCTCTCTTATCCCACAATCTTGTTGATATTTATTAAATTATTAATAAAAGTTTAGCCCAGGTGCATGTTAGCTGTCAAGCTCAGGCAAAAATTAGTAAAGTTATGGGCCCCTTGGAATATACATAAAATAGACTTCCTAGTTTCTTCCAACATGAAGACCCCAAAGATTATCTACTACCTTCTTACCTTTATGCTCCTGATTATTAAACAATTTGCTCTGCTTTATATCATAATGCTTTTCAGTCAACAATTGATACCACCTAACTTCTCTGGGCAAAAGACCTCACTAATGTTATTCTGGAACCTCACCACTTCAGACAGAGCTCTACCCAACTAGGGTAAGAGAGAAAGAGGGTGGGGGATCAACCTTTCAATGGCCATGTCAAGCAGGGAAGCAATTACAAAAGCCAAACCTTCCACCTTCTGCACCCTAAAAACATTTTGGTCCATACTCCAAGAGGGAAAAAGAATAAAGGATATTCCAGTAGCGGGATGGGATACAGAACTCTGGTGGTGGGAATTGTACCCATCTTATCTCACAATATTGTTAATCATTGTTAAATAACTAATTTAAAAAGGTATAATTCTGTCAGGTTTGATATAAAGTCTCATTTGTGCTCTCAAACATCTCTAGTCTCTCCTCCCAGAGGTTGAGCTTAGGTGTGGGATTATTACATTTAGTATACAAAATCTGAAAACCGATTTCAAGAGAAAGAAAAAAAAAAGAACACTGCAGTGATGATAGAAGATCCCTGTGGAACACTAGAGTTTCATATTCCCAATCCAGCACTCTGTGTGCAGATAGATCTTACACAGAAACCATAGAATGCCCTTGCATATGTCCAAACAGATGGCTTGCTGGCATCTGCTATGACTTCAGGCAGGGCAAGGAGGGGCAGAGCAAATGGCCTCTAGAAACTGGGGCAGGTTCTGGGGACCTTTGTTCCTTTCCCATATATAGTTCACCTCCTTCAAATTCTTTATGCTTGTCTTTCTTTTTCCATCATCAGATTTCTAAGGCCAAATTTCCTGCACTATCTCCGTCTTCAATATATTGCCTTATTTGTGTGCTCTTTTGTGACACTTTCAAGAGCTTTAACTAAAGCTGAAAAATGTCTGTTTTACACAATCAAGACACTTTTGTCTACCATGTTTATTACATTTTACCACATTATTTGAAACTATTAATTCACTGTCACTGTCACTGTTGGTTGAGCTGACCTTCTGTGTGATTGAGAGAAAGCAAATTAACCCTGTGATGGAAGGACTTGTTTACTGTGACAAACACTGTATAGTAGCTGCAAGTACATAGAAAAAATACTTGCTTAGAATCCCTGCTGTTTACTTTTCTACAAGATACTGTCCACTTGCTTCACTTTGCCCTTGAGTAGCAGGGATAATAGTTACACCTGAGTCAGATCACTGTTGAGAGAATTAAATAAGCTTATTCATGTAGTACATGGAGACCAGTTTCGGGGTGTCTCTCTCCTTCTCCATCAGGGTGGCCTCCAGGGGAAAGGTAACTGGCTGGTTCTTTCTCGCTCACGACAGGGGTGACACGAAGTAAAAGATACCAGGGGACTCTTAGCGTGCCTAGAATCTGAGTCCTAGAATCTCAGAATCCTAGAGTCTGTTTATTAGCAAAGTGGACATGAAAAATAGAAAAAAATAAACAAATAGAAAAGCAATGAAGTTAATTGTTGTTGAAATATGACAGAAATTACAGGTTTCTTAACAGTCAGCATGCCCCTAAGGTAGGGGGCTGGTATGACAGGAATTGATGAGATACAAGACAGTTATTCTCCATAACACAAGCAACTTAATTATCCAAAGGTATTTGAGAGAAGCATAGGGGTTAAACCTGTAGGGTGAGACAGAGAGAAGATGAATATCAAAAGGCCGTATAGTTTGGAATTTCTCTTGTTTGGTGTCTGAGGTGTGTGATGAAGTGTGTGATAAGATGTGCTCTTCTGTGATCAGAAGGTGACTTTGAATGAGTGAATCTGTGGCCATGTGGCCTGCAGATAATGGAGGGAAGTACTGGGGCTTCTGTGGGCCTGAGAGTCAAGAAGGAAAGAACCAAGTCTGAGTTTCCCCCCTTATGCTCACCTCAGTTGAGAGAGACTTACCAAGAGGTTATCTTCTCAGACCTCCATCCAGGGACAGGGGTGGTTCTCCCTAAGCTCTATCAGGCTTACACATGTTCCCAACAGACCAGCACAGGGGAAACTTTTAAGAATTAACTCTTTTTTAAATTAATTTATTTATTTAAGAAAGGAGACATTAACAAAATCATAGGATGGGGGGTTACAACTCCACACTTTTCCTGCCACCAAATCTTCATAACCCATACCCTCCCCAATAGCTTTCCCATTCTCTATCACTCTGGGAGCATGGACCCAGGGTTATTGTGGGTTACAGAAGGTGGGAGGTTTGCCTTCTGTAATTGCTTCCCCGCTGAACATGGGCATTGACTGGTCTGTCCATACTCCCAGTCTGCCTCTCTCTTTCCCTAGTAGGGTGGGTCTCTGGGGAAGCTGAGCTCCAGGATGCATTGGTGGGACTTCAGTCCAGGGAAGCCTGGCTGGCATCCTGATGGCATCTGGAACCTGGTAGCTGAAGAGAGAGTTAATATACAAAGCCAAACAAATTGTTGAGCATTAATCATGGACCCAGAGGTTGGAATAGTGGAGATGAAGTGTTACTGCAAACTCTAGTGTACTACTGCTTTCAGGTATATATTTGCCCTAGTTTATGGATATGTGTGAACATATGCTCTATCTCCTGAAACCTGGTGTATATCTAGGTTTTGGGACTTTGTTAGCAAGTGAACCACCTGGGATGGAATTAGAGAATACTATGAAAGGAAAGGTCTCACCTGAGTGATGAAGCTAAAGGGTTGTCCTTCCACACCTGAAGTCTCTGGACACAGTCTGAAGTGAAGCGTGCTGGGGTGGCACTCATTGCATTGATTAGGTTGCAATCAGCAGATGCAATATTATTTGATAAGAATTGGCAGAAGCATATGGGAAAGTGGGCCCTACCCTAGGGTCCCAGGATTGGGGGAAGTTTAGGCTCTATAGTGGAAATTTGAGGTTCCTGCTGTCTTAGGGTTCGAGAAGACAACGGATAGTTATTGTTATCATCACATTATTTTGTAATTGGGTTAGATTTGAAAAGTCTAGACTAACTCTTATATGATGAAAAGAAGGAAGAAAAGGAAGTAAAGCTTTAGCCAAAATAAAAATAACAGTAATACAAAACACAAAACTTACAGAGCCTTTGTACTCCCCAAACTGTCAAAATTTTCAAACTCAACTTTTCTTCAGAAAAGAAAAGATGAATCTGAGAGAAAAACCAAGGTCCTGGAAGAGCAATTAAAGGGTATAGATATTAAGGTGAATATTTTTAGATGCGATAAACATATAATTCAGTAGATTTTCAGTAAAGTGGATCTTATTCAAACTGTTAAAAGTCTATTCATTCATTCATTCATTTATTTATTTATTTATATTTATTGACACCAGGGTTCTTTCTGGGGTTCTGAGCCTGCACTATTAGTCTACTGCTCCAGGTGGGCATTATTTTCCTTTCTTTCTTTCTCTCTCTCTTTCTTTCTTTCTTTCTTTCTTTTCTTTCTTTCTTTCTTCTTTTTCTTTCTATTATACTTTATAGGACAGGGAGAAATTGAGAAAGGAGGGGAGATAGAGAGGAAAAGAGAAAGATAGACACCTGTAGACATGATACACTGCTCATGAAGCTTTTCCCCTGTAGTTGGGTAGCTGGGACTCGAACATGGGTCCTTGTGAATGATAACATGTAAGCTTAAGCAGGTGAGCTACCACCCAGCTTACCCTCCCCCACCCCCACTAAAAAGTCTTAAAATACTGAAGTTCCCAGAAAAAGAAAAGGAATCCTGTCTTCAGGCTGCAACATTCTTCTCTGGGTCACAATCTTGTCAAATCGACCTAAAGATTTCAGACCAAATTAAGTTGGCAATTGCTAGAACCAACTTTTTAAGTAAATTTCCTCTCTCATATATACATTTACCTCAAATTCAATTTGTTAATATATGTTCTTCTTTGTTTAAATGCTCATGTTATTTTTTTTGTTTGTTTATAGTGTCAGATTTTTTTGAAACTTAAAATGATGTGTGTTCAGCAAATTTACTTTTTATATAAATGTTTTAATATTTTGTTTCTTTTTTACTTTTTAAAAAACTAGTGACAGAGAAAAATTAATTGGAGAGAGAGAGAGGGAGAGAGAGAAATGCAATATTGTTTTGTCATTCATGAAACTGTACCCTGGAAGCTGGGGACTAGGGACTTGAATGAGGTCCTTGAGCCTGGTAACCTATCTGCCCTACTGGATGTGCCAAAGCCCATCCCTACTGATTTGTTTCTGATTTCTTGTTAGAAATAATTTATATTTCTTTGAATTTTTGAGAGCATAAAGTGGAATACTAAGAATATTTTCTACCATCTATTTTTAAATTATCCTGATTTTGCTTTATAAAAATGTTGCAGATTTTTAAAAAGAAATTAAAGATCATTTTCTTTTTAAAATTTATTTATTTATAGATAAAGACAGAAAGACATTGAGAGAGTAAGGGGAGATAGAGAGAAACACCTGCAACCTTGCTTTGCAGCTTGAGAAGTTTCCCCTACTATTGTTGGGAATAGAGAGGGAGAGAAAGAAATACCTGCAGCCCTGCTTCACCACTCACAAAGTTTTAACCCTGCAGGTTCTTTTCAGATTATTTTTCTAATTTCCTAGTCCCTAAACAAGAAAACATAGAAGTTTTGAAATGGTTTACTAATTGAGTTTTTGGTTGCTACAGATTTGAAAGTTGCAATCTGTAATCCAAGTCATTTTTTAAAATATATATATATTCATTCATTTATTTATTATTTTCACTTTTGTTGCCCTTTTTTATTGTTGTAGTTATTCTTGCTGTTGTTATTGTTGTCGTCATTGTTGGATAGGACAGACAGAAATGAAGAAAGGAGGGTAAGACAGAGAGGGGGAGAGAAAGATAGACACCTGCAGACCTGCTTCACCGCCTGTGAAGCGACTCCCCTGCAGATGGGGAACCAGGTGTTCGAACCTGGATCCTGAAATGTCAGTCCTTGTGCTTCGCGCCAAGTGCACTTAACCCACTGCGCTATCACCAGACTCCCAATCCATGTCATTTTTAACTTTTTTTTTTTTTTGCCACCCTGGTTATAGCTGCATGGGTTTTTTTTGGTTTTGTTTTGTTTGTTTGTTTTTGCCTTCACAAAGAATCTGCCACTAATGGTGACCATTTTTCTTTTCCTTTTTTTTTTTTTTTTTCCTTTTTTATTATTAGATAGGACCCAGAAGTTCTAATAGGTATAGGTGTGGCTTAAAAAGAAAATGAAAGGCCTCAGAAGTGAACACAAATAGAATATATATGAAGAACTATGGTGATCACTGAAGGGAAGGGATGTGTGTGTGTGGTGACACAGTATAAGGGCACAGTGGTCTGCTCAGGTGCATGGTGGACTGTGGGCGGATCCAAGCTGTGCTGGTGTACAAAGAAAAGTACAACCAGCCGGAACTCTCTCACTTTTGGCTGTTGCTGCTTCTACAGGTTGGAGGCATCTTAGTCGGAGGTGCGCCAGGTTCCGCCATGGCTGCTTCTCCTGGGAAATGAACACATGTGACTCTGCTAGCTGGTAAACTTTTAGGCCCCTCTACAGCCATGAGCAATCTTTATCAGAACTGATAATTATCTTATGGGACTAAACTTTTGATAACTACATTCAGACTTTATAGACCTAGCATACTCTTAACCCTTGATGAAAAGTGCTTATTTGCCTTTTACCTGTTTCACCTTAATAAACCTTGTATTGTTTAAACCAGTTCCTAGCTCCCCACTGTGAATCCTTTTACATGCCTGGAAGCAGCCACTACCCCTAACCCCCTTTTAAGTTAATTAACAACATGTGTGCACAGAACTTTGGTGGTGGGAGTGGTGTAGGATTATACCCCTGTTATTTTATAATCTTTAGATTGCTACTAAAAACATTTAAAAAAGAAAAAAGAGACAGCTGCAGAACTTTTTCACAGATTGTGAAATTCTCCTTAGCCCCTGCTCTCCTGCAGGTGAGAAGCAGAGGCTCAAGACTGTGCCTTTGCTCATAGTAAAGTGGGCTCAGCCAGGTACACTAACACCAAACGCCATCTTTCCATCAACCTAACCATAATTCTGGCATTTTATTTCCTCTTATTTATGGTAAGTTTTCAGACAAAAGACCACATTATCTAATCTCAGAACATAATATTTTACTCTCAAATTCAGTATGCTTTTATTTTAGATTGGTTTTACTCTTTTAAAATTTTATATACAGAAAAGGTAAATAATAATAACTTTGACCATGTGTCCTTCTGTGGCTTTTCTTGTCCTGTCTTTTTGCTGGGAAGAACAATTCAAAAAAGTACTTCTATTTAAATAAATTCTCTCTCTCTCCATATGTACAATCTTTAGTTATTGGATAGAGACAGCCAGGAATTGAGAGAAGGAGGCAATAAAGAGGGAGAGGAAGAGACACCTGCAGCTTTGATTCACCACTCGCAAAGTTTTAACCCCACAGGTGGAAACTAGAGGCTTGAACTGGGTTCCTTGTGCATTATAACATGTGCACTCAATCAGGTGTGCCACCAGCCAGCCTCAAATCTAATCCTGATTATTTACATTGGTAGGGATTGCTGCCTCCATAATATTTGTTATATACTGTAACAAATAGAAATGATCTCTGAAACTGTGAAATTCAGACCTTTATGATCTATTCATAACTTTACTGTTGACCCTACTAAGTGATCTAATATTTTCACATGTTGATTTTCACATTTCACAGCATAGCTGTAGGGCTGGCCTGAACATTTATACCATTGAAATATGTTTTCATTTTATAATTTATGAAGGTGTGGTTTGAGACATCCAGGAAGAATTTGAGAAACATTAAGTTGAGGGAAAATGAAAATTGCTGACATTTATTATAGCTTTTAAAAGTTCCTTACATTTACTCTGCTGCAGCCTTCTGATTAATGCCCATCTCAGCAGCATTTTCCCAGTAGCTTTGAAAAGGTTAAGCTACGTTCTTGAACATCAAACCTTCAGTCAATGTAGTCCATGAGCAGGAGCAGAGAATGCTGCATTGTTCAGTCAGATATAAAGGATCAAGTTTATAAGTTTACTTGATATAAACAACAACAACAAAAAAAAATCTCACCTTCACTTCCCATCCCTCACAGCCACAACTGTTTGAAACTTAAATGCTCTTCAGCTGACATTTACGTGGCTTACTGAGGGCAGTGGTGAGGCGTGAGGGTGGAGGGGAAACAGGGAATGAACTGCACTGTTTTATTTTGATTCCTAAACAGGTATCCTATTATCTTGCACCTTGGTTTACAAGTTGTGTCTTCTTACTCAACAGTTTTAACACTGCACTAAGTCCCGTTGTACATATGTATATACAGGACCCATGTATCCCAGAGTCTCTGAATCAGAAACTGTATTTTAAATACAATCCTCTGGTGTTTTGTATTCACAGTGGAGTTGAGAACTTGTTTGGAGGTTCTAGAAAGGGAGCGCAGCTACTAGTATACCCTCAACCAAAGACTGGTCAGTCTCTATTCGGGGAAGGCCATCCTTTGGGGAAAGTTCACAGCTTCAGGAGGGACACACATGGAGCGGTGAGGGAGGAAGGGGACACCTGCCTAGTCAGCCAGATCAGCTGAATCAACCCTGGAGATCAATAAGGTGACCGATGTCACAGCCACATTGCCCTCACATCCTCACAGTGGAGTTGAGAAACTCTTTTTCTTTCAATATTTTGCCTGAGCAGTTAACTAAAAATTCCCCCCAAAGTGCCTCAGTTTTCTAGTTGCAAAGTAAGACTGAGCAATATGTATAACTCCTCTCAAACATCTTCATGCTAGTTTTTAGAAAGGCTTATATGGTTAATCTTATATTAGTGTGGCTCCCCTTCACTCTAACCTAGATTCTTTGTAAGCTACTAACAAAAGGAATAAATGCCATCTATCTCATTGCCTTGAGGAAGGAGTTTTCTTTTTTTATTTTATTTTATTTTATTTTATTTTATTTTATTTTATTTTAATAAGAGAGACAGAGAGAGAGACCAGAGCACTGCTCGGCTCCTGTTTATGGTGGTGCTGAGAATTAAATCTGGGCCCTCAGAGCCTCAGGCATTCAAGTTTTTAGCAAAGCTATTACTTTGTCTCCTCAGCACCTAGGAAAGAGATTTCAAGGAGTTTTATTCCAGTATCTGAAATGTGTGAAACTTCTCATTCTATTCTAATTTCTTACAAAGTGTTGGGTAAATCAACAAGTTGTTTATTTGTTTGTTTGTTTTTAAGTAGAAGATAGCTTTACTAGTTGCAGGTCCTGGCTTTCAAGGTGTCTCCCAAAGACAAAGCTTTGACTGATTTTTTAAAGTATTAAATGAAATAACATACAGGAAAATATATCTATTTTATTTATTAAAATAAAACAATGTTGCAGATGAAGATTTGGGTCTCCATTTTGGAAAAAGCTAGTAGGTCTATTTTAGGTATATTCCAGAGGGCCATGACTTTACTAGTTTTTGCCTTTGCCTGACATCTAATAAGCAGACGGACCTGGTTATTGTCTGGGGAGATTGTGTCATAGTTGGAAAAAGGACTAACAAGCTATATCAGGGAAGATAATAGCTCCCAAATATGGGGAAATTATAGTACTCCCAGTGGGATAAAGAATAGGGAAGCTATTAAAGGAGGGGGTTTGATATGGAGCTCTGGGGGTGGGCACTGTGTGGAAACATACCCCTCTTATCCTATAATCTTGTCAATATTACCATTTTATAAATAGAAATTAAAAATAAATAAATAAATAAATAAAAAACAATGTATTTTCTCATGTGTAGATTACTAAGCAAAATACCATCTCAAATTTTGTGAGAACTATGGTGGTTATAACACACAAAACTTTAGTGGAGGGTACAGTGATTTATACACACACACACACACACACACACACACACACACTATTGGGCTTCAGGGATATATTTTCACACATGTGTATGCATATGTATGTGAGTGTGGAAATATACCCCTAAAGCCCAATGTGATGGATATCACATTAAATTTGTATATGGCTCTGGGAGAATATTCATTTTGATGATATTTACTCTTCCAATCCATGAGCATGGGATGTCTTTCCATTTCTTGGTATCAGTTTATATTTCTTCGAATAGTGACTCATAGTTTTCAGTATGTAATTCTTTGTTTACATATACTTCTTTGTTCAGCTTTATTCCTAGTTATTTTATTGATTTTGCTGCAACAGTGAATGGAAATTATTTCTGGATATCCTCTCCTTTGGATTTAATGTTTGAATAAAAAATGCCACTAATTTTTGTACATTGATTTTGTAGCCTGACACCTTGCTATATTGCCTAACAACTTCCAGTAGTTTTCTGCTGGATTCTTTAGTTTTTTTTTATGTATACTATCATATCATATGTAAATAGTGACTTTTCCCTTTTCTTGACTTCTTCCCTTCTGCTCTGTATTCCTTTTATTTCTTTCTCTTGCCTGATTGCTATAGCAAGAACTTCCAATACGACGTTGAAGAGTAATGGTGACAGTGGACAGCCCTGTCTAGTCCCTGATCTGAGGGGGAATGTTTTCAGCTTCTGTCAGTTGAATATGATGTTGGCTGTAGGTTTGCTATATATGGACTCCACTATCTTGAGGAATTTACCATCTATTCCCACTTTTTTTTTTAGTGTTTTGAGCATGAATGGGTGTTGGATTTTGTCAAAGGCTTTCTCTGCATCTATTGAGATAATCATGTGGTTTTGTTTTGCTTTTATTGATGTACTGAATGACATTGATTGACTTATATATGTTGAACCAGGCTTCCATTTCTGGAATAAATCCTACTTGGTTGTGATGAACAATTTCTTTGATATACTTCTGGATCTGGTTGGCCAGTATCTTGTCTAATATTTTGGCATCCGTGTTCATCAGAGATATAGGTCTGTAATTTTCCTTTTTTTTTTGTGTGTGTGTGTATCTGCTTTTGGTATGAGGATGATATTGGCTTCATAGAGGATAGAAGGAAGTGTCCCTGTTTCTTCAATCTTGCTGTATTATTATTGTCTAAAAGCTTAAGTTTTTCATATATATATATATATATATATATATATATATGAATTAGAAAAAAAGAAATGGAATCAAACATCTAACTTTTACTGTGAATAAATCTGAAGCCAAACCATGTCGCTGTATGATTCTATATTTTCTTCTGTCTAAGCCAAGTCCTCCTAAGATTAAGGAGCAGTGTATCCTTCTTTACTGTGTTCTGCTGGCTCAGCTCACATGTGGGCACAGCAGGTTCCAAGCAATATTTACTGATATATTTCCCCAGTCCTAGTGACAAAAAGTAAATCTCTCCATTGCTTTTTATCAATTAAAAAAAAAAACTTAAAGGATACATTTATGTGATTATTTTCAGAAAAATATTTCTTTCTAACACATCTGTCTTCTTGTTAAATGTTGGTTTGGGAATAAAATCTGGCTTTGCTACTCCCTCCTCTGATTGTGTTGTAACCCAAGTAACAGTTCCAAAACCAGACAGGCCAATTAGTAGTGCATCTAATTTTTATAATTTCTAAAACTCTCCATCACAATGAGGCTATTACAGGAAAATTAACCTCCAGCAGTTGAAATCTCTCAGCATGGAGTTTAGCCAGGGGCAGGAGCAAAGCTGACTTACATAGAAGGAAAGCACAGGTTTTTTCTTTTCCAATGACTATGTGAAAAGTCAGCCAAAATGTGAAACCCTTGTTACTTCACTGACTTCTGCATCCTTTTGGCAACCATAATGCTGAGGACAAACTTAAGTGAGGGAAGCATTGGAATGGAATCACTTTGCAAGAATTGGTTTTCACCTCCTCATCCTTGGGTAAATGACCATGAAGAACAGAAAACAAAACTGATTCAGAGGAAAGAAAGGAAACAGATTCTAAAATAGGGTCTGAAATAGACCGATTCTTGAACGCGTCAATGGAATGAAGGTGAGAAATGTGAAATGTGTATGTGTCAGGCAATAAATTAGGCATGCTTTTAAGGAGTTGACTATAAGTCAGTATTTTTTGGATAAATTAAATATTTTCATTAAATGTTGAGGGTGATGGCCAGAGAGATAGCTTACAAGGCAGGGTGTGTACCTTGCTATGAATATGATGTAGCCTTGTTCTCCTGAATCACTTCAAACAAAGGTGCTATGCCACTGTAGGAAGTTCTGATGCTATGATGTCTCTCCTTTTTACTCTGTCTCACTGTCTCTGCCTCTCTGTATGTATATCTGAATGAAAAAAGAAACTGCTTTTATGGTGATACTACATCTGTGCAAAGCAGTGGCTCTGCAAAAAAGTAAAAACAAAAAAATGAATGTTGTTAGTAAAACACAATTGTAGTTATTGCTATATTTTAAATGTACTATTTTATTTTATTTTATTTATCAGAGCACTGCTCAGCTCTGGCATATGGTGATAACAGGGACTGAACCTGGAACCTTAGAAGCTGAAGCATGAAAGTCTTTTGCAAACCATTATGCTATCATAGGCCCTTTCTTTATTTTTAAAATGAAAGCATTTTTATTTATTTAAACTGTTAGCTTTCAGAGATATATTTTCACACTCACATACATATACATACACATGTGTGAAAATAACACACAAAACTTTAGTGGAGGGTACAGTAATCTTTGATAAAGGGACTCAAATTATTAAATGGAGAAAGGAAGTTCTCCAATAAATGGTGTTGGGAAAACTGAGTTGAAACCTGCAGAAGAATGAAACTGGAAACTGAACCACTTTCTCTCAAGAGAGACAAAATCAACTCCAAATGAATCAAGGACCTGGATATTTGACCAGAAACTATCAAATACTTAGAGGAAAACTTTGTTGGAACACTTCACCACCTAAACCTCAAGGACATCTTTGATGAAACAAATCCAATTGCAAGGAAGTCTAAAACAAAAACAAATCAATGGGGCTACATCAAATTGAAAAGCTTCTACACAACCAAAGAAACTATCACACAATCAAGGAGACCCCTTACAGAATGGGAGAAGATCTTCACATGCCATACATCAGACAAGAGACTAATCACCAAAATATACAAAGAGCTCAGCAAACTTAGCAACAAAAAAGCAAATGACCCCATCCAAAAATGAGCAGAGGATATGAACAGAATATTCACTACAGAAGAGATCCAAAAGGTTAACAAACACATAAAAAATTGGTCCAGGTAGCTGATTGTCAGAGAAATGCAAATAAAGACAACATTGAAATACCACCTCACCCCTATAAGAATGGCATACATCAAAAAGGACAGCTGCAAAAAATGCTGGAGAGGCTCTGGGGACAAAGGAACCTTCTGCACGTCTGGTGGGAATGTAAATTGGTCCAACCTCTGTGGAGAATAGTCTGAAGAACTCTCACTAGGCTAGACATGGACTTTCCATATGACCCAGTAATTCCTCTCCTAGGGATATACTCCTAGGACTTAATAATACACAACCTAAAAGATATGTGTACACCTATGTTCATAGCAGCACAATTCATAATAACTAAAATTGGAAGCAAACCAGGTTCCCAACAACAGATGAGTGGCTGAGAAATCAGTGGTTTATATACACAATGGAAAACTATGAGGCTATTAAGAACATTTAATCCACTTTCTCTGACCCATCTTGGGTGGAGCTAAAAGGAATTGTGTTAAGTGAGCTAAGTCAGAAATACAAAGATGAGTATGGGATGATCCCACCATAAACAGAAGTTGAGAAATAAGGATGGGTTTTGATACAGTCTTTTGATGTTGGGAATGGTGTTTATGTACACTCCTATTAATTTGTAGTCATATAAATCACTATTTAATTAATATGAAAGGGGAAAAATTGATTGAATGTCCCATATTTTTAATGTACAGCACATACACTGAGTCTTTACTATGTTGACTATCTTAAGAGCATAGACCAGGGAGAACAGAAGCAACCAGTGGCACATCTATATACAAATAATATCAACGGACATAAATTATGGTAATGTTGTGTATGGTACATAATGTTGTGCATGCAAATCCTCACAGAGGGATATTGCAAAGTTAAGCCAATTACCAAATAATGTGATTATAGCAATAACTCTCTATTGCCTTCTTAAACCCAAAGACAGCAGGAACCTCCCACTTCCTCTATAGAGCCCATATTTCCCCCAATCCAGAACCTCTAGGGTTGGGACTCACTTTCCTGCATGCTTCTCTCAAGTCATGCCAAATGATATTGCATCTGCTGATCCCAACCTAATAAATGCAACAAGAACCACCTCAGCATGATTCACTTCAGACTGAGTTCAGAAATGTCATGTTTGGAATGTCAATTCTTCAGCCTCATTACTCAGGTGAGACCTTTCCTTTCATAGGATTCTCTAACATCATTTCAGGTGGTTCACTTCCTAACAAAGTCCAAAAACCTAGGTATATACCAGGTCCATGAAATAGAGTATATGTTCACATGTATATATAAATTAGAGCAAAATATATACCTGAAAGCAAAAGTAGACAACAGTCTGCAGTGAGCCAGTATAAAGTTCATAATGAAATAGTGTCTACTTAGTCTTAGCTACACTCATCACCTATTTCCTATTATACTTCATTCACTCACTCCCAAGCTATCCTTATCAAAGCAAGGGCTGCAAAAGCTGAACAAGGGCAAGAGACTGGCAAACTTTAAGGATGACTCTTTAATCACTTCAGGCCACCTTATCACTTGGGGCCCTATTTGGGGAGTCCTGAGATTCCCAAACATAGGTTCATAATTAGTCAACAATTTGTTTGGCTTTATATGTTAATTATCTTTTCAGCCATCAGGTTCCAGATACTAGCATGATGCCAACTGGACTTCCCTGGAGAGACAACCCCACCAATGTGTCCCAGAACCCTGCCCCACTAGGGAAAGAGAGAGGCAGGCTGGGAGTATGAATGAACCTATCAATGCCCATGTTCAGCAGGGAAGCAATTACAGAAGCCAGACATTCCATCTTCTGCATCTCACAGTGACCTTGGGTCCATAATCCCAGAGGGTTAAAGAATAGGAAAGCTATCAATGAGGGGATGGGATACAATGTTCTGCTGGTGGGAATTGTGTGGAGTTGTACCCGTCTTATCCTATGGTTTTGCCAGTGTTTCCTTTTTATAAATAAAATAAAATAAAATAAAATAAAATACCTTTGAGAATGCTATACATTGAAGGTAGAAAAAGAAGCAGTGAGGATTTAGAGGGAAGGAACCCTTATTTTCTACTGATGGAAATGTAAATTGATTCAGCATCCTTGGAAAAAAGGGTAAGAATAAATTTTAAAATGCAAGTCCAAATAACTGCTTTGTGAGTATAGGGAATAATTAAGATAATTAAAATCTATATAGCTTTGAATAAATGGCAACCAACAGACTTAGTTGGTTGAGGGTTGCTTATGAGAGTTTTGTAATCTGACTTCCTGATTATGAGTATTTTTAAGGGAGCCTCCTCCTCTTCCTCTTCCTCCCCCTGCATCTTCCTACCCCTCCTCCTCCTACTTCTTCTTTTCTCCCCCTCCTCCTCCTACTCCTTCTTTCTTCTTCTTCTCCTCCTCCTCCTCCTTCTTCTTCTTCTCCTCCCCTCCTTCTTCTCCTTTTTCTTCTCTCTCTCTCTCTCATCCCAGGGATGGATCCCTAAACCTCATGCAGGCTTGGCATGCCCTATATCACTTCCTGTCTCTATTGTTATATTTTAAAAAATGGAATAGTAGGATGTGTATATGAAGTAAAAGTGAACAGAACTGACCTCCCCCCCCAAAAAACAGATATCTACAACAATCTAATTATTATTATTATTATTAATATTTTATTTACAACTGTCAAACTTAACAAACCACATCAACTACAGATGAGACATCTGCAAAAGTAGTTGAGTCACAGTTGGGTGCTCATATGTGTGGTTGGGGTGAGAAGAGGTGTGGGATTGAAAGCAAACACAAAGAATTACTCTGGCACAGGATGGTGCAATTTTCCATCTTCTCAAAGTTAAGGTAACATGCAGACATGCAAAAAAATAAATTTTGGGTGTTAAAGAATAAATTGAGCCTTGCTTCCCTGGTTGGAATGCAAGCTGGTGCGACATTATGTGAAACAGTAAAGAGAAGCTTTAAGCAAATACAAATGGAAATATCTTTTGATCCGGCAAGTCCACCCCTAGGCATTTATCCAAAGAGATAATAACTTTAACTCAAAGGGATATTATTTACTCCTATGTTCATAGCTGTATTCCTCACAAAAGTCAAATATGGAATTAACCAAAATATGTTACAACAAATGACTAGATAAAAAAAAGTATGGGACATATCCTCGGTGGGATACTACTCAACAATAAAAGAGACAGTATAATATCCTTTATGATAAAATGGATGGAATTGGAGATTATGTTTAGTGAAGTAAGTAGGGAGATAAAGGACAACTACAGAATGATTTCAGTCATATATGTAATATAGAGAATTAAACACAGGAACTGGAAAAAAAATGTCAGCCCATATCCAAGACTTTAGAATACTATAGTGGTTATCTGGGGGCAGGGGAACACAAACCTTTAATGGTAAGAACAATGTGAAATTATACTTCTATTATTTTATAATCTTACCAATTACTATTAATTCAATATGTCAGGAGAAATGTATTTAATACTTCAAGTTCTCCACTACATCATAGCACTTAGTGTACATATTTTCTTTAGCTAAGTATATTACTAGGCTTAGATTGTTTAAAGAGCTTTAATATTTATATATGATTAAGTTACATATAACTTTAGGCCAGATAGGTCAAAACCAGTTGACACAGTCAGTATCTAAGATACTGTTATTAGATATCCTTAAATGGTATAAAGTATAGTGAGTTCATATATATTATGGTAAATCCTAACCACTGGATTTTCAAAGAGAAACAAACCCCCAACTAACTTCGTTATAATAATATTCAAGTATTGGTATTTAAACTCTTTCTAAGAATACAAGGAACTCTTTTCAAGACTACAAGGAACTCTTTCCATTCTGTTTTAAAACCTTATTTCTTCTAATCCTGGGACCTCTAAGACTATGCCCATATTTCTTGATGTTTCTTCTTTCTGATTCCTTACCATCAGACTACCTCTATCAACCTCAACAGTGCTACCAGTGCTGCCATGCCACATTATGCTGCTACTGATTTGATACTGTGCATTATCTCCAAAGATGCCAAGATTGAGATGTCAACCTCCCAGCTTCTCTGTTGAGATCTTTCTTAACACATGGGACTACCTACTTCCCTTTCAGATGACACATTTTCTAAGTTACAGATACAATATGTAGGGTAGGGCACTTTAATCTCTTCTGACACAGCATCAACATTATTGTTACCTCTTGATAAACTTTAGAAGAAACACTATACAACTGGCCAAGAGATATACTTGCAAAAACTATATCTAAAGTAAAAGAAAATTATTGTGCCTATGACAACTTTTAGAAATATCAAACATTTAAATTCAGGGTGAAAATGAGGCTAACTAAGACCCCCACTAAAATCCTAGATGTATTTCTTCCCTAACCGGTAGCAAGATCCTATAAACCTAATACCAGTTTGAATACAAAAATGACACTCAACATTTTAACAACTGAGAGAAAATCTAAGCTAGTCAGATAAAGAGGTTACTACAAAAGCTGGATAAGGGCAAGGGACTAACTCACTTAAAAATAGCCTTTTCAGCCACTCTCAGACCACCCCATTATCTGGGGCCCTAGATAGGGAGTCCATGAATTCCTCCATACATACAATGGGCCTAGACCTTTAATAGATCACTCTCTCTACTAACACTGGTCACATCCATTGGGGACAGCATCATAAGCCCTTATATGGACTTCTTCAGGACAGTACCTTCACTATAAATCAGCAGTGGTAGAGATTGCTCCACTCTCCAAAGGGAAGCTGGGTCATTCTTAAGCCACCCAAGGAAGACTAGATCCAAAGTGAGCATAGCCTAGAATGTTCCCAGCTGCAGACAATCTCACCAGTGTCCTGGAACCCCACTTCACCAGAGTCCTGCCCCACTAAGGGAAGATAGAAACAGGCTGGGAGTATGGATCGACCTGCCAACACCCATGTCCAGTGGAGAAGCAATTACAGAAGTCAGACCTTCCACTTTTTGTACCCCATAATGATCCTGGGTTCATGTTTTCAGAAGGATAAAGAATAGGAAAACTTCCAATGGAGGGCATGGGGTACAGAACTCTGGTGGTAGGAATTGTATGGAATTTTACCCCTCTTATCCTATGGTCTTGCCTATCATTATTAAATCAATCAAAGATGGAGGAAGAGAGACAGAGAAAGAGAGAGAGAGAGAGAGAGAGAGAATATGTTCTCAGCTTGACTATGTACTATGAGCTCAGTCTGACAGGGACTCAGAGACTGTCTAGGCTACAGTGCTAAATATGAATAAATATGGGCTCCTGGTTAGATCATTGTGGTAAACAGATAATTTCATCTATATATTTTCTTCATGTTTGTGATCAACTCTTTGCCCTAATCCTTCTTCCTATTTCTACTCTCAGTTCTGAAATAATTTTCCCAAACAATATTGTTCACCCATCTGCTGTGCAGATGTCCCCTCAGGCTCGTGCCAGTTCCCGTGAGAGTTAATATGATATTCTCGAAGTGCCCTTCCCAACCAATCCTATCCCGGCTCATCACTCCCAGTTTTTGCCCTATAAAGCCTTTCTTCTTCTGCCTCTATCTCTTTCCTGCTTTTCACTTCAGTGATTAGACTCAGGGAAGGTTGCTGCGCGGCAGCGCCATTTTGGCTAGCTCCACGTGGCCTGAACCACTGTGCTCTCACCCAACTCTGATGTGCCTGCAAGAATAAAGAATTGTGTTCCCTCTCTGCTCCAGATCTCCTCTCTCTCTCTCTTTCCTCCGCATCACAGCATGACACCCATCCAGAAGTTAGCTATCAAGTTCAAAGATTAATAAGACATAGGCTCCTAGGAAGATTCTAAAAACAGACTTTCTAGGGTCTTACCATCCTAACAATCCTATTCTTACCTACTCCATTCCTACTTTCTAGTTAATGTTTATTAAACATTTTCTCCTGCTTCATATCTTACCTGTCTTCAGACACCAGATGCTACTATGATTGCAGATGCTATTATGATTCCATCCTGACTTCTCTGAGCAAATGATCTCACCAATGTACCCCAGAACACTATCTCTCTAGAGCCTTTCCATACTCAAAAAAGACAGAAACAAGCTGGGGGTATGGATCAATCTTCTAGTGCCTATGTCCAGTGGATAAGCAATTACAGAAGCCAAAGTCCTCACCTTCTGCACCCCATAAAGAATTTTGATCCAGGGGCCAGATGGTGGTGCACCTGGTTAAGTGCACACATTATAGTGGACAAGGACATGAGTTCAAGCTTCTGCTCCCCACCTGTAGGAGGGAAGCTTCATAAGTGGTGAAACAGTATTGCAAGTGTCTATGTCTCCTCTTTATCTCCCCCCCCTTTTCTATCTCCAAAATAAACCATATATCTATATCTATCTATGTATCTATATCATCTATATCTATATGTTTATATTTATAATTTTGGTCCATAATCCCTGAGGAGTAAATGATTGAAGAATAAACCAAAAGGCTCTGTATCCCAACTAGGAATTGAAGCACTGGTCACCAGGAATCTTGTTTTTATAGAATCAATGAAGGGGAAGAAACCTCTGAAAAAAAAAAAAAAAACAGAGGAATCCAGGTACAGTTTCAATTATCTGAGAGAAAAGAGGAAAAAAGAAAAGACACCTGGATGTAGTAATAGGTAAAGGGGTGAACTAGAAAGGAAGTAAAGGCAGTAACATTAAAAATAATGGGGGAAATATATATATATATATATATATATATATATATATATATATATATAATTATAGAATATTCCTATATTGGTGATCTTGGGAGCTCTACTGTCATTTCCAGTGAAGGGGATAGGACATGGAACTCTGGTGGTGGAAATTGTATGGAACTATACCCCTTTTAACTTAAACATTTGTAAATCAACATTAAATCTTTAATAAATTAATTAAATTAATTAATTGGAATAGTAGGAGGGGAGTGACATGCTTTGCAACTCCAAACCCATCAGGTCCTGAAGATAAAGGTTCTTCTTTTTCTCTTATTCTGTTGTCTTACCTTTGCTTTTCTCTCCAACCAAATGCTGATCCTGAGTTCTTTCTATTTTGCCCTTGAGCTTCCCTCAGGCTTCTCTTTGTCTTACAACTGACTCAAGTCTTTAATGAATTTTAAGTGATATTCTAAGAAAAGAACATTTTAGTTAGAATATTCTGTAACCCTTCTATGACCTTAAACCCTCATAAGCTTTCAAAAATGGGACTAAAGTGCATCAAATTTAGGACTGAATGCTACTTCAAAAAAAATTAAAACAAAACAAAAACATTAGTCAACAGTCTAAGATTAATTTAAGCCATCCATCCAGGAAATTGTGATTCTTTGTGTTAGGGGGGTTGTAAAGAGGAAATGTGGACATTGATTAGAGTTTAATCACTTTAAATACAGTATTATTTCTATTTATAGTCATGAGCTGGTCCTTCAGTGACTCTCATATCAGCATGAGATAGCAAGAAAATCTAGAGCACAATTTCCTAGAATTCCAACAATTCCACTGGGCTCTAGTACATTGGGCTTAATTATATTTGGGTGAAAGTTAGTATAACTACTTATAAACTTGTTTCATGATTATTTTTAAGAGAAAGAAAATAAATTTATGGAGCAATGAAGTCTACCTGCAGGGATTTTAATCTCATTTTAGAATTCTATAAAGACTTCCATTGGAAAGGCAAACTTTCCAAAATCCCATCAAGGGGGCTTGCCAAAATTCCAGCCAGTGTCCTGAGAAATGCAAGTGGAGTACTAGTTATTACATGGATTTTAATTTGTGCAAATCCATTAACACAAATCTCTAATTAAAAAAAAATCAATAGATAGCTGTGACATTAACCAGGAAAATCTAATAGAAGGTCCTCATTTTTTTCTATTTAATTAACTTGAACATAACATGATAGGCTCAACAGATACTTTAATTAGATGCATATGAAGAGAATTTTTACAAAATTAAATGGACTATCTACTTGCAACTGATATGATGCAAGTTGCAGTAAAAGATTTGCTCAAATCTCTAACTACTGGTAATTTCCTTGAGAGGGACATGAATTCTTGCATAACATCTTTACAAGTCAATCTTTGTTCAAGAGGCTGTCCTTTGTCAAGAAATAGTACACTGAACTGCCTGTTTCTTTCACAGCTCTTTTTTTTTTTTCTAAGTGAGATATTCATACAGAAAGCACAAAAGGCAAACTTCAAGAAACGGTTTACCAAGCACATAATTTCAGGCATCTCACAGTAAAAATGGCCCAAAATAAATTACTCTAATTAACAGGGCAGACATGTGTCCAAGATTATGTTGGGCAATATCAGTTTAGGCCTGTTGCTTGGCTAGGTCATTCTTCTAATTATCAACCATTCTAACTACCTGTTTCATGCTACTAAACTAGTTTTTTTTCACATTTTGGTGAAAGATAGGATTTCCTGATCACAAGTTCTTCAAATTTAGGAAATTAATAAATACCCATCACTGCCTAGGCAAGAAGCAAGCAGTGATTTGCCCTCCCCTTCATTTGATTTTTTTTTCCACTCAGTATTTTCATTTTCAACTTTGCTTTCCATTGCTTTCCATTTACGATAATGTTTCAATTTAACATAACTATCAACTCAGAAGTCATCACGTCTGAGGAAGCTTTGTTCTCTTTAAGTTATTTTTCTCATATAAAATAGTATATTAATAGGGAGTCGGGAGATAGCACAGTGTGTTAAGTGCTCATGGTGCAAAGCACGAGGACCAACATAATGATCCCGGTTCGAGTCCCTGGTTCCCCACCTGCAGGGGAGTCGCTTATCAGGCAGAGAAGCATGTCTGCAGATGTCTATCTTTCTCTCCCAGTCTCTGTCTTCCCCTCCTCTCTCCATTTCTCTCTGTCCTATCTAACAATGATGGCATCAATAGTAACAACAATAATAACTAAAACAACAATAAAAAGAGCAACAAAATGGAAATAAATAAATATAAAAAATTAAAAATCATATATTAATCTACAACATACTATATATGAAATGGAAGATTCTATATAAAATGTGCATAGTCATTTTGTAGTTAATGTCCATGTGGGCTTCAAATGATGCTTACTTACTGACATTCATGGATATGTGCAATTCCCTTCTCCATCCACTGTACCAGGACTAGTTTTAAAGTCCAGTCATTCTAAATCTAGGTAATATAGACTGCTGTTTCTATTTTGTGTGGTCTATTATTTATGTTTGTGTCTTTTAGATCATAATCTAGGGGAAGACATATTAGATATTATGCTGTAAGTAACCCTAGGAGGAGTACCACATAGTACCACATATATTTCTGGTCAACCAAAAGCAAAGATCTGTGATCTACCAGAAATCACATGAATGAGCCTGGAAGTAGATTTTTTTCAAGCTTCAACTGAGACTTTAATTGAGTACAGTTGGTTGCATCAACATTAAACTTAGCCTAATCCGATTCTTAACCCTAAGCACCTATTAGACAACAAATACTAACTATTGCAAAATATAAGTTTTGGTGTCAATCTATAATTCACAGTTAACCTAAACTCTTGCCTCCTAAGAGAATGTAGTGATAAAAAGTTAATGTAGTTCATAAAGAAGTTAGTTGTATCAGGAACCATGAAACATATAGACTTAAAATGAGCATCAGCTATCTATCCTTTCAAAAATTATTTTGATCATTTATGATGTTTAAACTTGTACCAGATACTATATTAGTTGCTGAGGACATAGGGACATATAGCTAAGCACTGCTTAGTTCTGACTTATGGTGGTGCTGGAGATTGGCCTGTAACCTAAATTTCCCTAGCCTTACCATGTTAATTTTTTTTTCATAAAATGGAATCCATAGCTACTAAGTCTTAAATTATAAGTCCATCACTGACTCAGTGAAAGGTTTGAAAGAGGCCATTTTTACCTTATATTTCTATTTATTAGAGTACATTAAGTGGAATTAAAATTATTAGATAACTATAGCAGTAAGGTTTCAAAAAATCACAAAGTGTTGGATAAGAGTTATATAAGAAAGGGTTATTTCCTTAATAAGAGTTTGTCTCTTCAATTCCTGAGCTGTGTCATCATAGTTTAATGAAAATTTTCTATTGTAACTTTGATTCACACTAAGTGAGTTGCTTTTATCCCTACTTTCAGAGGCAGGACAATTTTCCTGTGAAGTAAGGTGATGTATAGTACCTGTAATTCTACAGACCCTTGTTCTGCACAATAATGAAGAATCAGTACTGACAAATCCAAAGTAATCACCATTCTTTCCATCTTCCCTCACTCCCTGAAGCTTAAACTAATAATAATAACCATTTTAAAGCTTTCTCCTGGGAAACTTGGGCATGACTGGAAGTGAAATCAATTGTTCTTGGGACAGCTATTATTGTAAGAATTAATCACCACTATTTGCAATTACTGTACCATACAATTATCACTAATATTTATGCTGCTGTGACTACTGTTAGAGACTGCCTTGCTTTTATGCTATTACCCAAGAACAGAGATGCAGAATGGAAAAAATAAATGAAACTCAAGAAAGGAGATGACAGGTTGAGAGGATTTGATTCTCCCACTGTCAGGACAAAATATTCTAAAGTCACTGCCTGCTCATGTTAGAGCAGCACCCTACTCAGAACTGTAAGTTATTTTTTTACTTTATTTTCTGAGAGTTCAATGGGGTTTGAAAGGATATAAATTATAAATATTTTCAGCCTTAAAAATCTATTTTCTGAGCCTATATAACTCAGTTGCTCTAAAAGGTATAAAAAATTAAAATTTATTATTGTTATTAGTATAGTGTAGAAATAAATGGTGATCTTTTAAAGACCAGATCCTATGGCCCAGAGATGAGTGCTACACTACTATTAAGTGTGTGAGTTTGAAGAACTAATTTTGACTTCCTGAGTCTTATATTTCTCATTTTGAAATAGAGATAATAACTAACTATTTTAGGGCGGGGTTGGGAGCACACCTTTTGATGTATATAACATGTATATGTTACAATGCACAAAGACATGTGTTCAACCTTCTGGTCCCCGCTTGCAGGCGGAAGCTTCACAAGTGATTAAGAAGTGCCAACAGGTATCTCACTTTCTCTCTCCCTCTCTCTCCCCTCTTCCCTCTCAAATTCTGTCTCTATCAGATAATAAATAAAATAAATGTAACTATCTTATAGGGTGGTGAGAATTATTTTTTATCCTGTATGTGAAGCACTCAACACAGACTGACAGAATTAATTTGTGGCAGATATGAGATATTTGTTCTTATAGATAAACATATATCAAAAACAATTTTGAGGTTATAAAATACTCCATTTCCCAAGTTTTTATAGTGCTTGACAGGCTATTTTGTGTATACTTTAAGATCAATCGTTGACTTTAGTGAAATTCAGCATGATTTGCAAATAGTGTCACTTAATAAGTACTTTGTTTTGTAAAGATGGTCTCAAAAAACATATCCTGGTCATCCAGATATAGTTGACATGATAGAGCACACATTTTATCAATCACATAAGGACCTAATGTGAGGCATGTCACCACATGAAAGTACTGTGACTAGCACCAGGAGGAAGTTTTGTAGGAGGTGGAGAAGTGCTGTTTTTTATCTATCATATATAATCTGTCTGAAATAAAAGAAATAAAAAAGTTGACAGGGTGTAGAATCACATGTGTATAAGATACAAATCAACTGGATCATATGGAAGGTCCATGTCTAGCCTTCTGAGAGTTTTCCAGACTGCTCTCCACAGAGGCTGGACCAATTTACATTCCCACCAGCAATGTAAAAGGGTTCCTCTGTCCCCACAACCTCTCCAGCATTTGTTGCTGCTGTCCTTTTTGATATATGCCATTCTTACAGGAGTGAGGTGGTATCTTAGTGTTGTCTTAATTTGCATTTCTCCGACAATCAGTGACCTAGAGCAGTTTTTCATATGTTTGTTAGCCTTTTGGATCTCCTCTGAGGTGAATGTTTTGTTCATATCCTCTGCCCATTTTTGGATGGGGTCATTTCCTGGAGTTATACCCCAAGGACTCCGTAACACCCAACCAAAAAGAGGTGTGTACTCCTATGTTCATAGCAGCACAATTCATAATAGCTAAAACCTGGTGCTAAAAGCAATCCAGGTGCCCAACAACAGATGAGTGGCTGAGAAAGCTGTGGTATATGTACACAATGGAATATTATGCAGCTATCAAGAACAATGAACCCACCTTCTCTGACCCATCTTGGACAGAGCTAGAAGGAATTATGTTAAGTGAGCTAAGTCAGAAAGATAAAGATGAGTATGGGATGATCCCACTCATCAACAGAAGTTGAGTAAGAAGATCTGAAAGGGAAACTAAAAGCACGACCTGACCAAATTGTAAGTAGGGGACCAAAGTAAAAGCCCTGTGGTGAGGGGTAGACATGCAGCTTCCTGGGCCAGTGGAGGGTGGGAGTGGGTGGGAGGGATGGGTCACTGTCTTTTGGTGGTGGGAATGGTGTTTATGTACACTCCTAGTAAAATGTAGTCATATAAATCACTAGATAATTAATATGAGAGGGGGAAAATTAATTGTATGTCTCGAAGTTTTTTAAAACACAGATTGAATCTTATTAATATTTAGACTGTGTATTTGATAGGCTGACTCTCTCAAAATCCCAGACCAAGTAGATGAGACACAACCAATAGCACAGCTATATACAAGATACTGGGTACTTTACAGCAAACCTTAACAAAAGGACTTTTCAAAGTTAACCCAATTACCAAATAATGTGATGATAACATTAACTATCAATTGTCTTTTTGAACCCTAAAATAGCAGGAACCTCACATTTCCATTATAGAGCCTCTACTTCCCCCAGTCCTAGAACCCTTGGATAGGGCCCACTTTCCCATATGCCTCTCCCTATCCATATAAAATAATATTGCATCTGCCGATCACAACCTAATCAATGCAACGATGGCCATCTCAACATGCTTCACTTCAGACTGTGTCCAGAGACTTCACGTGTGGAATGACAACTCTTCAGCTTCATTACTCGGGTGAGACCTTTCCTTTCATAGTATACTCTAATTCCATCTCAGGTTGTTCACTTTCTAACAAAGTCCCAAAACCTAGATATACACCAGTTTCTGTGAGAGAGAGCATATGTTCACACGTATCCATAAACTACTGCAAAATATATACCTGAAAGCAGAAGTACACTAGAGTTTGCAGTGAATACCCCCCTAACACTTCCTCTCCACTATTCCAAGCTTTGGGTCCATGATTGCTCAACAATTTGTTTGGCTTTGTATGTTAACTCTCTTTTCAATCACCAGTTTCCAGATGCCATCAGGATGCAGGCCAGACTTCCCTGGACTGAAGACCCCACCAATGTGTCCTGGAGCTCCGCTTCCCCAGAGACCCACCCTACTAGGGAAAGAGAGAGGCAGACTGGGAGTATGGACCGACCAGTCTAAATCCATGTTCAGCGGGGAAGCAAATACAGAAGCCAGACCTTCCACCTTCTACAACCCACAATGACCCTGGGTCCATGCTCCTAGAGGGATAGAGAATGGGAAAGCTATCAGGGGAGAGGGTAGGATATGGAGATTGGGTGGTGGGAATTGTGTGGAGTTGTACCCCTCCTACCCTATGGATTTGTTAATTTATCCTTTCTTAAATAAAAAAAAAAGTTACAAATCAACAGAAATAAATATCTCTTTGCTTGACATCTTGTAGACACTGTGCTATTTTCAGTATCTATTAACAATTTTTGTTATTATTAAGGGGGTTAATGTTTTACAGTGCAGTCACTGACACAGGCATACACTTTTATTATGAACTAGGACCTCAAATTTTTCTTTCTGTGTTTCTTTTTTTTTTTTCCTTCAGGGTTATACCTGGGGCTCAGTGCATGCACTACAAATCCACTGCTTGGGGTCGTCTTTATTTATTTATTTATTTATTTATTTATTTATTTATTTATTTAAATAGGACAGAGAGAAATTGAGAGAGGAGGGGAGATAGAGAGGGAGAAAGAAAGATAATTGTAGATAGACTTTGCTGGTTGTGAAGTGTCCCAGGTACAGATGGGAAACGGAGGCTCAAACCTGGAGCAGTGAGTGGGCCCCTGTGCTTAATACTATATGCCCTTCAGATGCACCAGAACCTTGTCCCCAGGTTCTCTTCCTTCCCTTCCTCCCACACCCACCCCAGAGTACTTTGCTTTGAGTGAAATATACCAAGTACAGTCTATGTTTCACTTTATGTTCTCCATCCCTGTGCCTACTTATTAAGTTCTGCTTCTAAACAAGATCATTTGGTTTTGTCCTTCTCTTTATGACTTATCTCACTCAGCACGATGTCCTCAAGTCCTATCAAAGAGGATGCCAAGGAGATAATTTTACCTTTTTTAACAGCTCTGTAATATTCCATTGTGTATATATACCAGTGTTTTTCTAGCCACTTATCTGACATTGGTCATCTGGTTTGCTTCCAGATGCTGGGAATTACACAGTGTGCTGCTATGAATCTAGGTATACATAGGACTCTTCTTACAGGTATTTTTGTTTCCTTTGGGTAAATCCCCAGAAGAGAAATTGCTGGATCATTTGGTAGGTCCATTTTGAGCTTTCTGATAATCTCCAGACTGCTTCCAGAATGGTTGGGTAATTTTGCACTGCCACCAGCTGTGAAGAAGTGTACCTTTTTCTCTATATCCTTTCCAACTTTTGTTGTAGTGCCCTTTCTGATACTTACCATTTTCAAAGTTGTAAAATGATATTTCATTGTTGCCTTTATTTGCATTTCTCTAATGATCAGTGACTTTGAGAATCTTCTCATAGCCTTTTTTTAAATTTATTTTATACCATCTTGATAGCATCTTCTCATTGACCCTTCCTTGGTGAAACTTCTGTCCATGTGCTCCCCTCCCCCTCCCCCATTTTCTAATGGAATTGCTTTTGTTTGTTTGCTTGCTTGTTTGTGCTGTTTACTGAGCTCTTTATCTGTCTTCCAAATATTCTGATAACTTGTATCTTTATTTTAATTTGTTTCCAGCAAAGCCTCTGTTATCTTATTCATAAGTGCTTTATGGTGTTTTCTCATGTTTTCTGCTCTGAACCTAGAATTCACGGTAATCTTTAGTAAAGGCGAAAGATTCATGCAGTCTGAACCTAGAATTCAAATCAAACAACTAAACCATATACAACTTTTCAAAGGGTATAGAACTCTTCCTCAGTGATCTAAGTTTTTTTTTGAGATGTATTATTTTTTTAATCATTCATTGAGAAATAGTTATTTACAGGACAGTTGTTGACACATTGGTGAAGTCCTTTACCTCCCTCTGTCATCATACCACTTTCACTACCAAACCAAGCAAGCATGGGGTAGATGCTGCATATTTTTAATTTGGAACCTCTGTCTTCATTAGACCCTTGGTGAAGTTTCACATTTTGGATCAGAAGTATATGGTCTGATGATCACGGACTGTGAGCCTAGACTGACAATGACTCAGAGGTTACACAGGCTCCTGTGCTAAATATGAATAGACATGGGCTCTAGGTCGGATCAATGGGGTTAACAGTATTTATATAGTATACTCATATTTGGGAGCTACTTTCTGCCATTAATCCAGCTTTCTAGTCCTATTCCCAACTTTGACACTATCTTCCCAGATAATACATTTATTCCACTGCCATGTTAACTATCAAGCTCAGGAAAGAATTACAAATGTCTGGGTTACATGGAACATACCTAAAAAAGTCTTCCTAGCTTCTTCCTACAGGAAGACCCCGAATTTCATTTCATTTGCCTTACTCCCCAACTTTGGGTGCCTGTTTATTTAGCAATTTGCTGTGTGTCATATTGTCTTTCAGTCACCAAGTTGCAGATGCTACCATGATTCCATCCTGATCTCCTTGACAAACAACCTCACTAATATGCCCCAGAACCACATCTCTCTAGAGCCCAACCCCACTAGGCAAAGGTAGATACAGGATAGGGTTATGGATTGACCTGCCAATGCGCATATTCAATGGAGAAGCAATTACAGATGCTAACCCTTCCACCTTTTGCACCCCATAAAGAATTTTTGTCCATATAGTATAAAGATAGGGAATGTTTCAATAGAGGGGATGGGACACAGAACTGTGATGTTAGGAACTATGTGGAATTATACCCCTGTTATCTTGTTAATCATTATTAAACCACTAATAAAAATTAAAATAAAAAATTAGCATAGAGCCTGAAATTTCTGGAGATAATGTAAGATAAGTATCTCTTTGTTAGAGATGAGCTTGTATTTCCTGCCACTTTCAAATTGTTCTTCACAACACAGGGTTAATTTTAAGGAAAAGAAATTCAGCAAGCCCAAACATCTTTATTTTATAATGAGTTTTTCATCTCAGTGCAAGCCTTGTTGTTATTGATTGTTCCCCAGAGATATTAATTTACCATAGACCTAATCTGTGTGGATAATTCTCAATTATATTTTACTTTTTTACATACTTGAGAATTTAACATTAATTTTCCATCACTTCTCCTAACCTTGTTTTCCCCAGACTTTAATTGGCTGACTGTAAGAACTATTTTGGAGTCTTTCCTACTGATTACAAAATCTGGCCCTTATTAATACCTCTTGGCACCTACTAACTTCAAGGTGATAGATTGTCAGGAATGACATTAATCATTTAAAACATGAATAAGTAGAACAGAATGGGACACTTTTTTTTCCTTTTTTTTAGCTATTTATTAATTTTTCTGTACTGAAACTTCACACATGCATAATTCTGACATCCCTGGATTAATGATTTTATTTTTTTATTATTTCAAAGTGAGTGAGAGATACCACAGCATTGCTTCAATGTATCTAGAGCTTTCCCTGGTCTGGGGGTACTCTTGTGTGGCATTAGGGTTCTAACCTGGGGCTTTGTACATAATAAGGTGCTTGTTGTAAGTGTGAGGTATTTCCCCAAGTCATCTATTTTCTTCCATCTCTCTCTCTCTCTCTCTCTCTCTCTCTCTCTCTCTCTCTCTCTCACACACACACACACACACACACACACACTTTTGTTAGGGAGAGAAGACAGATATACAATGGGGGGGGCAACAAAAAATTTCCTTCAATGTGTTGGTAGTCCAGGTTTGAACCTGCATTGGTCATTTGGCAAAGCATGCACAATGTCCAAGTGAGCTATTTCACTGGTAACATCTATGTCTATTTTCAGCAAATAGAAAGGTAATTTTACAGTCCAAGTTGAACTACTTCCTGTGAAGTTTTATGATAAAATTCACACTTTATTCATTTTTTTAAAAAATTATTATTTTTACTTTTTATTGAAATTGATAGGGAAGGGGAAGATAAAGAATGTGAGACATCTGCTACCTGCAGGACACTTATCTCTTGACTCTCACTTGGCATGGGGGGGTGTTGCCTGTGCCAAATGAAACAGGGAAAAGACACTGACTGAGGAGCTGAGATGGTTAGCAATTAAGAGCAAGGATGTCAGCTGAGCTTTTTGATGCCTGCTTTTGGTGTGTTGTGCGTGTTTTGTTTATTTATTTGTTTGCCTCTAGAGTTATCGCTGAGGCTCAGTGATGTCACTATGATTCCACTTCTCCTGGTGACTCCCCCCCCCCATTTTATTGAGTAGGACATAAAGAAATTGACAGAGGAGAAAGGGAGAGAAAAATGTGGACACCTGAAGACCTGCTTCCCATGTATGAAGCATGTCCCCTGTAGGTGAGGGGCCAGGGGCTAGAGCCCAGGTTCTTGCAAGGTTCCTAGTGAGGGTCCCTGAGCTTCGTACTATGTGTGCTTAACCATCGAACCCCTTATGATGCCCACGTTGTACATGGTAATTAAAGAGTTCTTCATGAAAATGTACATGATCAGATCTCATGAAGTTTACCTAGCTCTGTGTTGTTCTTGCTAATATGAGTACACTGAGCTTTGGAGTAGTTATGTAATTGACCCACAGTCACACAGAGACTTGATGTATATATCAAAACCTCTCTAGGACACAAGTCATTTTGGAGTAATCATTTATAAGAATTATCATGTATCGGAGGGAGAGGAAGATGGCGGACTGAGAAGTCGCTAACAGCGAGCGCTCTGATCGCATCGTAGGCAACGGTAGGATTTTCTGCCTTTAGAAGGCCAGTTAATAAGGGGTGACACCAAAAAGTGAGTACAATTTAATTTGGGTTAAGAATTAGAGTAAAGGTGACACGGACTAGCGGGGCTCCAGAATTCCCAGGGCGCCGGGCAAGGCGAGTGCGCTGGGCATTGTCCTCCGCCTGCCCAGGAAGGCGGCTCCTCCGCCGGTTGCAGAGTGCTGAGGGCAGAGGACCCAGAGAGAGCACTTTAGCTCGGGGGCTTTCCCTTGGGAGTCTCCAGGGTCCACCGCGACCCTGAGAGTGGATCCAAAGACTTCTTGAGTATAGCTCTCATTGGATCAAAGGACTTGGAGCTAGTTTTCATTTTTGAGAAATCCTTTAAAAAAGTCTGGAGGGGGGGGGTTTCCCGGAAGATGGCGGACTGAGAAGCGGCTAGCCTTTGAGCTCCGGACACATCTCGTGTAAACATTAGGATTTTCTGCCTTTAGCAGGCCAGCCAATAAGGAGCCATAGCGGTGACACCAAGGAGGTGTCTATAACTTAATTTGGGTTAAGAATTAGAATAGGGGGAAAAAATTCTTTTTTCTTCCTTTTAATTTTCAAGCATACATCCTTCCCGCCGCCCCCCCCCCCCATTAGCAGTGCCTGGGACCAGCTACTAGCAGGATACCCCATACCAACAAACAGGGCTATTTATTTTTTTTTTTTAAACTCACTGATACACATTTGGGAAGTTCCTCGCACTGCTCTTTAATTACAACTCTTCTTCTTATCTTCTCCCTTTTCTCTCTCTTATCTCTCTCTATCTTTTTTTTTATTTTATTTATTTATTTTTTTATCTTGTCATACACATCTTTCTTCTTTGCCTTTCTGAATTTGTGAATTAATTTGGGGAAGAAATCTGACCCAGAGTGGACTCTCTATGTGTGTATCTCTGCTCTAGTTCCCTTTACACTCTTGTTACCCCTAGAATATACACTGGATAGTAGATTTGCATAACTGTCTATTCTTGCTATCCTCTCTTTCTTTTCTCTTTCTCCACTGGGATTTGGTTACTATTTTTTCACGGACTGGAGAAATTTTTTGGCTAACTGGTAACGATTAAATTCCTTCAATACTTACTTCAGTTGCTACTGTAATTCCGGAGGTTGGTGAGTGCAATTGTCATAAAGGTATATAGTACAGTGTTACTTGTGCTCAAAACACAACAACTGAGGAACAACAGAGCATTAAAAAAAAAAAGAGAGAGAAACACATAAATAAAAAAAAATGGGTAGATTAAAAACAAATAAAACTGCTACCCCAATGAATGAAGACAAGAGCCCAGAAGAAACCACAAATCAGTCAGAAGAAACCATAGATAAGAAAAGTATGCAAGCAATAATAAATTATTAATCACAGAAATGAAAACAACATTGGAGGAAAGGAATGGCAGTATTAGGGAAACAACAGTTGAGACCCCCAAGGAAAATACTGATTATCTTGAGGCAATTAGATAACTGAAAACTGAAATAGCTGTAATGAAGAAAGAAGCTGAGGCAAGGGAAAGCAGACTAACAGAAGCAGAAAACAGAATTAGTCAGACAGAGGATGAGTTAGAGAAAACTAAGAAAGAGGGGAAAGAGCTTAAAAAGAGATTGAGAGACACTGAAAACAACAACAGAGACATATGGGATGATCTCAAAAGAAGTAACATTCGTATAATTGGCCTGCCAGAGGAATAAAGAGAGGAAGGGGAAGCAACCATTCTAGAGGAAATAATACAAGAAAATTTCCCAGACCTGAATAACAGAAAGGATATCAAGGTGCAAGAGGCCCAGAGAGTACCAAACAGAATCAACCCAGACCTGCAAACACCAAGACACATCATAGTCACAATGAGAAGAAGTAAGGATAAAGAAAGGATCCTAAAGGCTGCAAGAGAGAAACAAAAAGTCACATACAGGGGAAAACCCATAAGACTTTCTGCAGATTTCTCAACTCAAACTCTAAAAGCCAGAAGGGAGTGGCAAGATATCTATGGAGCCCTGAATGAAAAAGGGTTTCAACCAAGGATAATATATCCTGCTAGACTTTCATTCAAGCTAGATGGAGGGATCAAAACCTTCTTAGACAAACAACAGTTAAAGGAGGCAACTATCACCAAGCCGGCCCTGAAAGAGGTACTAAAAGACCTCTTATAAACAAGAACATCACTATAATACTTGTAATATATCAGAGTAAACAAATCGTTTTTTAGAACAATGGCACTACAATACATTAAATCCATAATATCAATAAATGTCAATGGCTTAAACTCACCCATCAAAAGGCACAGGGTGGGGGGATGGATCAGAAAACATAACCCAACCATATGCTCCTTGCAAGAATCCCATCTGTAACAACAAGATAAACACAGACTTAAAGTAAAAGGATGGAAAACTATCATACAGGCTAACGGTCCACAAAAAAGGGCAGGAACAGCCATTCTCATCTCAGACATGATAGATTTTAAATTAAATAAAGTAATAAAAGATAGGCAAGGACATTACATAATGATTAGAGGATCAATCAGCCAAGAAGACTTAACAATTATTAACATCTATGCACCCAACAAGGGACCATCTAAATACATTAAACACCTATTGAAAGAATTTCATAAATACATCAATAGTAATACAATAATAGTGGGAGACTTCAATACCCCACTATCACACTTAGACAGATCAACAAAGCAGAGAACCAATAAAGATACAAGAGAATTGAATGAAGAGATTGACAGACTAGACCTCTTGGACATTTTCAGACTCCTCCACCCCAAAAAACTGGAATACAACTTCTTTTCAAATCCACATAACACATACTCAAGGATAGACCACATGCTAGGCCACAAAGACAGCATCAATAAATTCAAGAGCATTGAAATCATCCCAAGTATCTTCTCAGACCACAGTGGAGTAAAACTAACTTTTAACAACAAACGGAAAATTATTAAAAGACATAGAATTTGGAAACTAAACAACATGCTCCTTAAGAACCACTGGGTCAGAGACTCACTCAAACAGGAAATTCAAATGTTCCTGGAAACTAATGAAAATGAAGACACAACCTATCAAAATATTTGGGACACAGCGAAAGCAGTACTGAGAGGGAAACTTATAGCCATACAATCACATATTAAACACCAAGAAGAAGCCCAAATGAACGACCTTACTACACACCTCAAGGACTTAGAGGAAGAGGAACAAAGGAACCCTAAAGCAACCAGAAGGACAGAAATCACTAAAGTTAGAGCAGAAATAAACAACATCGAAAATAAAAGAACCATACAAAAGATCAATGAAGCCAAATGTTGGTTCTTTGAAAGATTAAACAAAATTGACAAACCCCTAGCCAGACTCACCAAACAAAAAAGAGAGAAGACTCAAATTAATAGAATTGTAAACGATGCAGGAGATATGACAACTGACACCACAGAAATCCAGAGAATTCTGCGAAACTTCTATAAAGAACCATATGCCACCAAGCTAGAGAATCTGGAAGAAATGGAACAATTCCTAGAAACCTATGCACTTCCAAAACTGAACCAAGAAGAACTACAAAATCTAAATGCACCAATCACAGACAAAGAAATTGAAACTGTTATTAAGAATCTCCCCAACAACAAAAGTCCTGGACCAGATGGCTTCACAAATGAATTCTACAAAACTTTCAGGAAACAGTTAATACCCATACTTCTTAAGCTATTCGATAAGATTGAAGAAACAGGAATACTCCCTTCCACCTTTTATGAAGCCAACATCACCCTGATACCAAAAGCTGATAGGGACAGAACAAAAAAGGAAAACTACAGACCAATATCGCTGATGAACATAGATGCCAAAATATTAAACAAGATCTTGGCCAACCGGATACAGCAACACATCAAAAAGATTGTTCATCATGACCAAGTGGGATTCATCCCAGGAATGCAAGGCTGGTTCAGCATCCGTAAATCAATCAATGTCATTCATCACATCAATAAAAGCAAAGCCAAAAACCACATGATTATCTCAATAGATGCAGAGAAAGCCTTTGACAAAATCCAACACCCATTCATGATCAAAACTCTACAAAAAATGGGAATAGATGGGAAATTCCTAGAGATAGTGGAGTCTATATTTAGCAAACCTACAGCCAACATCATACTCAATGGAGAGAAGCTGAAAGCATTCCCCCTCAGATCGGGGACTAGACAGGGCTGTCCACTATCATCGCTACTCTTCAACATAGTATTGGAAGCTCTTGCCATAGCAATCAGGCAAGAGAAAGAAATCAAAGGGATACAGATTGGAAGGGAAGAAGTCAAGCTCTCACTATTTGCAGATGATATGATAGTATACATAGAAAGACCTAAAGAATCCAGTAGAAAATTACTGGAAGTTGTTAGGCAATATAGCAAGGTATCAGGCTACAAAATCAATGTACAAAAATCAGTGGCATTTCTTTATGCAAACACTAAATCTGAAGAAGAAGAAGACATCCAGAAATCACTCCCATTTACTGTTTCAGCAAAATCAATCAAATACCTAGGAATAAAGTTGACCAAAGAAGTGAAAGACTTGTATACTGAAAACTATGAGTCGCTACTCAAGGAGATAGAAACTGATACCAAGAAATGGAAAGATATCCCATGCTCATGGATTGGAAGAATACATATCATCAAAATGAATATTCTCCCCAGAGCCATATACAAATTTAATGCAATACCCATCAAAGTTCCACCAGGCTTCTTTAAGAGAATAGAACAAATACTACAATCATTTATCTGGAAACTGAAAACACCTAGAATTGCCAAAACCATCTTAAGGAAAAGAAACAGAAATGGAGGCATCACACTCCCAGACCTTAAACTATATTATAAAGCCATCATCATCAAAACAGCATGGTACTGGAACAAAAATAGGCATACAGACCAGTGGAACAGAATTGAAAGCCCAGAAGTAAATCCCAACACCTATGGGCATCTAATCTTTGATAAGGGGGCCCAAAGGATTAAATGGAAAAAGGAGGCTCTCTTCAATAAATGGTGCTGGGAAAACTGGGTTGAAACATGCAGAAGAATGAAATTGAACCACTTTATCTCACCAGAAACAAAAATCAACTCCAAATGGATCAAAGACCTAGATGTCAGACCAGAAAGAATCAAATACTTAGAGGAAAACATCGGTAAAATACTTTCCCACATACACCTCAAGGACATCTTTGATGAATCAAACCCAATTGTAAGGAAGACCAAAGCAGAAACAAACCAATGGGACTACATCAAATTGAAAAGCTTCTGCACATCCAAAGAAACTATTAAACAAACAGAGAGACCCCTCACAGAATGGGAGAAGATCTTCACATGCCAGACATCAGACAAGAAACTAATCACCAAAATATATAAAGAGCTCAGCAAACTTAGCCGCAAAAAAGCAAATGACCCCATCCAAAAATGGGCAGAGGAAATGAACAAAACATTCACCACAGAGGAGATCCAAAAAGCTAACAAACATGAAAAACTGCTCTAGGTCACTGATTATCAGAGAAATGCAAATCAAGACAACACTAAGATACCACCTCACTCCTGTAAGAATGGCATACATCAAAAAGGACAGCAGCAACAAATGCTGGAGAGGATGTGGGGACAGAAGAACCCTTTTACATTGCTGGTGGGAATGTAAATTGGTACAGCCTCTGTGGAGAGCAATCTGGAAAACTCTCAGAAGGCTAGACATGAACCTTCCATATGACCCAATAATTCCTCTCCTGGGGTTATACCCCAAGGACTCCATAACACCCAACCAAAAAGAGGTCTGTACTCCTATGTTCATAGCAGCACAATTCATAATAGCTAAAACCTGGAAGCAACCCAGGTGCCCAACAACAGATGAGTGGCTGAGAAAGCTGTGGTATATATACACAATGGAATACTATGCAGCTATCAAGATCAATGAACCCACCTTCTCTGACCCATCTTGGACAGAGCTAGAAGGAATTATGTTAAGTGAACTAAGTCAGAAAGATAAAGATGAGTATGGGATGATCCCACTCATCAACAGAAGCTGACTAAGAAGATCTGAAAGGGAAACTAAAAGCAGGACCTGATCAAATTGTAAGTAGGGCACCAAAGTAAAAACCCAGTGGTGAGGGGTAGGCATGTAGCTTCCTGGGCCAGTGGGGGGTGGGAGTGGGCGGGAGGGATGGGTCACAGTCCTTTGGTGGTGGGAATGGTGTTTATGTACACTCCTAGCAAAATTTAGACATATAAATCAGTAGCTAATTAATATGAGAGGGGGAAATCAATTGTATGTCTCAAAGTTTCTCAAAAGACAAACTGAATCTTTTTAATATATAGGCTATGTATTTGATATGCGGACTCTCTCAAAAGCCTAGACCAAGTAGATTAGAAGCTTCCAATAGCACAGCTATATACAAGATACTGGGTACTGTCCAGAAAACCATAACAAAGGGACTTTTCAAAGTTAACCCAATTAACAAATAATGTGATGATAATATTAACTATTGATTGTCTTTTTGAACCCTAAGACAGCAGGAACCTCACATCTCCACTATAGAGCCCCTACTTCCCCCAGTCCTTGGATAGGGCCCACTTTCCCGTGTGCATCTCCCAATCCAAACCAAATAACATTGCATCTGCCGATCAGAACCTAAACAAAGCAACGATTGCTACCTCAACATGCTTCACCTCAGAATGTATCCAGAGACTTCACGTGTGGAATGACAACCCTTCAGCTTCATTACTTGGTGAGACCTTTCCTTTAATAGTACACTCTAATTTCATCTCAGGCAGTTCACTTTCTAACAAAGTCCCATAACCTAGATATACACCAGTTTCTATGAGAGAGAGCTTATGTGCACACGTATCCATAAACTACTGCAAAATATATACCTGAAAGCAGGACTACACTAGAGTTTGCAGTGAGTACCTCCCTAACACTTCCTCTCCACTATTCCAAGCTTGGGATCCATGATTGTTCAACAAATTGTTTGGCTTCATATGTTAACTCTCTTTTCAATCACCAGGTTCCAGATGCCACCAGGATGCTGGCTAGGCTTCCCTGGATTGAAGACTCCACCAATGTGTCCTGGAGCTCAGCTTCCCCAGAGTCACACCCTACTAGGGAAAGAGAGAGGCAGACTGGGGGTATGGACCGACCAGTCAACGCCCATGTTTAGCGGGGAAGCAATTACAGAAGCCAGACCTTCTACCTTCTGCAACCCTCAACGACCCTGGGTCCATGCTCCCAGAGGGATAGAGAATGGGAAAGCTACCATGGGAGGGGGTGGGTTATGGGGATTGGGTATTGGGAATTGTGTGGAGTTGTATCCCTCCTACCTTATGCTTTTGTTCACTAATCCTTTCTTAAATAAAAAATTAAAAAAAAAAAGAATTATCATGTATCTTGAAACTTTTCACATAGTTTTATATTTGTAGATGATTCAAGTTTGATATTTGATCTTATCAAAAGGGGGAAAAACTGTATGAAGCCATCTATAAACATTTCTGCAAAATTCTTATGAAGTCTGCAATGATTTTCATTCTAACTCCTTGTCATTCATGACACACTTATACTGCCACCAGGATCTGTAAGATTTCTCAAGCCCAAACTATATTTAAACTTGTCCCCTTCTACTCTTGATTAATGATGCCTATATCCATGTTAATCTGTTGAATTTATTATGCGCTGACTTAAAAATTCACTTACTACCTACATACATATATATGTGTATGTATATATATATATATATATATATATGTATATCCCACCCAACTAGATTAAAGTAACCTTCATTTGAGACAATTTGTTTTAATTTTTTTCTAACACCAAAGTGCTTAATTTATCATTCATGCCATAGTGGATCCTGAATAAGTACATATTAATAGATGAAAGAGTGATTATTTGAATGACTATTTATGACTATTATGTTTCTCCTTTTGAATTATCCTGATGTAGAAAAATAGCCCACTTGTCAGAAGAGACTTCAATTCTGGAAATAAATGAATCTCTACATTTCTCCTGCTGAGAAACCTTGTCTCTTTTCTAGTATTAATTAATTTTTACCCAGATTTTAAAGACTCTTCTGGGTTTTTATTTTGTGTTCTTCAATCTGAAGTCATTTACAAGCTCATGTATAAAAATATAACTGCTACTCAACTATCGATTTTTGAAATTTTTCATATCCTTTTAGAGAAGATAATTAATGCAAGGGGAACTTAGTCCTAGACAAGTTCATTCCAAGTGATGATCTGTATTCTGATAGCATAGGGAATCCTATAATGAATTTGAATGTTTCTAATAATGTCTAGTGAATGCTTCACAGTTAACGTAATTTAATATGTCCTGATGATTGATTTGAACCACAAGATAGAGACTGGCAGCTAGTCCCTTTTCATTGTCTTCCAAATGTTTTCTCTTAAATGAAGATTAATTCATTTTATTATGTTGATGAAATAATAATAGAGTCATAAAACATAACAGAACAAGAGGAAGTTGACCAAATATGTATTTGATTAATTGCCTTAATAGGTGCTGACTGAAGTGTATTTTATTCCTCTATACACATTTTTCAATGCCTTGAGATTCAATGTAAACATACATATTTACCAACTCTAAACTCTATGAACAAAAACTGAAACACCAAATATGTGTGCCAAAAGTACTCAAAGCATGAAATGTCCAGTGTATCTTAACAGTCACTAGGTTAAAGCAGTCAGATTGGGTTGAACTGTCAGTGAGCACAGAAGGATAATAAATCAGAGCAACATGATGTTGATGGTCTTCGGATTCTGTTTTCCAAGTCTTATTTGTGCTTTAAGGAAGCACAAGACTTATTCTCTTCAGTACCTGCCTCCTACTTTTATTTATTTATTTATTTATTTACTTACTTACTTACTTACTTACTTTTTATTACTGAAAGACTTTGTCGCAGGATTTTATAAGGAACTCAGGAATAAATGGGACATACACTCAAGAATTGACCAGCCATGTACGTTCTTCAGCGGATGAAGACCACATCAATCAGAGATCATGGGTTTCAGAATTGTTTCTTAACTACTGTTCTATGTTGCAAACTTTAATTTTGAAACTTCACCAGTTTATCTAAAATCACTCAATTTTATTCACTCATATGTCTTATTACCTACAACATGATCAATACTAGAATTTAGTAATTAATATGAGACACATGATTGCTGTCCTCAGATAATGTATACCCTATTTTGTGAAACAGATTATAAACATATAATTTCAATATATTGTGGCATGTGTTATAATAGTGGGACTTTAGCACACTACAAAAATATATCTCAGAGATGGGTAAACAGAACATCATCTGGAAAGTTAAAGAGGGCATTAGTTTAAAATAGATATGGATAAGTTAAATTTTAAAAAGACATAGGAGTTATCAGTGGAAAAATAGTGTCATTTGATGGTGGGTGGGTAGTGTGATGTCATCTTCATTTTCCCTATTCAAAAATGTTAATATTGAACTCTCTGGTTGTATTTTATTTAAATACTCAGTCCTTTCCAACCTCTTTAAATCTGCCCCCTCCTTTTTTTTATCAGAGGTGTCTACTTCTGGCTTCTGATGGACTGGGGTTTAAAACCAGAATCTCTGGTGCCTTAGGCATGCAAACCTTTTCGGAGAGCCACTACACATGTATGTAACCAACCCCAATCATTTTTTTTACTTTCTTTTTTTGAATTTTTTAAAATTGTTATTTATTTATGGATAGAGACAGAGAAATTGATAGGGAAGGAGAGAGAGAGAGAGAGAACTTGTGAAGCTTTCCCCTGCAGGTGGGGAGCAGGGCATTAAAGTTGGATTCTTACACACAATAACGTGTGCACTTAACCTGGTGTGCCACTGCCTGACCCCTTCATATTTACTTTATCAAGTCTTTCACTAAAGCCTCTGGAATTAATTAAATCTGACATTACGAACCTCAACCCCACTTATAATTTCAAAATACAGCAGAATACAATCCCCTTCTTGCTCTAAGTGAAACAGACAAGATCCATGAAAATATATCACTGAAAGCATCACAAATAGAGATTCCTTTTTATCACCATAATTCATACATCTCAAGATTTAGGTGTAGGAATCTTCTAGCTTCCCACTGATATTTTCCATATCTTCTGCTTTCTCCTTCAAACCCCAGGGTTCCCTAAGCCTCTAATAGATCTCTCTCTCTTCATCATTACTGGTCATATCCACTGGAAACATTATCATAAATATTACTTTGGGTTTCTTCAGGACCTTACTCTCATTATGAACTAGCAATGGTAGGGTCAGCCCCACTCTCCAAAGGGAAGCTAGCTCATCCTACTCTGCCTTCTAAGGAAAACTGGTTCTGAAGTGAGTGTAGCCTAGAATGTTCCGAGCTGTGACTATGGACTATGAGCTCAGTCTGATAAGGACTCAGAGGTTGTACAGGCTCCAGTGCTAAATATGAATAGTTATGGGCCCCTTCTTAGATCATTGTGAGCAACTCTTTACCCTAATTCTGATTTCTAGTTCTATTCTCAACTATTTCTCAAATTTTCAAGACAATATTTCTGGTCAACCCCATGTTAGCTATCAAGCTCAAGCAAAGATTACTAAGATATAGGCTCCTAGGAACATTCCTAAAAATAGAGCTCCTAGCTTCTTACCACCCTAAATTCCTTATTCTTACCTACTCTATTCCTACTTTCTGGTTCCTGTTTATTAATTATTTTGACCTGTTTCATAACTTAACTGTCTTTCAGACACCAAGTTGCAGATGTTATTATGATTTCATCTTGACTTCCCTTGGCATATAACCTTACAGTGTGTCCTAGAATATCACCCCTCCAGAGCCCTTCCCCACTAGGAAAAGATAGAAACAGGCTGGGTGGTAGCGCAGCGGGTTAAGCACAAATGGTGCAAAGTGCAAAAACTGGCACAAGGATCCTGGTTCAAGCCCCTGGCTTCCCACCTGCAGGGGTCACTTCACAAGTGGTGAAGTATGTCTGCAGGTGTCTATTTCTCTCTCCTCCTCTCCATCTCCCACTCCTCTCTCGACTTCTCTCTGTCCTGTCCAACAACAACAATGACAGCAATAATAATAATAGTAATAGCAACAACGATAAACAACAAGGGCAACAAAATGGAAAAAATAGCAGCCAGAACCAGTTGATTCATAGTGCAGGCACTGAGCCCCAGTGATAACCCTGGAGGCAAAAAAAAAAAAAAAAAAAAGGAACAGACTAGGGATACGAATTGACTTGCTAGGGTCCATGTCCAGTGGAGAAGCAATTACAGAACCCAAAGCTCCATCCTTCTGCACTCCGAAAAGACTTTTGGTCCATATACCCAGAGGAGTAAACAGTAGGGAAAGTAAACCAGAAGGCTCTGTACTCCCATTCCACAAGGACCTGAAACATTGGTCACCAGAAACTTTCTTTTTCAGGTAAATTAGAATTTTATTGAAAACAAAACATGTTAAGGAGAGAGAGAGAGAGAGAGAGAGAGAGAGAGAGAAGAGGACTTACAAGCTTTATGGTCACGTGGTAGTCCCAGGAGAGAGCAGCATCAGAGCACCAGTGTTGGTCTGCTTCTAAATTCTGCTTCTAAGACCCCTTCTGTTGCATTGCTTGCCACTGTGGTCTATTTACATAATCATTGTTTTCATTGGTTAAATCCCCACTGGTTCAAGTGCTTTTTCCTTTTCCCCACCCCCTATCCTATGTACTTCCTCTTCCTGACACTTTCGCCTCAGGAGATATATAATATAGGACAGGATTGTGATTAGAGATAGCTACCTTGCACTGCATTCCTCATCAATAAAGACTGAACTCCATCGCACTCAGCCATGAGTTCCTGGTCATCTCTCTCTCGCCCGCAAAGCTAGCCTGGGAACTGGCTCCCCGAACAGGGACTGGCATATGGCGGACCAACGTGGGGCATGAACCGCAGCTCCACACACAAGCAGCATACCTAAGAAGACAAGGTAAGTAAAGCCTCTGGCTACCCATCCGTCATGGCCTGCCTTTCTTCTTATGAAGATGTTTCCCAAAGCCTCTACTTTTTCTTCAAGAGACAGTTTCTCTGTCTCTAGAACATTTTTCTCTGGGCCACACTTTGGTTCCTTATGACCATAATCATAGAGCTTGGGAGATGCACGGAGATTTCCCCTGGGACTTTCTGGACTCTCTCTCTCATGTTTCCCTAGAAGGACTACATTTTGCTCCAGGCCACACTTTGGTTTCTTATGACTGTGGTTGTAGAGCTTAGGAGATGCAAGGAGACTTCTCCTTGGACTTTCTGAACTCCCTCTCTCATGTTTCCCATGGAGAAGGACTACTCTAACTTGAAGAGCATTCTCCAGTACCCTGGAAGTACCCAAGAATGGAGACACATGATTAGTTCTACCCTCCTGATTCAATTCTTTCTTCGATGAGAAGACACGTTTAAAAATGGATGCAGGAACCATCATAAGCACCCTAAATGGAATTTTGAGGAGCTTTTCGGACTAGGACGCACTCCAGGGGACTTATGATGCTACATGGTGACATCTGGATAATCTGGTTCAAGGTGAAAGAAGCAAAAACTACCTACCAATACCCCCCTTGTTGTTCTCTCTGAATATCTTAAGTTCACTGTCTGCTTTCAGTTGCATTTTATAAAAGAGTGATTTGAATGACTGAATTTTTGTATGACATTGACTTTACAAAAAAAAAAAAATGCTGGACACAGCCATGATTTCTAGAGACATCCAGAAACAGTCCAAAAATTGTTTTTTTCTCTTTTGATTCTTTACATCTTGGAAACGTTTAATCCTGAAAACTGTATAGTATGGGTGGGGTAGAAAAAGCAATGCTTATGTTAATGATTCTCATGCCTGAGGCTTCTAACCATGGTTGTTTTATTGAGTTTAAACTGTTTAAACAACCTTAAAATCATACTAGAAAGGACTTCCAATTATAATGGCATTATCAATTATAGTAAAATTCTAATCTGCTACAAGTTTTTTTGACAAGTAAGTGAATTACAGCTGTCTAGTGTTCAGATGAAAAAACATCTACTTCCAGAAACAAAAATCAACTCCAAATTGATCAAATACCTAGATGTTAGACCAGAAACAATCAAATACTTAGAGGAAAACATTGATAAAATACTTTCCCACCTATACCTCAAGGACATCTTTGATGAATCAAACCCAATTGCAAGGAAGACTAAAGAAGAAACAAACCAATGGGACTACATCAAATTGAAAAGCTTCTGCATAGCCAAAGAAACTATAAAACAATCAAAGAGACCCCTCACAGAATGGGAGATCTTCACATGCCATACATCAGAGAAGAAACTAATCACCAAACTATATAAAGAGCTCAGCAAACTTAGCACCAAAAAAGCAAATGACTCCATCCAAAAATGGGCAGAGTATATGAACAAAACATTCACCTCAGAGGAGATCCAAAAGGCTAACAAACATATGAAAAACTGCTCTAGGTCACTGATTGTCAGATAAATGCAAATTAAGGCAACACTAAGATACCATCTCACTCCTGTAAGAATGGCATACATCAAAAAGGACAGCAGCAACAAATGCTGGAGAGGTTGTGGGGACAGAGGAACCCTTTTGCATTGCTGGTGGGAATGTAAACTGGTCCAGCCTCTGTGGAGAGCAGTCTGGAAAACTCTCAGAAGGCTAGACATGGACCTTCCATATGATCCAGTAATTCCACTCCTGGGGTTATACCCCAAGGACTCCATAACACCCAATCAAAAAGAGGTGTGTACTCCTATGTTCATAGCAGCACAATTCATAATAGCTAAAATCTGGAAGCAACCCAGGTGCCCAACAACAGATGAGTGGCTGAGAAAGCTGTGGTATATATATACACAATGGAATACTATGCAGCTATCAAGAACAATGAACCCACCTTCTCTGACCCATCTTGGACAGAGCTAGAAGGAATTATGTTAAGTGAGCTAAGTCAGAAAGATAAAGATGAGTATGGGATGATCCCACTCATCAACAGAAGTTGAGGAAGAAGATCTGAAAGGGAAACTAAAAGCAGGACCTCACTAAACTGTAAGTAGGGCACCAAAGTAAAAACCCTGTGGTGAGGGGTAGACATGCAGCTTCCTGGGCCAGTTGGGGGTGGGAGTGGGTGGGAGGGATGGGTCACAGTCTTTTGGTGGTGGGAATGGTGTTTATGTACACTCCTAGTAAAATGTAGTCATATAAATCACTAGTTAATTAATATGAGAGGGGGAAAATTAATTGTATGTCTCGAAGTTTTTAAAACACAGACTGAGTCTTTTTAATATACAGGATGTATATTTGATGTGCAGTCTCTCTCAAAAGCCTAGACCAAGTAGATCAGAAGCAACCAATAGCACAGCTATATACAAGATACTGGGTACTGTACAGCAAACCCTAACGGAAGGACTTTTCAAAGTTAACCCAATTACCAAATAATGCGATGATAACATTAACTTTCCACTGTCTTTTTGAACCCTAAGACAGCAGCAATCTCACATATCCACTATAGAGCCTCTACTTCCCCCAGTCCTGGAACATTTGGATAGGGTCCACTTTCCCGTACGCCTCTCCCAAAACCATATAAAATAATATTGCATCTGCTGATCGCAACATAATCAACACAATGATTGCCATCTCAACATGCTTCAGCTCAGACTGTGTCCAGAGACTTCACATTTGGAATGACAACCCTTCAGCTTCATTATTCCGGTGAGACCTTTCCTTACATAGTATTCTCTAATTCCATCCCAGGAGGTTCACTTTCTAACAAAGACCCAAAACCTAGATATACACCAGTTTCTGTGAGAGAGAGCATATGTTTACATGTATCCATAAACTAGTGCAAAATATATACCTGAAAGCAAAAATACACTAGAGTTTGCAGTGAGTACCCCCCTAACACTTCCTCTCCACTATTCCAAGCTTTGGGTCCATGATTGCTCAACAATTTGTTTGGCTTTGTATGTTAACTCTCTTTTCAGTCACCAGGTTCCAGATGCCATCAGGATGCCGGCCAGGCTTTCCTGGACTGAAGACCCCACCAATGTGTCCTGGAGCTCCGCTTCCCCAGAGACCCACCGTACTAGGGAAAGAGAGAGGCAGACTGGGAGTATGGACCAACCAGTCAATGTCCATGTTCAGCGAGGAAGCAATTATAGAAGCCATACCTTCCACTTTCTGCAACCCACAACAACCCTGGGTCCATGCTCCCAGAGGGATAGAGAATGGGAAAGCTATCAGCAGAGGGGTTATGATATAGGGATTGGGTGGCGGGAATTGTGTGGAGTTGTACCCCTCCTACCTATGGATTTGTTAATTTATCCTTTCTTAAATAAAAAATAAATAAATAAATAAATAAAAAGAAAGAAAAAGCATCTGCTCAAATGAAATCCATTTGGACCCCTGTTCTCTGACATTGCCCACAAGATTGCAAAACTACAGCAGTTCCCCCCCCCCCCCCCCGCCCTGCTCGAAACCAATGATTTGACCTGGCACACCTGAAGAAACAGATTCACAGACTACAAAGCTCACTCTCTACAGAAAAGCGGAATTCCGGTGGCTGACCTTCCCCATCTAGACAGATGTGCAACATTTCATCCCCTGGCATTTCATCCATGGCCATCTGCTTTGGACTGATGCTTCTATCGGACTTGCTGGTACACCTTTGGACACTCCCTTTACACTGCTAGATTTCTCAAAGACTGACCACAGTAGTCCATGGACTTTGCAGCCAGCAGCCTTGGGACTCTATTGGCCATGCCCCCTCGCCTGCAGGCCCTGCCCCAAGAATCAGGAAACCCCCCCCCCTTTACTAGGTCCTGCCCCTAGAGACAGGAAATGCCCTTTGAGGCATGAAATACCCCCCAGAGGCAAGAAACACCCTTTTGCCTGTTAGGCCTTGCCCTTTGAGGCAGGAAATGCCCCCTCAAGCCTCCCCTTAGCATCACACTGGTTCTTGCTGCTCTCTTACTTGTTCCTCCATGTCTTGTGCCAGTTCTTTTGAAAATGCCTGTATGATATAGGTTTCTGTTCACCCCCCTACTCCTGATACTATGGCCATTAGTTAAAAAGAAAAGGGGAAATGTTGGTCTGCTTCTAAGACCCCTTCTGTTGCTTTGCTTGCCACAGTGGTCTATTTACATAATCATTGTTTTCATTGTTTTAATCCCCACTGCTTCCAGTGCTTTTTCCTTCTCCCAAACCCCTATCCTACATACTTCCTCTTCCTGACACTTCCGTCTCAGGAGATATATATAGGACAGGATTGTGATTAGAGATAGCTAGCTTTCACTGCATTCCTCATCAATAAAGACTGAACTGTGTTCCACTCAGCCATGAGTCCCTGGTCGTCTCTCTCATGTCCGTGAACCTAGCCGGGCACACCAGTGCCCCAAGGGTTCACCCCTTTAGAGCCAAAGGCCCCACCTACACTTGTAACTACTCCCATTTCCGGGTTGTGTTTTCTCTCCCTCAATATTCCCCCTCTTGGAGTATGGACCCATAATATTTTGGGGGATGCTGAAGGACAGAGTTTTGTACTTCTGTAACTGCTTCCTGCTGGCATGTGGGCAGTTGCCTGGTTGATCCATACTCCAAGACACACCTGTATTTGTCCCTAATATTTCTCTAGTAGGGTAGGTCTCTATCTGGAATACTATATATATATATATATATATATATATATATATATATATATACATATTAAGCAAAGGGAAGCAAATCTGGAAAACACCAGCGGAAGCCAGGCACAGTTTTGTTTATCTGAGAAAGAAAAGGAAAAACAGAAAGAAACTTAGAAGTAGTAATAGGTTTAGGGGTAAACTAGAAATGAAGACAGAACAGTTTAAAATAATAGGAGATAGATAGTGACTTTGGGAGAATTATTTCAGTCCTCAGTGGAGGGGGTGGGACACAGAACTCTGGTGGAGTGAACTGTATAAAATTTTATCCTTATTCAAAAGAATAGGAAAGCTGTCAGGGGAGAGGAGAGATACAGAATTCTGGTGGTAGGAATTATGTAGAATTGTACCCCTCTTATTCTATGGTCTTGTCAGTGTTTCTATTTTATAAATAAAATTATAAATATATATATACCTATTATCTTATAATTTTATAAATCAATATTAAATATCAAATACATTTTACAAAATACAAAATATATCTCATTTTTTCACCATTTCCAACTGATAATATTCAATGTAAGTGTATTTGCTAATTTTAACTTAATTTTATTTTCTGAAGATTAGCATTTTTAAAATAAGAAACCAGAGCTCTGCTTAGTTGTGATATAAAGTGTTGTTGTCATTGAACTTGTAACATAGAATCTCAGATATGAAAGATTGGTGTTCTACTTTTTCATTTTCCTCCGTGGCCCTACTAATTTATACTTTAAATAGCTAACTTCACTAGTGTGTTTTTCCCTATGTCATATTAAAGATATCACATTAATAACCACTCCCTTTCTTCCTGTATCAATTGCTCCCTCTACAGTGTGTCATATCAAATTTCTAATCTAATTTAAATATATATAATCCATGATGCAGTACTAGCCTTGTTGCCCAGAATCAGAGTTTCAATTCCTTTCTTTACAAAATCCTCTGTGTCAGGGGCCAGGTGAGCACACCTGGTTGAGTGTACATGTTACAGTGCACAAGGACCCACGTTTGTGCTCCTCATCCCCACCTACAGGGGGAAAGCTTCATGAGTGTGAAACAGGGCTGCAGGTGTCTCTCTGTCTCTCTTCCTCTCTATCGCCCATGTCCCTCTTGATTTTTGGCTGTCTCTACCCAATAAATAAATAAAGATAATAAAAAATTTTAAAAATGAATCAACAGTAAAAAAAAAAATCCTGTGTATCGAATTCTTCAATATACCCCACAGAGTGGACTATATGATGTGAATAACCTGACTTCATTCCAGCAATACTATTAACTATTAATATGAACTTCTTCTATTAGGAGTTCATATCATCCATCCTGTTCTTCACAGTCCTTTTAAGAAAATACCCTTGGAGTATTCTTAAGAAAACCTTACTTTGTTAAATTTAACAATAACTCAGATCCTATATCCCCATTGCTGCTAATTCTAAAATAGCTTTCAATTATAAAAAAAAAATAGAATCAAAGATTTTATTATATTTTAATAACTTGCCCTTGTTTTGTTCTCATACCCCATCTGTCTTTGCTATACATTCAACTAGTTAATTAGCAATCCTAATTATCTCTTTTTCACAATAAGCCATTTGAAATGTATTAATTTTTCCTGTAAATTTTGAAAACTCAAAATTTAGTTTTCAAACTAATATCGTAGTACTATTTTATTTTTCTTCAAATAACTTCATGATTCTTAGCATTTTATTGATATTCTCTATCCCTTCCACTTTCTTTATACACATATGACATACACCTCCTTAAAGTAGGATAGACTCTCTCCTTTACCATAAATTACTATAACTTAGATGATAATACTAAAAAAAACCTAAATAATACCAAGTACACATTGCTTATGATGAGTGAACATCTATTGACTGTCTTATGACTGACTGATATTTTAGCTATACTATTAAAATTGAACTTGATGTTAGAAAGAAGAAATAAAAATATTTCTTTTTTTAAATTTTTCTTTTTTAAAATTTATTTAAGAAAGGAGACATTAACAAAACCATAGGATAGGAGGGGTACAACTCCACACAATTCCCACCACCTGGTCTTCATAGCCCATCCCCTCCCTTGATAGCTTTCCCATTCTCTATCCCTCTGGGAGTAAGGACCCAGGGTCATTATGGTTTGCAGAAGGTGGAAGGTCTGGCGACTGTAATTGCTTCCCCGCTGAACATGGGCGTTGACTGGTCGATCCCAGTCTGCCTCTCTCTTTCCTTAGTAGGGTGGGGCTATAGAACATATCAACTCTTCAAATATAATCTGCTGTAGAGAGAGTCAACAAGCTCCATAATAGTACAAAACAAATTAAAGTCATAAGGATATAGCATATATTTGAGAGTGGGGATTTCTGGGAGCCATGAAGTAACAACAACTGAAAAATCATGAACAGAAACAACCAGAAAAAACATGGAAAAGCAAGCTGTAATATTACAACTTTGCAATGCAAGGTTTGAAGAAAACCCTAAAACAGATGGGTGCTCTGCATGAAAGGGGGAAGTAAGGAACACTACAAAGAAAGTTTAAGCTGCCAGGAAAGGATATAGGGCACTTGGTATCATATTGAGTTACAGAGCAGAACTCACAAGCTGGACTAGAGAAAGCAGAAAAAGTGGGGCCCTCTTCTGAATCAAAAGTTGTGCTCTCCACTCAAAGTGTGAAAGTGGGTTGCCAGAGTCCAGAGGAAAGTCTGAAACAAGGCAATAAAATCCCACACGAGTGAAGACAAAAGACACTCCCTTCCTACCTGCCCCACCACAATACATTAATAATAATAATAACAATAACAACAATAATAATAATACAGTGCCACCTGCTGGTTGAACAACAGATATCACATTATGGAAGCTCAAAAAATTGGACAAACTATTAGAATTTTACTTCAGAAAACTTCTTATGATGACAATTCAAGACTCCAATTATAATATAAAACAAATTCACAATCTTAAGATTTCACAAGAAAACTACAATATTCACAAGAAAACTTCAAATGCAAATTCATGAAGTTGAGGAGCATTTTGAGGGAGTTAGAGCTAATATCAGATTTCTTATATACAAAATAATTCAATTAGAGGCAGAGTATTAGGGCTAGACAATAAAACCACCATAGTCTCTAAATGCAAGGCTGTTGAAAAAGAAACACTTGTGAAAAATGAAGCAGTTCTGCATAAAATACCAGACATCATCAAGAAACTAAAGTAAGAATTACTGGAATTCCTAAAGATCAAGAGAGCAGAGATTATATTAAAAGAAGTCATACAGGAAATTTTCACAGCTGGGAAATGCTTAAAATATAAACATCGAGGAAGCCAAAGTAATACCCTGGGCATATAATTCAAAATAGCCCACACCAATACACATCACTGTAAATTTTTCTGAAAACGAAGAAAAGCTAATGCATGCCACTAGGGAAAAGTAGAATTTGACATACAAAGGCCGAACCATCAGACTATCTTCAGACTTCTCACCATAAACACTAGAGACAAGAGAACAGAATTAAATATTCACTATACTCAAGGACAAAGATACCAGCTATAGATTCTCTATCCTGCCAAACTATCTTTCACTTCTGGAGGACTAATTAAAACCTTCTGAATCATACAGAAACAGAAGAAATTCGCCACAACCAACAATGTCTTGCTGAAAAATTCCTACACAAAAAGAAGCAAACTAACTCCAACTTTAAATGAGCTCATCAGTGATAGAATAGAATAGAAGTGGAAACACAAACAATAGCAACAACAGAAGAAAAGACATCAGAGAAATGAAGACATAATGGGCAGAGCAATATGAGTAAAGTGGGTAGACCAAGGCCAAACATTAATAGGTCAGATATATGGCCAGAAACTGGAAAATCCCAGCCTTTGCCTCACCTTGCTTAGAAAATGAAGGGAAAATCTTGGGTGAGATGAATCAGGAAAAGAGAGAGAAATGCCGCTTGACTACACAAATAGATGAAACTTGGGAGATAGAGTAAAAAAAGGTGAACATAGGGTGGATTTGGACTAGGGGTGTGGGGGGTACTGCAGCAAAGCAAGCAATTCTGGGGAAGGAATAGTAGAGAAAAACTTGGCCAGGTCACAGGGTCCTAGGTTGGGGGTTGAAGTATGTTGCAGAAATACATGATGAGCAGCTGGAAAACTGAGTCCATGTGTAGACAATTGTGTTGTAAACCATTAACCTCCAAACAAAATGAAAAAAAAAAGGGAGGGGGGGTCATGTGGTAGCACAGCAGGTTGAGCGCACATGGTGCAGAGCTCAAGGACTGGTATAAGGATCCTGGTTCCAGTCCCTGGCTCCTCACCTGCAGGGGAGTTGCTTCGCAAGCAGTGAAGCAGGTCTGCAGGTGTCTATATTTCTCTCCCCCTCTGTCTCTTCTCCTTTCTTCACTTCTCTCTGTCCTATCTGACAACGGCATCAACAACAATAATAACCACCACAACAAGGCTAAAACAACAAGGGCAACAAAAAGGGAAAAAAATAGCCTCCAAGAGCAGTGGAATCATAGTGCAGGCACCAAGCCCTAGCAGTAACCCTGGAGGTAAAATAATAATAATAATAATAATAATAATATACTTGAGATATATTTGAGTATAGATTTCAGTCTACATTTTTTCACTTCTGTCACTAAAGTTTTGCAAATTTATTAAATTATTAAATAATATTTCATTTAATAGAGTATAATTAATTTAGCCATCCCACTGTTTAGCAGCATTTATTTTTATATGTGTGTTCTCTTACAAATAAACACACTCATGATTGCAATTTTTAACATATTTTCTTAGGTCATATGAAACCTCAGAAAAATAAACAAAAAATGTAAATATTTTCAGTGTCACAAAGACTTATTGTTAATATCCTATTAGATGTTTATATAATTTATAGTCGCATAACCTATAAATGTAACCACTTTATAGCATTTGACAACATTAATAACACTTATCTAGTTCTATGTTCATTTATGTGTCAAGAGGTTAATTTTTCAATGTTTTATAGTTGCATTATTGGGGTTATTAGAGTTCTATAACTATCTCAGATATTATCATTAGCTCTTTTGTATTTTCTCTTAATGCTCTCATCAGTTTATTGGATGTTTTTATTTGGTAAGTATATAAAGATTTATCTATTACATATGCTTAAAATATTTATCATAGCTAGAAATTTTAGGGAGAATTATAATCTAAATGCCATCAGTAGTGGAAGTTCTGAAGACAAAAAAGCAAAAGTCTTAAATAGATATAAAAGTATCCTTTTTCAGAAAGGAGAATTTGATATAAAGCTTGGTCAGACTGAGAAATCAAAACAAAATGGACAAAGATTTGCCTGAACAGAGTTCAAGTCGGGCATAAAGGATTCAGAATTTTACAGGATCAATGGGGAAATAACACTCAGTAAAGTCGGCTGCCAGAATTGACTGTGCTAATGATTCTAGAAAAAACAAGGTCAGTCCTGACTGAGACTCCGGACATAGAACATATTTTATTTTTTGCGAATTAAGGATTAGACCATCTTTGACATCTAGACATTTTGCTTTCAAACTATAGCCTTTTCAAACTATAGCTTCTCACATCTCTCCTTTGAAGCCATAAATACTAAGGAAGTCCAAAAAAAGACTTTTTCTCTGAGACAAGAAGTCAGGGGAAAGAGGCAAATACTAAGAATTAAACCCCAAGATTCTGTGAAGCTACGGAATTAAGAAAAAAAAATCATGTATTCATTAAGAGCATTTTGGTAATAGGAAAGGGAAAAAAAAAAAAGAATGAGGGTTTAACCTAACCATAGAACAGTCTGGGGTTCACTTTCCCCTGTAGGCTTAGTAAATACGTGAAGAGCTAAAGGAAAGTTTTCCAAACCCAAACACAGGGTGAGAAGAACATACATTTTCTTTTGAAAAGCATGCTCTTTGGCACATGAGTGACTTCTCAGTGATCAGGCCCAGCTGTTCACCCTTGGTACTGGCACAAACACAGGGACTCGTGCCTAGAGTGCATGTCACATCTCTCAATTCGAGTTAAGTGTCTTGCAAAGATGCCAATTGAGAATGTCCTTATTAAAATCATTAGTGTGACACTTAACTGTTTTCCCATAATTTGATCTGAATTTATTATATTAAGACAATTAAACAAATTCCTTATATATGTTGCCAAAACAATGTCTCTTTATCCAAGGTTACTTAAATGTACTGAGTCAATGGCCATTTAGCAATAAAAGAAAATAGTCTTCTTTATCTTTTATTTCTTTTTTTTACTTATAAAAAGGAAAAACTGACAAAAAAATAGGATAAGAGGGGTACTCCACACAATTCCCACCACCAGAACTGCGTATTCCATCCCCTCCCCATATTGCTTTCCTGTTCTTTTCTCTTTAGATTTTTATATTTATTTATTTATTTATTCCTTGTATTGCCCTTGTTATTTTTTTGTTGTAGTTATTATTGTTGTTGTTATTGATGTCGTTGTTGTTGGATAGGAAAGAGAGAAATGGAGAGAAGAGTGGAAGACAGAGCTGGGGAGAGAAAGACACCTGTAGACCTGCTTCACCACTTGGGAAGCGACTCCCCTGCAGGTGGGGTTCAGGGGCTCTAACCCAGATCCTTATGCAGGTCCTTGCATTTTGGGCCACCAGAACTTAACCTGCTGCACTACCGCCTGATTCCCAGCTTTCCTATTCTTTATCCCTCTGGGAGTATGAACCAGGGTTATAATGGGGTACAGAAGGTGGAAGGTCTGGCTTCTTTAATTGCTTCCCGGCTGAACATGAGTGTTGGCAGGTGGATTCATACTCCCAGTCTGTCATTCTCTTTCCCTAGTAGAGTGGAGATCTGAGGAAGCGGGGCTCCAGGATACCTTGGTGGGGTCGTCTATCCAGGGAAGTCCTGCTGGCATCATGTTAGCATCTGGAACCTGGTGGCTGCCACATTTTTATTCAGACATTTTGATGTTAAAAGACATTTACGACTTTTGCTTTTAGTTATTCTTTTAATATCATGGCAATTGATTCTGAAGGTCCAAGCAGTGGCACACCCAGTTAAGCATTTAAATCACCAGGCTCAGGGACCAGGGTTTAAGCCACTGCTCCCTATCTGGCGGGGGGGGGGGGGGGCATCACTAAAGGTGAAGCAGATTTCTACTTAGCCATCTCTTTCTATCTTCCTCTCTATCTGCCCCTCCTTTCTCAACTTATCTCTGTCCTATTTAATAAAAATTAGCGGGGGGGGGGAGGAGGAAAAAATAGCCCCAGGAGTGGTGAATTCCTAGTGTCATCATATGGACCCAGCAATTACCCTGGTGGCAATTAAATTAATAAAATAAAAAATAACTTTTTTAAAAAAATTGGCTTTAAAGTATAATGCATAGGGGTCTGGGCAGTGACACACTGGGGCACACATTACCATGCATAAGGACTCCAGTTCAAGCCTCTGATCCCCACCTACAGGGGTGAAGTTTCACTGGTGGTGAAGCAGATCTGTGTCACTTTCTTCATGTCAGTCTTCCCTTCCCCTCTCAATTTGTATTTTCCCTATCAAATTAAATATATGTATATATATATATGTATATATATATATATATATATATGTAAATGGAAACATGACTGCCAAGAGTGATGGATTCCTTGTATAGGCGCTGAGCACCAGAGATAACACTGATGGCAATAGAAGGGAGGAAGGAAGGCAATAGAAGGAAGGATGGAAGGAAGGAAGATATGAGGAAGGGAAGGAAGGATTGATTTAGTGAATGAAAAGGCAAACATAAAATTTTGCTTTGGTTATTTGAAAATTAAAGTATATCATAAAAATATTTTTTTCTTTGTTTTTGTGGTCATCTCAAATTTATTTTATAAACACTCACTTAATCTCAGAAGTTTTTGTCATGCCTACTCACCATTTCAGTTGTCCCCACTCCTTTCTCTGGCCCATTCCAGTCTCATGCAATTAAATTATCATCCTAGAATTTTCAACATCGCAATAGTATCCAAAGATTAACCCCTTATTATTATTTTATATCACTGAAGGTACAGAGTGTCACATTCACCCATTTAGGTATTATTTCAAGAAAGTATTTATAATCTCTGTTGCAAACCAGATATAACAACAAAACACCAAAGTGCATTATTCACTCACTTCATTTTACGTGATGAACTTAACCTAATATCTCTTTTTCTAAAAATAAAGAATAAGGAATTTCTCAAGGAAATTTCACTATTGTCTAGATTTTATGTTCTTATGATAATTCATAGTATTCAAAGTGGATATACTATTTCCAACTGTTACTATCTATCAATTCATAGTACTGTTACCAATATATAACTACATCCATTTTTGTTTCATTTCTCTATTTGCATACTCTCTCTTTTTCTATAGTCAATACAAAAATAATAGACCAATTTCAAACAAAGAAATTGAGACTATAAAAGTCTCCCCAACAACAAAAATATAAACACAGTGGTTTTAAAAATCAGTTCTACAAGACATTTAATTTTTGGTTCCTGTTAATTAACCATTTTGTCTCACTTTGTCTTACCACCTTCCAGACACCCACGTTGTAGCCAGTATCATGATTCCATCCTGACTTCTCTGGGAAGACAACCTCACCAATGTATCCTAGACCTCCCCTCTCCAGAGCTCTACCCCACAATGGAAAGATGGAAATAGGCTGGGGGTATGGCCATGTCCAGCAGAGAAGCAATTACATAAGTGAGAACTCCTACCTTCTGAACCCCAGAAACAATTTTGATCCATATTCCCAGTGGGGGAGAGGTGATAGGAGGAAGACTATAAGAGGGCTTTGAATTCCAGCTCCATCAGAACCCAGATAGAGAGGAGGAAAAAGGGATGGACATTTGGATGTACTACTAGGGTCATAAGTGGCATGGAGGGCAAGAAAGGACTGGGCCTGGAAAGAAAAGGGACAATTATGCACAAATGTAGACAGATAGTTATAGAAAAGATAGTCAACCCATGTCTGCAACTTTAGGAGAACTGATGTGGCTTGCAATGGAGGGATCCAGAATTCCAGTGGTGGAAATGGTATGGAACTATACCCCTGTTGACTTACAATTTTATAAATCAATATTAAATCACTAATAAAATTTTAAAAATATATTGCTGAAGATACTGAATTCCTACTGCTAACTTCTCCCCTTCAAATTCACACTATACGAATTGAGAAATGCATTTTTCTTCTAGCGTTTGCCCTTCTTCCGTAGCCAGTCAACAGCATCAGGTTGAGCCTGATGTAAAGTTTCGAGACCTCCTTTGAATCTGGAGAGGTGGCAGTCATCGACCATGTGGGTCATAGTCTGTCTGCAGCCACAGGGGCAGTTCGGGTCATCTCTGGCTCCCCAGCGATGGAACATAGCGGCGCACCAGCCATGGCCCGCTGGATAGCGATTGAGGAGGGCCCAATCACAACGTGCTAGGTCAAAGCCGGGTTGACGCTTGCAGGGGTCTGTGATGAGGTGTTTGTTCTCTACCTCAGCTGACTGCCAACTCTGCCTCCAAGAGTCTGGAACAGAGAAGATCAGTGTAGGCGTAGGAGACCAGATTGGATGACGAGACATCAAGCATTGAACAGGGTGGACTCGAAGAGCAGAACCAACAGCTTGAAAGCTGTCAGGAGCTTGTTGGTGGCTTTGAAAATGACTGGGATCCATGTGGATTCAGTCGGCTAGGAAGAATCATCAGTTTCCCCAATGAATGGGTACTCACGGGATGCACCACGGGAAGGTCGATCCAATGCATCCCAGAAATGTATTAACATCATACATAGTTTATCAAAACTATTCTTCTGGATAATATTCAAATTAACATTATAGTTTATGATAGATAACATAATTTTAGTATTTTATCAATACTACTGAAGATTATCAACATATCTTATTTCTCTGTAGTCTCTTGGGAAGGAAGAATCACCCATGTATTATAGAATTAGATGAATCACCTTATAGGAAGAATCACCTTGTAGGAAGAATCACCCATATATTATAGAATTAAATCATTCTCCTTTTCCTACTTGTAAACCAAGATATAGCAAATAGAAATTTTAAGACAAATATACAAATTCCTTTGCCTGTCTCAATGACCAGTGCCATCCTTCTCAGCATTATTTACTGTACTTAATGATTTTCTGTTTCTCACATATGTCCTACATTTCAGTCTTAATGAAAACTCTGGCTGTTTTGCTTATGTCCATCATTGTATAATAAAAACAAATTTAATTTTTAATAATGATAATTGAGTTAAAATTCAGTTTTAATGTCTCACAAGTTACTCAACATAAGTGACCTTTAATTTTTAAATGAAAGTTAAAAATAGACTTCTAATCAAATAAAATATGGATTCAAATAATTTCTTATGATTCTCTTTAAGTAATCAATAAAGATTTATTCATTTATTTAAGTATTTATTTTATTAATTCACACCAGAGCTAGTGCTAAATTATAGGTACTTATTTCAATAGCATTTACTTCTCTACTATTATTTCAAAGAAGTAAATCTATCAAAAATAGTTTAGTAGATTGTTATATTTTATTATTGAGCTTTAAAAGCAGATGATCTAATATTAGCATTGTATATTCTTCCCTCAAAGTTTGGAAAGAAGTGTTAATAAAATAAAATGTAATTACTGTTTAATTAGGAATGTAAAGAACTTCCTCCTTCCACACTGCACATTAGTTCCTATTTCCAAGGCATCGTCATCTTTAATTTTAGATTTAATATCATTTTAGACAAACTACTGTAATAAACCTAGGAAGGTCATTTGAGAAAAAAAAAGTTTTATATTGTACTGCTTAAATGTCCACTTTGTAGGGAAAAAGTGAGACTACTTATGATGAAAATTTTACTGTGTAATCATATATTGTGTGAACAGTCATTTCTGAAAGAATATATCAATTGCCAATTTAACTGATAACCACTTAATATTGTTACCACAAACAGTCATTTATCCATTCTGAAAATAATTGTTAGTCTTGGGAATGATTTAATAGACAAGACAACCTTGATCTTTAGACCTCTCTATACTCAGTCTGACACCGAATGAAAAATACACGTTGAACAAAGTATGGCAAGTGTTAGTAGAAAATGTGCCCCAGATCAGTGGGAACACCAATCAGGGTCAGCCACCTAATATGCAGTATTTGGAATTTAAGCTACAATAGTCATTTCCAAAAAAAAAAAAAAAACTCTTGAAAAACCTCTTTACTGCAGTTAAGCTATTCCAAATCCCGAGAAAGAAAAGATGATTACTTTAAAAGTCCCTTATTTAGTTGAAAACCCATCTCAACCCACTAATTCTTCCCTGGAGCTCCATGCAATTATAGTACATTTTCTCCCTCAAATGTCAAGAAAAATACCCTCACTGTCCTATTGTTAGACTAAACAAAAACTCTGTTACTACTCATATAACGAAGAATACATATTTTGCCTGACCAAGTTGTTGGTGAAGAGTCAAACCCACCCAAAAGAACAAGTTGTCTTGTGAGATGTTGGTAATAGTGATTCAAACAGAGACTGACTCATTGTTCAAGGATACCAGGACATGTATTAATCCACAGAATGGGAAGTTGAAAGAATGAATTTTCCCTACTATCAATGATCTTTATAATTCAAACATGAATTTATTTGCCTAATTTCAGTATTTATAGTCATATAAAAAGATACCTTAGGTGAAGAAAGGTGCAGAACCTAGTTAGAACTTCCTAGTACATCATAGCTATAATAGAGGCTAAGGAAGATTTCTGATTGAGATAAATACAGAAAGAGAAATACAACTCTAACATCTCCAAGTAAGGGAAATAATTCAACTATTTTAATTTAACTTAGCATTCTTTCTAAAGAATATTTTAGTCATCAATGGAGGGAATTGGATATGGAGCTATGGGGGTGGGCATTGTGTAGAAATGTATCCTTCTTATCCTATAGTCTTGTTAATATTTCCATTTCATAAATAACAAAAAAATGAAGGCAAAAAATAATCTGATTCATATTTAATTCTGATACTTTTCAGAGAATATCACATTGTTCTGAAGCAAAAATAATATATTTTGGGAATGAAAATAGCATTTGTATGTTGAAATTACTTCTTACTAGAACTGAGATCTATCTTTCTGTCTGTCTATCATCCATCTACCTATATTTATTTCTTTCTATTATCCATCTGTCATCTATCTATCTATCTATCTTTCTATCATATATCATCTAACTAGCTATTTAATCATCATCCACCTGCATCTGTGTGTTTATTTAGCACCATTGAAGACATGATATATAATATTGTTAATGGTCCATTCAGTAGTCTAGATTGACAGAACTAAATTCAATTTTATTCTGAGTGAGATGGAGAGTTAGAGGAGGGTCCACCTGTGTTATTAGAAAATTAATTTTGCCTGTTGTGTTGAGAGGATAAACTACAGGTTAAAGTAAGATGTTGGGATAGGCAGAAGTGGGGAACACAAGAAGATATGACTAAGGGATTGAGGAAGGAAATGATAAGAATAAGCCATATTCTCTCTACAGTTTTTGATGCAAGGAAATAAAATAGAGAAGTCAAGGAAGATTCTTGTCTTAAGAACAGAGTTGTCATTATCTGAAATAAAGAAGACAGGGAGGAGAGTATGCAGATTAAAGGGGAAAATCAAATGTTTTGGTTTAAAGCATGTAAGTGTGATATGCATATTAAGCTTCAAATTGTATGTTTCAGGTGGGAAGGAGAAAAAAAAAGTAATAGTGTTAAAAAAGGTATAATATTTACTATTTCCAATTTGTGTCCTGTGACTTACATGCCTTATATTCTAATATATATAGTCCTGATGCCAGTGATGTTTGACTAATTCATTAATTCAATACAGATCACACTATGTGCAATGCTTTTCTTTCCTCCACCAAATAATTATTTCACAAAAAAGGTACATTTCCGTCTAAGACTTTTGAACAAAAATAAGAGAAAAAAATAAAGAAAAAGGTACATTCACATTACAGTGAAGTCCTTTAGTATCTCTATGTTGTTTTGATTTAGTGTGCAATAGTCAATTTCAAGGCAAAATTAATCATATAATAGGATTGGGAGGAAGATCTAAATAAACTCATAAACAAAGATCTAGAAAAATGAAGCTCCTGATTCCACTACTTAAGCAATTTGATGTGTCCAGTTGATTTTTTTTTAGACTCAAGAAATACTAATTCAATGAGTTATTTCATTCACTCATATAATTATAAATTCATGACTAAAATTTAAAAGTCATCTTTTTTCTGCCCTCTGCTCCACTGACATCTGACTGCTATCGATTGTATATGTCAAATTAAATTTCCAACCATATCCTTGTGTTGGAATCAATACATAACTTGAAGGGCCACTTTGATAGCCAATTGGAAGCTATTCCTCACCCTGGTGACATTTGAGTTTTACCCCTTAGAATATTTTAGTTAGATGTTAACAGTTTTTACTTTTTGAGTGCTCATAAGGGAATAGAATCTTGCTTTCTAAACTTGAACTTCATAAGTAAAAGTAGATATGAGATTTTTCAATTGCATGTACATTAACTTTGAATAAATCCAATATAAGAAAATCTAAATTTATAAAAATTGACCAAGTTTCCCCAAGTATACTAGTTATTTATTAATCTTTTTTCACAAAAATTAAGTTGAAAAAAAGTTTGGTAGAGAATTCCTCCAGTTATTCATAAACATTTTACTGCAAATTTAAAAGACTTTATTTGCACATACAAAGATCTTCAATGAGTTAGACAGTAGAAATTTGCTTATAAATTAATTTAATTACATTAACTATTTTAGTAATTTACTCATCAAAATATTTATGTATCCAATCATTCATCATTCAATTGATATAGTTATTATGCTTGGAAAATGGTACATATATTACTCAAAAAATGTTTAAACAGAGCCATCATACAATTTAACAATCTCACTTGTAGTAAAGAAAATAAAAATAGTATCTCAAGAGATATCTGTACCCCCACATTCATTACTATTTATTTAAAATATCAGATGTATAAAATAAAGTTAACCATCCCTTTATAGATAACTGATAAAGAAAGTCTTATATATACAGTGATATATTATTTGAACTTCAAAAAGGGAAAATAAAATTCTGTCTTCTGTGAAAATATGGATGAACTTGAGCATATTACCTAAGTGAAATAACTCAGACACAGAAAAACAAAAATTGCATAACCTCACTTATATGTGCATTAAAAAAGTTAATTCAAATTAATAGAGTATAAATTAGTGGCTAGTGGTGGTTGGCATATGAGAGGAAAGAAAATAAAGAAGAAAAAAGAAAGCAGAATGACAGATGCTATAGACTGGAACAAGGAGGATCATTAGGTATGGAGTTCAGGTGGCAGGAATTCTGTGAAATGGTACCCCTTTTATCCTACAGTCTTATCAGTGTTTCCATTTTATAAATAAAAACTTTTAAAAAGAAGAAGTTGTGAACCTATGCTCTATCTCAGGGGACCTGGACTATATCTAGGTTTGGGGACTTTATTGGGGAGTGGAACACCTGGAATGGAATTAGAGAATACTATGAAAGGAAAGGTCTTACCCAAGTGATGAAGCTGAAGGGTTGTCATTCCACACCTGAAGTCTCTGGTCACAGTCTGAAGTGAAGCATGCTGGGGTGGCACTCGTTGCATTGATTAGGTAGCGATCCGCGGATGCAATATTATTTGACTTAAATTGAGAGCAGCATGCAGAAAAGTGGGCCCCACCCTAAGGTTCCAGGACTGGAGGAAATATAGGCTCTATAGTGGAGATGTGAGGTTCCTGTTGTCTTAGGGTTCAAGAAGACAATGGATAGTTATTGTTATCGTCACATTATTTGGTGATAGGGTTAACTTTGGAAAGTCCCTTTGTTAGGGTTTGGGGTATAATACCCAGCATCTTGTATATAGCTGTGCTAGATATAGTCCAGGTCCCCTGAGATAGAGCACAGGTTCACACATGCCCATAAACTAGGGGAAAAATATATACCTGAAAGCAGAAGTGCACAAGAGCATACAGGGAATACCTCCCAACATTTCATCTGCACTATTCCAGTCTTCAGGTCTGTTCATGACTGTTCAACAATTTGTTTGGCTTTGTATGTTAACTCTCTTTTCAGCCACCAGGTTCCGGATGCCAGCAAGATGCTGACCAGACTTCCCTGGACAGAAGACCCCATCAATGTGTACTGGAACTCTGCTTCCTCAGGGCCCCACCCTACTAAGGAAACAGAGAGGCAGACTGGGATTATGGATCGACCAGTCAATGTCCATGTTCAGCGGGGAAGTAATTACAGAAGCCAGACCTTCCACCTTCTGCAACCCACAACGACCCTGGATCCATACTCCCAGAGAGATAGAGAATGGGAAGGCTATCAGGGGAGGGGATGGGATATGGAGATCGGGTTATGGGAATTGTGCAGAATTGTAACCTTCTTATTCTATGGTTTTGTTAATGTCTCCTTTCTTAAATTAAAAAAAAAAAGTTGCTGTGTTTTTTACACAGGCTCCTGTGCTGAATATGCACCCCAGATCAGATTATGGGGTTTACAGTTAATGTTATTTATATACTTTTCCCATATTTAGGAACTTCTCTCTGCCCTGATAAAGTTTTATAGTCTTATTTCAACTCTGACAATGTCTCCTCAGACAATACTCTTAGCCCACCTGCATGTTAGTTGCCGGGTTCAAGCAAGAATGAATAAAGTCATGATGTCAACTTGACTTCCCTGGGCAGATAACTTCACTAATTTGTCCTAGAACCCCACCTCTCCAAATCCCTGCCTCACCAGGAAAAGATAGAAACATGCTGGGGGTAGACCTGCAAACCCCCATGTCCAGCAGAGAAGCAGCAGAGAAGCAATTACAGAAGTCAGACCTTCCACCTTCCTCATAACAATACTAGGTCCATACTCCCAGAGGGATAAGGACTAGGAAAACTTCCAATGGAGGGCATGGGATGCAGAACCCTAGTGGTGGGAATTATACCCCTCTTATCCAATGGACTTATTATTCATAATTAAAACAAGAAAAGAAAAGAAGTTGCTGTATAATGAATGGATACAGAATTCACTTACATAAGACAGAAAGTTACAGATGGGAGCTGGACGGTGGCATAGCTGGTTAAGTGCACATGGCGAGAAGCGCAGGTGTAAAGATCCCAGTTCAAGCCCCCGGCTCCCCACCTTCAGGGGAGCCGCTTCATAGGTGGTGAAGCAGGTCTGCAGGTGTCTATCTTTCTCTCCCCCTCTCTGTCTTCCCCTCCTCTCTCCATTTCTCTCTGTCCTATCCAACAACAACAACAGCAATAACAATAATAACTAAAAAGGGCAACAAAAGGGGAAAAATTTTAAAAAAGAAAATTATAGACATAGATGGTAGTTATGGTAGTCAAGTCAGAAAGAAATTCTGGAATAAAAAGATCTCACAACACATCAAAGCTAAATGAAAAGTATCTCAATAGAGGAAAAATAAGTTGTGTGTTCTTTCCAGCTTCTGTGTATGTGCAGTCTACATCTGCTTCTAGTCCATGCTAAACTTGGACAAAGAACCCACACTTCTTTGAGATCATTTTTCTTCCACACAAATTTATTGATGTGCTAGAGAGGGAGAATAAAAGCAAAGCAAACCTAAGAAATGCCCTGGCCCATATGATAACCGGGATCAAGTCTGGGATCTCATGTTTTCAGGTCCACACAAATTATTGGGTGCTTTTGGACAAATTGAAGGAACTAGAGGTTATTATGCTTGATGAAGGAAATAAGTAGGTGAAAGGCAAGACAACTGCTTCATGGTTTGTTCATTTGTGGAATTTATATAACTAAACTAGGGGTTGGACAGTGGTGAACTAAGTAGAGCACAGACATTGTCATGTGCCAGTACCAGGGTTCAAAGACCCACAGTGAGTAAACAATGAAGTACTGCTGGAGGTCTCTCTCTTGTTCTCTCATTTCCCTCTTCACTCATAGCTTCTGTCTCACTAAAGAAATTAAAAAAAAAAAAAGTGAGGAGGGAGTCGGGCGGTAGCACAGTGGGTTAAGCATACGTGGCGTGAAGACTAAGGACAGGAACAAGGAACCCAGTTTGAGCCCTGGCTCCCCACCTGCAGGGAGGTCGCTTCACAAGGGGTGAAGTAGGTCTCCAGGTGTCTATCTTTCTCTCCCCCTTTCTGTTTTCCAGTCTTCTCTCAATCTCTGTCCTATCCAACAATGACAGCAACAACAACGTTAAACAAAGGCAACAAAAGGGAAAAATAGCCTCCAAGAGCAGTGGATTCAGAGTGCAGGTGCCAAGCACAATAGATTTATTGTACAGGGGAATACCATCATTGAAAGGGAAGCAAATCTGGAAAACATCAGAAGAATTCAGGCATTGTTTCTCTTATTTGAGAAAGAAGCAGAAAAAAAAAAGGACATTTGGAAGTAGTAATAGGTGTAGGTGTGACTTAGAAAGGAACTTAAGGCAGAATCAAACAAAAAAAGGGGAGGTGCAAAAGTAGAGATAGATATTGATATATATAGTTATAAAGTCAACCCATATCTGTGACCTTGGGTGAACCATTGCAGTTCCCAATGGAGGAGATGAGGGCACAGAACTCTGGTGCCAGGAACATTATAGAATTGTACTCATTATCTTATAATTTTATAAATATGTATTGAACTACTAAAAAAAGAAAAAAGATCAAAAAGAAATGACATAAATAATGTACTTGTAAGGGTCATGTGCCTGGAACATTTGAGATATAGCTTGAGTTTGGAATGAAGGAACCAGGAATGATGTGTTTGGAGATGCATATAACAATGCATCCTGGGATCTGATCTTGCTGAGTTTATATATAATTATTAAACTCTTGACACCAACACTTAATAAGGTCATATGTTGAAGGAGAAAAGTTATGTGATGGGACAAATAAATTAGTCTATTATTTCCAGTTTTTATGGATACAGAAATGAGTTGCATGGAAGTGAGAAATTTCCAATGACTAGTTATTTGATTCAACCTGGCATTGAAACCAAAGTTTTCACCCTTTCCTGGAGAAGAAAAGAACAAAGTAAATAAGATCAGATGACTATATGTGTGTAAATTCAAGTCAGACAGAAAGTAGTTTAACACTACTCCTCCAACCAGGACCTCACAGAATGGATATGCCAACATCATGTGGGAGCCCATCTATAAGAATTGCACTCTAGTGTGAAGAGAACAGCCAAAAGGGTTGGCTCAGACCGACCTACTCAATTCAATAGCACTATTGCATACTTCCCAAACTGGCAATCTAGCTACTAACAGCATCTTACTTTTCTGCTCAATTCTGTGTTATGGAAAGGGCAAGCTATTTCTCAGTACTTAAGGCTGAGTTTCAAATAGTGGTAACTATAGATTCTAACACCCTACAAGGAATGCATTTCTAAAGCAGCTATCAAAAATACATATTCATTTAGTTATTGAGAATGTAAAAGGAATACCTTCCTTCTACCTGTGGGAAACATCATTTTATTTGAACTGCAATTTGTTCATAAAAGAGCAATATTTGTGCCAAGAACTCAAGTGAAACAAATGTCCTTCTTTATGGGAAGTGTCCACACTTAATTCAGAGCTGTAAAATAAGATTTTTAAATTCACCTTTCTGTGATTTGGCATTTGCAACTTCTACATAATTTAACTCATGTTGAGCTACATGAAAGAACTCAATGGATAGCACTACATGGTGAAATACCAGGCTGATGCTCTGAAATTTCCTCTGTACCTTTCAAAGGTGCTTATTTCTGGAGTGTGCAGTTAGGCATCCTATCATCGTCCTTCCTTTGAAATGTCACCCTTGTTCTGTCAAAGCTTCCTGTCTGCGTGTCTGACTAGCTTTGCAAATGTCTGACAGGAAATTGTCAGAAAAAAGCTATAAAGGGGGATGTCTTTTGTTTCTAAGTGGAGAAGATGGTGATTTTTTTGGACAGCACAGATCGACTGAACAAATGCTAGGTGAGTTCACTAGCTCCTTTGAAAGCAGAAAGATAATGCCAGATGGTTGAGTAATTTCCTTATCTCACTGCCCTCATGTTATTCTCTCAACATAGTGACTCCAGGTAATTCTTGAGAGCATCCTGTGACTCTGACAGCATGATGCCTACTCAATTGTTTAGGACTTCTGAATACTGTAACTTCTTCACAATTGTTGAAGCAAAATTAGAAAGAAAGCCCATGAGTGAGATAGATTTTCCAGACAAATAGACTTGGATCTTCAACATAGAAAATGATCACCTGAAATGTATTCTATCTACTTCAGGGAGAATGGTTTGACTTGACAAATTCAATAGTTAAGAAGGAAGAAATCAGAAATCCTTCCCTGTTTTCACTGTCTTTTTCTCCCATTAGCTTGTGCTGAGCAGCTGAGCAGGAGTGTGAGAATCAAGGCTTATTAGCCTTCAGGGGGCTACAGATACAAAATGTCTCAATTGCAGGAACAAGTGAATTATTGCATTATTTCCTCCTAGGCTTAAGACATCTCCAATTTCCCTGCTGAGTGGATGCAACTCCACATAAAGAAACTCATCTCACATTTAAAATGTCAGCTTCACATTAATTAGGAAATGGTGCTTTGGGCTGGTGAAATGGTTCATTTGTATCAAGCAGTGCTTTGTCATGTTCCCTGGGTTCAATCTAGCCTCCACAGCATTGATGAAAGCTCTAGGGCTGTGATCTCTTTTACTCTCTCTCTTCCTGCCTCTCTGCCTTCCTGTTTCTAATTTAAAGATGAGGGAGGGGGGAGAACAATAGAGAGAATGGTGCTTTCAGAATTAACAAGAAGGACTTCCTGTTTCTGGTTCTAAACGTAAGGTGCTGACTATCACCATTCTGGTTTAACAAATTGAACAATCTGAAAAACCAACTGCTTTTTTGCATATATCAGAGAAGAGGAAACCGAGCAACTCAGTGTCCCCAAGACTAGAGTGACAGGTAGGTAAATGCAGTCACAGTTTATAAAAATGGAGATTCACGGGGAGTCGGGCTGTAGCGCAGCAGGTTAAGCACAGGTGGCACAAAGTACAAGGACCCCCGTTAGAACCCCGGCTCCCCACCTGAAGGGGAGTCGCTTCACAGGCGGTGAAGCAGGTCTGCAGGTGTCTATCTTTCTCTCCTCCTCTCTGTCTTTCCATTTCTCTCTGTCCTATCCAACAACGACAACAACAATAATAACTACAACAATAAAACAACAAGGGCAACAGAAGGGAATAAATAAATAAAATAAATATAAAAAAAATGGAGATTCACCAGTGAAAACCACTTCAGGAACCAGTAACAGGATTGAAAAAAATCTTAAAACTTATAACTGGAGAAATGTTGAAGCCTTATTGTGGAGAAAACTGAGAGTTGATTAATTGAAAGTGTGAGCAGTTAAAGGGAGGCTGTGATAATATTGTAACATTTACCTCCAGGAACACAACCATATCCCCACAGTAAGTAATGGAGACAAATTTCCTTACATTTCCAGTGGAGATAGCAGAAATGGAACCGTTACAGAAATGTGCCAAAACAATCCTTTCTTCCTAGCATGGCCTGGCCTCAGTGGAAACCATCTAGTTAGAGCCTAAATTACTGAAAGTCTAACTGACATAAGGGAAGGAAATGCTTAATGCCAGCCTGCTCTATCATTCCATGTGAGTTTAGTGAAATCCCTACTTCGAGTTCATTCTAGGCATTGTCTTCAGAGGATAAAGAGGAAGAGAAAGAAAAAGACCAAACACCTTGTGAAGTTTACAGTCATCCATAGAATCATTAACAGAACACGATCTAAACATAGGACTATCAAATATTTCTTTCTATGTTTACATCACCACTCCATTACTGAGGGTCTAATTACAATTGTCCCTTTTACTTATTACACCATTTGCAACAATCAAGAAAATCCACAAGGCAAAGCAAAAGGCAAAAAGGCACAATTTGATTATACAAACCTAAGAACAATTTCTTTCAGAACAAAAATTCAAAACAGCTATATTTAATATGGTGAGTACTCTAAAGATAAAGTAGGTAGCACAGAAGATCAGATGAAAGATATAGAAAAGGTTGCTTCCAGATTTTACCTATTACAAATGGTTCTACTATGAAGATAGGCATATACAGATCTTTTTTGATGAGTGTGTTTGACTCCTTAGGATTTATCACCAAGAGAGGAATTGCAGGGCAATGGGTCCATTTATGAGAATTTTTCAGCACAGTAAATCCTAGCCATGGGATTTTCAAAGTAAATCAAGTTTTAAAAAAACTTGGTTATAACAATAATTATCTAAACTCTAAGACATCAAGAAACCTTCCTCATTCTCTATATACCCGTATTTCCCCCAGTGCTGGAACCTCTGGGGCTTTGCTCATTGTCCTTCATGCTTCTCTTGATGCATTTGATACTACATGTACAGATCCCAACCAAATCAGTGCAACCAGTGCCACCTCAACATGTTTCACTTTTGATTGTGTGCAAAAGATGTCAGTCATGGGATGTCAACCCCTGGAAGCTCTAATACTTTTTTTTTTAATTTTTTTTAATTTTTTATTTAAGAAAGGATTAATGAACAAAAAACATAAGGTAGGAGGGGTACAACTCCACACAATTCCCACCACCCAATCCCCATAACCAACCCCCTCCCATGATAGCTTTCCCATTCTCTAGCCCTCTGGGAGCATGGACCCAGGGTCGTTGAGGGTTGCAGAAGGTAGAAGGTCTGGCTTCTGTAATTGCTTCCCCGCTGAACATGGGCGTTGACTGGTCGGTCCATACTCCCAGTCTGCCTCTCTCTTTCCCTAGTAAGGTGTGTCTCTGGGGAAGCTGAGCTCCAGGACACATTGGTGGGGTCTTCAATCCAGGGAAGCCTAGCCAGCATCCTGGTGGCATCTGGAACCTGGTGATTGAAAAGAGAGTTAACATACGAAGCCAAACAATTTGTTGAACAATCATGGATCCCAAGCTTGGAATAGTGGAGAGGAAGTGTTAGGGAGGTACTCACTGCAAACTCTAGTGTACTTCTGCTTTCAGGTATATATTTTGCAGTAGTTTATGGATACGTGTGCACCTAAGCTCTCTCTCACAGAAACTGGTGTATATCTAGGTTATGGGACTTTGTTAGAAAGTGAACTACCTGAGATGAAATTAGAGTGTACTATAAAAGGAAAGGTCTCACCCGAGTAATGAAGCTGAAGAGTTGTCATTCCACACGTGAAGTCTCTGGATACAGCCTGAGGTGAAGCGTGTTGAGGTGGCAATCGTTGCTTTGGTTAGGTTGTGATCGGCGGATGCAATATTATTTGGTTTGGATTGGGAGATGCATACTGGAAAGTGGGCCCTATCCATGGGTTCCAGGACTGGGGGAAGTAGGGCCTCTATAGTGGAGATGTGAGGTTCCTGCTGTCTTAGGGTTCAAAAAGACAATCGATAGTTAATATTATCATCACATTATTTGTTAATTGGGTTAACTTTGAAAAGTCCCTTTGTTATGGTTTGCTGTACAGTATGTAGCTTCCTGGGCCAGTGGGGGGTGGGAGTGGGTGGGAGGGATGGATCACAGTCCTTTGGTGGTGGGAATGGTGTTTATGTACACTCCTAGCAAAATTTTTTTTATTTTATTTAAGAAAGGATTAATTAACAAAACCATAGGGTAGGAGGGGTACAACTCCACACAATTCCCACCATGATGACATCCCACAATGATGACTCTTTTGGTCACTACCAGGCCACCCCCATCATCTGGGGCCCTAGACAGGGAATCCTTGGATTCCCATATAGATGTGATGGGCCTAGAACTCTAACAGATCCATCTCTCTAACACCATTGGTCAATTCCATCAGGAACAACACCATTATCCCTTTTGAGGGCTTCTATAGGATATTGGCCTCAATGCAGAACAAAAGTGGTAGACATAGCCTAACTCTTCAAAGGGAGACTGAGTCAGCATACTTTGCCACTCAAGGAAGACTGGTCCTGAAATGAGTGCAGCTTTAGAATATTCAAGGCCAGGAGTCGGGTGGTAGCACAGCGGGTTAAGCGCACGTGGTGCAAAGCCCAAGGACTGGCGTAAGGATCCCGGTTGAAGCCTCCGGCTCCCCCCTTACAGGGGAGTTGCTTCACAGGTGGTGAAGCAGGTCTGCAGGTGTCTATCTTTCTCTCCCCCTATCTGTCTTCGCCTCCTCTCTTCATTTCTCTCTGTCCTATCCTATGACAATGGCATCAATAACAACAACAACTACAACAATAAAACAAGGGCAAGAAAAGGGAATAATAAATATTTTTTAAAAAGAATATTCATGGCCATGAACATGGAATGCAAGCTCAGACTGACAGGGATGCAGAGGCTACCCAGGCTCCTGTGCTAACTATGAATAAACATGTGCCCCAGGTCAGATCGACTAGGTTTATAGTTAATGGTGAATATTTATATACTTTCCCCATATTGGGGAGCTTCTCTCTGTCCTTATCTGTCAAGAATACAATGACCAGAAAATATAGACAGCATAAATAGTACTTCTATATAGTTTTTCTAGGATAGAGAATGTTGGAGTGGTCATGTCATATACATCATTGTATTAAAATTCAGTCATTTACAGGTGCACAACCAACTTAATTCAACATCTGTGTGTATTCCAGGATTCTCTCCCTGAATCATTTTCACTTTATTTAGTGAACACTGCACTATCTTAATGACCTCTAAATATTTTACTGGTCAAGGATACAGGTTTGAAATTTTTCCTTTCTATACCACTGCATGAAGAGTTAAGTCACCTTGACAGTGAGATTTTCTTTAACAAGTAATAAACAATTAGTCTCCCCATTAATACATATCTCCAAATACAATCTAATGTGCTTATTGCCTACTAATTACTACTCAGAAGGATCTTGCATACATCTAATATGGGCATATGAGAGGTTTTTATCTATGTGTTAGGAATTGTATTATAAACCATTAACTCCTTGTAAAGTGGGAAGAGTGTAAATTCTATGAGGGCAAGAAAAATGTTCCCGTTCTTTTTAATTTTAAATTATTTTTATTTATTGCATAGAGACATCCAGAAATAAATAAAGAAAGGGGATACAGAGGGAGAGATAGACAGAGACTATTGCAGCACTGTTTTCACCACTTGTGAAGCTTTCTCCCTGCAGGTGGGGACCAGGGGCTTAAATCAGGGTCCTTGTGCATTGCAACACGTGCATTCATTCAGTTGAACCACCACCTGTCTCCTGAGTTCCCCTCCATTCTATCTTCTGCCCCTTCAAGATTTAGTAGTTTCTCATTAAAAATAAAATGAATGGATAAACTGATATGTTCTTTAACATCATAAAGGTGTGTGTATGTGTGTTGATTCACTCCATTTATTTACTTATTTGTTATATATCTTTTGTTTTTTGTTCCAAATCATGGAACCATTTTCAAAAGCAAATGAAATTTTGTTCAGTGCCATTCTTTTTTGATTTAGTAGAATATGATCATTCACTAAATATAACAAAATTGGTATTATTCATAATTCATTAACCATATACCATTGAGCGCTTGCAATGTGTTCAAAATTGTGATTAGAAGCTGTGACACAAAGAAAATATAGTTGTGCTCAAGAACCCATAAAGTATCAAAGACTACTGTTCTGCAGAAGTTCCTATATTAAAACTAGTAGATGTTGAAATGTCATGGCTCCTGGGTCAAGAGTAATATCACTATCAACTTCAGAGAGGTAGTGATATTTGAGCAAAATTTTATCAAGTAGGATTTTTATCAATACAGGAAATGTGACTTTTCTCTGTAATTAGAAGCATATCTATGGTAGGGGAAATGGGAAAAAAGGAATATATCTGGGAGAAAATATTATAGGAAAAAGAAGAGCCTGAATATGTGAAAAGTTGAAGGGAAGAAGGAAATCCAATCACAATACTATAGCACAAGCTAGATTGAAAATAACATATGTGCTTCTCTACATCAGACTATTTGAACTCAAGATCACGCTGCAATTTTCATTCTAACCAGAAGTAATTTTGATAACAAACCTTCACTCATTCACACTGAGCTCTTTGAAGATAGTTTAGAGATAATACGAAAATATGGCATTTCCAATTACATGTAAACAACGCTCTCACTGCCTTCAGAGAATGAGATTCACACCAGTATAAAACATTTTTACAGGTATTATTCTGTTGCAAATGGCTGAAAATGGCTCCTTTACGTAGTATTCTCATTGAAGACTGAAAAAAAGTATTCTCATTAAGCACGTTCTTATCAAACACTGAGAAAAAGATGTAGAATTATCTTTCTCCATGTTTCCAATACCTCTATATGTCAGAAGAAGAAAGCAGATACATCTAAATCTACATATTTACCTTCTATCTAATAAAGTGATCATTTCTAAAAACTGACATAAGCTCAAACATGGACCAAAATGAGAGCTTGTTTGTCCTATTAGATATGAACCCAAGTATAATCTTCTGGGTTAGTCCAGAAAGCTAATTTAAATGTTACAAGGAACCATTAGATTGGGAACAGAGTCAAAAATGAATACAACACAAACATATTAAGGAGGGGCAATTAAATCCAAACAAGCACTGTTGCAGTTTTCTCCTAAGGAAATATAATTAGACTGCCAAGTAGATTGCTTTTGGATTACTTGGATTAAATGTTTCAGTTTTTGATAGTTTAGTGACTTCCTGGCATTTAGTTTCCTTGGAAACTACAAGTTTCCTCTGTTATAGTCACACTGATTTTCTCATATGCTCTGGACGTTTTTTTGTTGGGTTCTTGTTTCCAAAGCTGAGAATCACAGTATTTGAGAATAGGACATTGGCAAGAAGAGTAAGGGTTAAGGTTAAAGTGCTCTGGCTGATTTCAAAAGGCTAGACAAACAACATCATTATTGCAGCCTCAAAACACACACACCAAACTTCACAGATCAAATGGCACTGAGAGTCGCTCTAGCTTATAAAGTGAATCTGAGAACATAATAAGGTGTACAACCACACTAAATGACATCTGCAATTGTTAAATCTAGACCTTTATTTTTAAATGATTTTCACTCATTTCCAGCCCTTGAGACTTTGTGAAATAACCTTTATTTACCATGCTGCTAACTTCATACTGAGTTGAAAGTCCCTCCCAGGAGGAAAATACTCCCGAGATTGTACTTTTGTCTTATTAGTAAAATTTTTCATTTACAGAATGAAACACAGACATCTAAATAAGGAACCATGGTGCATATTCAATAAGAAAGAAAATAAATAAATAAGAATGCCAGGGAGATGTCAGTAGTAGGGATTCATTAGCAAAGCAAATAAATAAATAAATACAAGTAGTGAGTGGCAATTGACTTCCTGGCTGAACTAGCTCTATCTACCAAAAAGTCAGTGTAATTGGAGCCTCAATTACAGCATGAACTTGATGCAGTCTAGGAACACCCATCAAATGCATGAGTGTAAGACTATCATCTGGGTGCAGATATCCTGATTTACCTGTTCTGATTTAAACAGGAAGTGGTGTTTTACAGGTCTGAATATTCCTAGACTGATTTTTGTAGCTGACATATATTGTAGAAAAAGCAGTATCTCCTCTTAATAGGATTGATCCTTGGCAAAATTATGACGTAGGTGAGTGAGCCTGCATTACATTTTTATTTCTCTCATAAGTTGGCCAGAAAGCATATATAGATACCCAGATTTATTTTATTAATGATACAAGTAAGTCTGTCCAAGACACAGGGCTTTAAAATTTGAACTGAATAATAATCCTGAATTTCAGATAAAGCCTTCCCCTGCTACACTATTTCTTTGTTTGTGTTCACTAAGTGAACTTCATTGATTCAATGAAACTACATCAGCCATATTTAATATAAATATCTAAATCCTATTTGTATACTCACAGTCTACTAGAAACTTTTCTGGAAACTTCCCTTAATTTTAAGATGGAAGTTTCAGAGTTGTAGCAGACAATCAGTTTAATGGGTAAGATATTTGGAGTAAGAAGACTTTGTTTTGTTCCTTACTCTGATCGACAGAAATGCAGTTAGGAACTAAATGAAGGCAATTTAGAGCTGTTCAAGCCAAGAATATAACCCAAAGTAATGTTTTATACCACAGATCAGAAAACCTTTTCTATAAACAGACAATAAATATTTTAGGCTTTGCAGGTCATATAGTCTCTATTGCAAGTACCCAATTCTGCTATTATGTTGGGAAAGAACCACAGCTAACCCATAATAAGCAGAAGTGGCTGTATCCCAAGAAAACCGTTTTTACAAAAATCGAATGTGATCCACATTTGGCGCACAATCTATAGTTTGCTGATCTCTGCTTCACATTGGTCAAAAGAAGACGTCACTTACCAATCTGCCCCATTTGAAGTGATTCAACAATCATAAATTTGGGTAAAAATAATGAAGTCTCTATCTTTGAAAAAAAATACATACATTTACCTACACATAGGTACTTGTAAGTATACATATGCCTCTTTCAGTATTCATCCATATGCCTTGGAATTGGTAAATCTTTATTTGCACGATCTTTATTTTATTTATTTATTTATTGCCTCCAGGGTTATTGCTGGCACTGAGCTCCAGCAATAACCCTGGAGGCAATTAATAAATAAATAAAATAAAGATCATGTAAATAAAGATTTATACCACAGGTTTTCTGTTTTCCCTTCCTCTCTCGATTTCTCACTGTCCTATCCAACAATGACAACAGCAATGGCAACAATAACAACAACAAGGGTTGCAACAAAATTGGAGAAATGACCTCTAGGAGCAGTAGATTTGTCATTTCCCCAATTTTGTTGCAGACAAGAGGGGGAGAGAAAGATAGACACCTGCAGACTTGATTCACCTCTTGTGAGGTGATCCCCCTGCAGGTGGGAAGCCAGGAGAGCCATGCCCGCTGCACTACCGCCTGGCTTCTATCTGATCTTTAAATACAATCTTACACCTTTAAATACAATCTTACACCTGTATACCTGTACACCGGCATGAAGCCCAGCCAGTCTATCTTGGCGTTACTCTCGATCGCACTTTGTCATTTCACGAACATCTCATAAAAACTGCAGCAAAGGTGGGCGCGAGGAATAACATCATTGCAAGACTGGCCAGCTCCTCATGGGGTGCAAGCACTTCCACACTACGATCATCATCTCTGGCATTATGCTATTCCACTGCAGAATATTGTGCCCCAGTATGGTTCCGTAGCCCCCATGTCCACTTGGTCGATTCCAAATTATATTCTTCCATGAGGATAATTTCTGGAACCATCCCTTCCACCCCGGTTCCATGGCTGCCAGTTCTTAGCAACATCGCCCCGCCAGATATTCGTCGGGATGCAGCATCATCTAAGTTCATTTCCCACGTCTACACTCGACCGGACCTGCCAATATACGCAGATATCTTCTCCCACCCTGTCCAACGCTTGATGTCTCGTCACCCAATCTGGTCCCCTATGCCTACACTGAACTTCTCTGTTCCAGACTCTTGGAAACAGAGTTGGCAGTCATCTGAGGTCAAGAACAAACACCTCATCACAGACCCCTGCAAGCGTCAACCCGGCTTTGACCTAGCACGTTATGATTGGGCCCTCCTCAATCGCTACGGAACAGGCCATGGCCGGTGCGCTGCTATGTTCCATCGCTGGGGAGCCAGAGACGACCCGAATTGCCCCTGCAGCTACAGACAGACTATGACCCACATAGTCAACCACTGCCACCTCTCCAGATTCAAAGGAGGTCTCAAAACTTTACATCAGGCTCTACCTGACGCTGTTGACTGGCTACGGAAGAAGGGCAAACGCTAGAAAAAGAAGAACCTGTATTTATGGTGGTGAAATAGCTATGCCAGAGCCACATTTCTCAAAGACACAATCATTGTATATTTCTGGATTAGTAGCATCACATGTGACTTTTTGAATGAAACCAGATTGAAATCAGTAGCCAGGGCTATGCGATAGCATAAAAAGAAAAAGGAAGGGGGTTGGGTCCACCAGGTTAAGTCCACATAGTACAAAGCCCAAGGATCTTGAGTTGAGCCCCCACTCCCCAGCTGCAGGGAGTCACTTCACAAGCAACAAAGCAGGTCTGAAGGTGTCTATCTTTCTTTCTCCCCTCTACTCCTCCTCTCTCAATTTCTCTGTCATATCCAATTAAAAAAAGAAAAGAGAAAAATATGGCCACCAGAAGCAGTGGATTCAAACTGCCTTCACTGAGCCTCAGTGATAACCCTGGAGACAATATATATATATACACACACAAATATATAGGGAACCTTCTATTGGAGGGGATGAGACACAGAGCTATCTGGTGGTGGGAACTGCATAAAATTGCACCCCTATTATCTTACAATCTTGTTAATCACTATTAAGGCACTATTAAAAATAATAATAATAATCGGTGTAATGTTTACAGATATCAAAATAATAGTGATAACAATTTCTTCTTGGTGAAGGTCACACTATTCCACTCAACCCTGAGATTTCATAAATTTTAGACATTATAATGATGTTAAACTATTTGTTCACAGGGCATAGAGTCTGATTTACTTCCTCTCTTTGAGGATCATGATACACATTAGTGAGGTGGTTTAAGGAAGGCCAGTGTTTCACCCTTTTGCCTCAAAAGTAAGCAAAGCCATCTGGCCTTATCAGAATTTAACCCACATAATTGACCTCAGTTGTCATCAGTCTTTATCCAACTGTAAAATTAAAAGCAGTAATTAATCCAATTGTCCTCCTCATTTATTCTCAAATGTAATGTCATACCCATATTCACCTATGAAACCCCAAAGTTTATCCTCCTGGGAAAGTTTCACGGGAAGGAATGATATCACATAATCATTAATATTACAATTTGAAGGATTTCAGTATCTTTTATTTTTAACTTCTCATCATAACCCTATTCCCAAATGGATACAGCATTAGATAAGAAAAAAGAAATGTTCAAGAAGTTAAGTTATAAGCTCATTATGATAATAATTCATGTCCACTACGTTCTGTTCACCCTCCTTGAGTAATGGTCCTGCTTGACTCCTTAGAAAAAGAAAACATTCTTTCTGTTATACTTCAGTGAGGTTCAGTGACCTATTTTTCTAGTTCTATTATAATTTCAACTATAAAGTATATTCAAGTGTCATTTAACTGAGTCACTGAGCCAGTTATATTGTGTTTCATACTTTCTGCTATTCTTAATTTCAACTAAAATAACATTTAAAAGACAGAGGTACCTGTCATATTATAAGTAATAGCACTCTCAACTACCTAATTGCTTTTTCAGGTTACAGTGGTTTGTTTCCAAGACTCAAAGCATGGACTCTAGATGACTTTCAACAAATATACCACATAAAGGCATCTTGATGGATCAACTCATTTATTTTTGTTTCTACTCTCTAGTAGAGTGGGGGGGGGCAGATAGAGACTAAATCTTAATGGATAGGGGGCATATAAGAAAGATTGTTGTTTCCAAAATTCATATTTTTTCATTGTAGTCTTGTAATGTTATATGTCTCTATTAAAACCAGTAGTGATTTTAATTGAAAATTTATGAGATCCACTTATAGGTGTAGACAAATGGATGCCAGTCTGGAAAGCGTATGGAATGATGTGGTTGATGTATTGATTTGTAGGATTTTAGATATGAGTTTTTCATTGTACAAGAGACTGAAAATAGCAAATAAAGATTTCAAAAATCCAGGGCTGCCATCTGTGCAATCCATGTTCTATCCCAGCCCCTGCCACATTGAAGGAAACTTTGCAGCTGTAGTTACTTCCACTCTTTTTTATTTTATTAGTTACAATATGTATTTACAAAATTTTGCACCATTTCCACCACCAGAGCACTGTATCCCTATCTCCTCAATTGGAAGATACAGTAGTTCTTTCAGGGTTGCTGATGTGAGTTGAATATTATTTCTATAATTATGTAAAAGTATATATATAATTTTTCTATGGTGCTGCTTTCTTTTCCTAAGTCACTCTTGCACCTATTACTACTTCTGAATGTCCTTCCTTTTTTCTTCTTCTCTCTGGGAGTTCAGAGCCCTCTGGTCATTTCTCCTCCTCTGTGAGTATAGACCAAAATTACTTTTAAGGTGTAGAAGGTGGAAGTTTTGGCCTCTATAATTGTGTCATAGACTTTGGCAGGTCACTCCATATCCCAGTCACTGTGAAGGTGGAGACAGAGGGGTATGGTGTTTCTGCAAGTCAACAATGCTGGCAATAGGAAGCATATAGTGATTCTCTTCTAGAGTCTCTGGAGGGAAACTACAAATATCCTGATTTTGGTCCACTGATCGTAATTTTTGACACCTGACCATACATAATGAGAGACTATATATATATATAGTTTGTTTTAAATATATATATATATATATATATATATATATATATATAGTTTGTTTAAAATCATTTAAGTGATGATTGTTTGTTTTAGCAGTCACAGGAAACCAAAGCATAAAATTTGGCACAAATTAGTGACTTTTCATAAGATTATTTGGTTCTGTAGGATTGACTGCAAAACCCCTTCTAAAAAGATCCTCCTAGATTTCTTTGGAAAGTTAGTGTTAGTAGTGTTAGTGTTAGTAGACTCTCACCCCATTACAGCACACCTTGAGTTCCCACTAAAATATTTTTAAGGTTAAATCCATCACCAAATCCTAAAGAAAATGGTTTCCAAATGTATCTGACTCCAGGATCTTTACTCCGTAAAACTGCAATGAGTTTCTGGTATAAGGATGAGAAAAAAATTGAGCTTCTGTCACCCCCTTTTCAGAACTGATACTTAGTTCAAAGAAAGGGAAACTCTACCTGTTATGATTAGTTAACTTTCAGAACTACAAAGGGCATGGAATATTACATTAGTGTATAAGGTGAAGTTCATTTGTGATTAAAAAGCTCAGAAAGCGCTCTCACAGTCCACAATAATAATATATTCATAATAATATATTATTATGAAGCAGATTCAACATCCCCACTTTGAGGAAATATGGTCTCAAAGTAGGAACTTCAGTGTTCTGTGTTTCATTTTCATTTAATTTCCCTACTGGAAAAAGCAGAGAAGGTAGACTTCACAAACAAGATTTGTTTACAATAAGCAGTTTTCAGGTAAGCCAGAGTGGGGAAGATTAAAAAAAAAAAGAATTTGGAATACAATTACAGTTGCTGCTCTCTTTCGAATGAAAGAAGCAAAAGTAAACAATCCATAGATAATAGCAATGAAGGACTTTTCTTTAAATCAATGAAAATTGTTGTTGCCCTAAAAAAGTGACAGAATCTCTCCACAACCTAATAGTTGAAACCCAAAGAACACACCTCATTCACACAACTCAGAAAAATTGTCCCAACACATTATGCAAAATAAGTAAATAAATAACAGTCTTATAGAGGACCACTACTTTATTACTTTAAATAATAATTTGATTGAAAAGAGTAAAATATAAAGATATATTTTAATAAGTAAAAATTAGGACTAGGGAGACAACTCAGCAGTAACATATCAGACTTCCATTCCTGAGGCCCAGATTTCACAACTTTAATCCTTGATAACACCATATGCCAGAGCTGAGCAGACATCTGTGCTCTTTGTTTCCTTTTCAAGATAATATTTTTTTTAATTTCTAAAAAAAAAAAAGCTACTATAAAACTACATTTTATGCACAAATACAGAGAAACTTTTCAAGGACTGAAGTCAAATCCCGAAGGGGAAAAAAACAAAATAAAACAAAAAAAAAAAAAAACAACTATACTAGCCTGTTGACTCAGGAATTTTTGCCATTATTTTTTTTTCTGTGAAAGGTCTGCATTTTATTTGTTATTATAGTTGTTATATAACTTAAAGATAAAACAATTAAACAATACAATGATTACTTGAATTTAAATCTAAATGACGTTTATTTTACTAACCAATAATAAAATAAATCAACACAGAATTTGACACAAGTGTGGAATCCACCTGCATGCCAGTTTCCTAAATTGAGATCATGAGGCTTAATGAAATCACTACTACATTAGAGTGGCACCCTACTCACTAGCTTGGGTGAAATTTAAGTACTTTTCAGGTGTGAAAACAGATTTGAAACATGGCTTCTGAATGTGTTCTTGGAAAACAATACATCTTTCATCTTGGCAATCTTGGTAGTACATGAAAATAGTATACATTAAAACTCAGAGTTCTTTTTTTAATTTATTTTTTTTTATTTAAGAAAGTATTAATTAACAAAACCATAGAGTAGGAGGGGTACAATTCTACACAATGCCCACCACCCAATTTCCATATCCCACCCCCTCCCCTGATAGCTTTCCCATTCTCTATCCCTCTGGGAGCATGGACCCAGGGTCTTTGTGGGTTGCAGAAGGTAGAAGGTCTGGCTTCTGTAATTGCTTCCCCGCTAAACATGGGTGTTGACTGGTCAGTCCATACTCCCAGTCTGCATCTCTCTTTCCCTACTAGGGTGGGTCTCTGGGGAAGCAGAGCTCCAGGACATATTGGTGGGGTCTTCAGTCTAGGGAAGCCTGGCTGGCATCCTGACAACATCTGGAATCTGGTGAATGAAAAGAGAGTTAATATACAAAGCCAAACAGATTGTTGAGCAATCATGGACCCAAAGCTTGAAATACTGGAGAGGAAGTGTTAGGGGAGTACTCACTGCAAATTCTAGTGTACTTCTGCTTTCAGGTATATATTTTGCAGTAGTTTACAGATACGTGTGAACATATGGTCTCTCACACAGAAACTGGTGTATATCTAGGTTTCGGAACTTTGTTAGAAAGTAAACCACCTGAGATGGAAATAGAGTATACTATGAAAGGAAAGGTCTCACCTGAGTAATGAAGGTGAAGGGTTGTCATTCCACACGTGAAGTCTCTGGACACAGTCTGAAATGAAGCATGTTGAGGTGGCAATCGTTCTGTTGGTTAGGTTGTGATCGACAGATGCAATATTATTTGATATGGATTGGGAGAGGCATATGGGAAAGTGGGCCCTATCCAGTGGTTCCAGGACTGGAGGAAGTAGAGGCTCTATAGTGGAGATGTGAGGTTCCTGCTGTCTTAGGGTTCAAAAAGACAATCGATAGTTAATGTTATCATCAGATTATTTGGTAATTGGGTTAACTTTGAAAAGTCCTTTTGATAGGGTTTGCTGTACAGTACCCAGTATCTTCTATATAGCTGTGATATTGGTTGCTTCTGATCTACTTGGTCTAGGCTTTTGAGACAGTCTGCATATCAATTACACAGCCTATATATTGAACGGTCAAAGCCAGGTTGACGCTTGCAGGGGTCTGTGATGAGATGTTTGTTCTTTACCTCAGCTGACTGCCAACTCTGTTTCCAAGAGACTGGAACAGAGAAGTTCAGTGTAGGCGTAGGGGAACAGATTGGGTGACGAGACGTCAAGCGTTGGACAGGGTGGGCAAGATATCCAGGTGTATTGGCAGGTCCGGTCGAGCGTAGACGTGGAAAATGAACTTAGATCATGCCGCATCCCGACGAATATCTGGCGGGGCGATGTTGCTAAGAACGGGCAGCCATGGAACCGGGGTGGAACGGATGGTTCCAGAAATTATCCTCATGGAGGAATATAATTTGGAATCGACCAAGTGGACATGGGGGCTACGGAACCATACTGGGGCACAGTATTCTGCAGTGGAATAGTATAATGCCAGAGATGATGATCGTAGTGTGGAAGTGCTTGCACCCCATGAGGAGCTGGCCAGTCTTGCAATGATGTTATTCCTCGCGCCCACCTTTGCTGCAGTTTTTATGAGATGTTTGTGAAATGACAGAGTGCGATCGAGAGTAATGCCAAGATAGACTGGCTGGGCTTCATGCTGGATTCTCGTATCGCCAAGCTGCACATTAAGCTCACGTGAGGCCGAGGCATGGTGTAGATGGAAAACAGATGATACCGTTTTTGCAGTGCTAGGGATTAGTCGCCATTTTTTACAGTAATCAGATATCAGAGACATGTCTTTCGTGAGTGTTTCCTCGAGGATGTCAAACTTGGATGCCTGAGTTGCACAGCAGATGTCATCGATGTAGATGAACTTCCTTGAAGAAGTTTCTGGGAGGTCATTGAAGTAAATATTAAATAGCGTAGGAGCCAGAACAGAGCCCTGGGGGAGGCCACTTGAGACAAGTCTCCATCTGCTAGACTTGTCACCCAGATGCACCCGGAATCTTCTGTTTTGGAGAAGAAACGATATAGTGTTGGCCACCCATGGAGGCAGGCATCTTGAGATCTTGACTAGGAGACCACGGTGCCAGACCGTGTCATAGGCTGCTGTGAGATCAACAAAGACAGCACCCATCTTTAAATTCTTCTGGAATCCATTTTCAATGTAAGTTGAGAGGGCCAGGGCTTGTTCGCAGGTAGATCTTCCTGGGCGGAAACCAGCCTGGGCAGGTGATAGGAATTTCTCTGTAAGATGAGAAATACATGACAGAAGCAGCCTCTCAAGGAGTTTGTAACACACGGAGAGGAGAGAAATTGGTCTATAGCTGGTGGCCAGTGTTGGGTCTTTCTTTGGTTTCAAAACCGCTATAATCTGCCCAAACCTTCCTCTCTCTCTCTCTCTCTCTCCCTCTCTCTCTCCCTCTCTCTCTCTCTCTCCCTCTTTCTCCCTCTCATTCCCTCTCTAACCCTACATTAAAGTCTCAGTCCCTACCAAGGTTAAGGTGAGATGGAGTAGTGTTATGGTATCTCTGACTCTTTCTCTCTCTCCCCCCCATCTCTCTTTATCTTTCAACTTTTAGTAAAAAAGAAATATACAGGCCCCAAACTTCAATAATAATGCTTATGGAAAGAAATAATTCCCCAAAGACAGACAATAAAATGGAAAATAATGCTTAAGGTAACAACAGAGTGCTTAGTGATAGTAAATTTTGTGAAATTCTTCCAGGTGATTGGGTTTCCTTGCATTAGAATGAAATTTGGATGGAATCATAATAAATAAATTGGGGCCAGGAGGTAGCACACCTGGTTAAGTATACATATTACAAAGCGCAAGGACCTGGGTTTAATCTCGTTTCTCACTTGCATGCTTTGTGAAAGGTGAAGCAATGCTGCAGGTATTTGTCTCTTTCTCTCTATCCTCATTTCTCTCTGTTCTTCTCTGTCCTATCAAAACAAACAAATGAATAAAGAAAGAAATAATTGTAAAGAGATCTAAGTGCATCTTAGAGATAGTATATGGCTAGAAAAAGTGCCAGTGTTGTTCTTTTTTTTTCTTTATGCTTCTTTGTAACCTTACTTTTTTACTAGTAAGAGAAAGTGAGGGAGACAGAGAGAGAGAGAGAAAGAGAGAGAGAGAGAGAGAAACCCCACAAAACTACTCCATCTCTCTTTAACCTTGGTAGGGACTGAGACTTTAATGTGGCTCTTCCTTCTTGATAACATGAGCAACAGCACTCTGCAGGGTGTGTCACTGCTGGGTCCCTAGATAATCATATTTTCAGAATTATAACATGTTCCCTGCTACTCTATGAGGAAATTAGAGGAAAAAATTAATTCACTGGAGCTCATTATAGTATTAGTAATAATTAGTGAGACACAAAGAAGAAATACAATAGCCATTATAGAAGGAAAATGTTAGTCAAATATTTAGAGTTTTTGAGAGTATGTGTGCTCACTATATAAATGTATTTCTCCACTGCAAATCTTGAGTAGTTATGACTGAGGTTCTGAGGAAGCCTCAAGTTTCTTTCTGAGGTTCTGAGGAAGCCTCAAGTTTCTTTCTGAGGAGAGTCAAGTAACTGAATATATGTGTAATCTTAATCAGATGTCAGAGGTTAGTTACTTTAGTCACTCTTTGTTCTACTTAACTGTCAAATTGCCAGGCTAGCGTGGTGTGGGGATGCCTCTTCCCGGGCACGTAATCTCTGGGTTGGAGAGAATGTGACCGGAGCCAGCCTGGGATGCTACTTACTCAGTGACACAAGAGAGATGACTCAGGAACAGACTCATGGTGGCAAGGCAATTCAATTCTTTATTGATCAGAGAGCCAAGGCTTTTAAAGGGCAGAACCAGAAGTGGCAATTCAGAAACTGAAATGGGTAGGAAAGGGGCAGAGAAAGGCAAAAGGGCTCTGGAAAGGTAAGGACTTCCCTAGCAATTGTTGCAAGGGTCTTAACTGGGAGGATTAATAATATCCTGCAGGCAGGGAGGGTCTTGAGGGTAGAAAGAAGATAGATCAAAGGAATGGAATAAGTGGGGATCTTTCAGGGAAAACAATGATTATATAGATAATAAGTTTGATAAGATGAGAGGATGGATGTCCCCTCAAGTCAAGCCCTGCCAAGCTGAACCACAATTTACCGACATCTCCCCGTTTCTTTTTATCTAATGGCCATAGTATCAGGAATGCAGGGTGCTTTGTGAGGCAGGGAGTCTGGTAAGATGGGGCAAACCTTTGGGGAGTAATCCTGTCCCTTCTTGCTCAACCTCTCGATAGAGAGAGAGACTAACAGGATAGACACACTCCTCGGGTCAAGCCCTGCCAGACTCTACCACATCCTCACAATTTCCTGACAGTCAAATCAGAACCTTTGTAAAGTTCACATTGCAAGACTTCACTTACGCAAAAGACCAACACTAGCAACGGTTTGCTCTAACGTAGTGAAATACAAATTAGATTTTCCACTTTTGCAAAAATGGCAGGCAGGAGGATCCAGCAGTTTTAACTGCAAAGGCAACATGGACACTGAGCAGCCAGACTGAAAAAGCTGGAGCTATATACTGTGTCTGGGATTTATGATTTATTTTTATTTTGTCTATCTGTTAATACTATCTCTCCACCTTTCACTATGTTTACTATTTGTCCAGTTCTCATAAATGAAACACAAGCTGGTGTTTATTATTATAATTGTTATCATCATCATCATATAATTCCTGTTTTTACTGGATATTACTGTGATTTTTTTTTTAATTTCCATCCTATTGATAAGTTCATTTTGCTATAGTTCATCAATGTTCAGGTCTAAAATGCTCAGAATTTTTCAGTATAAATCAATAAATAGTAATACTTGGTTTTACACCATTTCGGTTTATGAAAGTTTTGTAGGAATTCTCTACTTTCAGATAAAAAGCAAAACTTGGATTTCATGAAGTAGTGAGTAGGGGCACACTTTACCATGCAAAAGGACTGGGGTTTGAACCCCATGACTATCATGTGGAGGCATATGCAAAGGGGAAGTTTCAAGGACAGTGGAGTGATACTATAGTGTTCTCTATCCCTCTCTCTCTCCTCTCTCTCTCTCTCTCTCTCTCTCTCTCTCTCCCTCTCTCTCTGTCTCGTCCTTTACAGGAGGTGGGAAGGGTCACCAGGAATAGTCGAATTATACCACAGACACAAAGTCCTATAAAGTTATAACTGGGGAAAAAATAGTAACTTCATGTTTTTTTAAAAAACTCTTAGATAGTGGGCAGGGATAGATAGCATAATGGTTATGCAAAGAGACTTTCATGCCTGGGGCTCCCAAGTCCCAGGTTCAGTCCCCTGCACCACCATAAGCCATAGCTGAGCAGTGTTCTGGTAAAAAAAAAAAAAAAAAAAAAACCCTCTTGCATAGTTTATTTAATCATTTCTATACTTAAAGGTGTTTTGTTTTTTTTCCTGTGTTGGATTATTATCAATAGTCACACTATTTTGCACTCTAATATTGTGAACTACATTGAATTAAGTTTGAGTGAAATGTTATGCCTCCACTAAACAGTTGCCACACAGAAAATACTGATATTTGTACGGGAATTAAAGCATAGGTTTTAAATACCGGAGACATCACAGGCATCAAAGAAACCAGGTTCAATCTCCTCATGACATTAAAAAATAAATATCTTAAAAACAAAGCATTTGTAAAGGTGGTTGATTGATGACTAAACGTAGCTGAGAAAATTGTCATATCAGAATATAATCTCTGGTCTTAGATTTTGCAATGTTGATTATTTTAATACTTACAGTCAATAACTATAATCAGCCAAATTTGCACAATGTCTTTTAAATATAAACTTGAGCCAAAGGCTCACCTACCCCAACTCACATCAACCTTAACAACCTAGCTTAATATAATATGGATTATGTGCAAATGTAATTGAACAGACCAGCAATGTGACATAGGACATATTTCAAGAAAGTATCACTGCCATAGCCTAGAAAACTGGATAGAAGAAGTAAACCATGGAAATTTAAGAGTTAAATGAAAAAAAAAAAGTTGTTGATAAATGAGGTAAAAAGATGTAAGAACCTGATGATTGGGCATGATAGAAATGTAGAGATGACTACATTAAAATATATATATTTAAAATTTCCCCTTAACATTTATTAATATCTTACTTTAAAATAATATAATCACACAGAATGTTATAGTTGAATGGAATATAAAATTTACCCTACACAATTGATTCATATTAAAACAAAGCTATCATAGTCTACATTAAGAAAAAATATAACAAAAATGTGCTATATACATAATTTATTTAGAAAAAAAGATCTTAGGGCTCAGAGCTACAGGGATGCAGAGGTCACACAGGCTTCTAAGATGAATATGGGCCCCAGATCAGAGCAAATCAATGGGAGTCTACAGTCAACAATACTTACATACTTTTCTCATCTTTGGGAGCAACTCTCTTCCCTGATCCAGCTTTCTAGTCCTTTTTCCATCCATGACATCATCTTTCCAGAAAACAACTTGGATCCACCTGCATATCAAATATGAGGCTCACACACAAAAAAGAAAGCTGAAAGAAAGAAAGAAAGAAAGAAAGAAAGAAAGAAAGAAAGAAAGAAAGAAAGAGAAGGAAGGAAAAATAGTCATGGGCCCTTTGGAATATAAAATAGGACTACTAACTATCTACAAAATGGAAACCGCCAAATCTTCATCTGCAATATTCCAGCCTTTAGGTTCATGATTAGTCAACAATTTGTTTGGCTTTATATGTCAAATCTTCTTTCAGCCACCAGGTTCCAGATGCTACCATGATGCCAACCAGACTTCCCTGGGCAAAAGACCCCACCAAGGTGTTCTGGAGCCCTGCTTTCCCAGACCCCCACCTCACTAGGGAAAGAGAGAGGGGCAGGGTGTATAGACTGACCTGCCAATGCACATGTTCAGCAGGGAAGCAATTACAGGAGACAGACCTTCCAGCTTCTGCACCACATAATGACTCTTGGTCCATACTCCCAGAAGGATAAAGAATAGGAAAGCTATCAGGGGAAGGGATGGGATACAGAGTTCTGGTGGTGGGAATTGTGTGGAGTTGTACCCCTCTTCTCCTATGGATTTGTCAGTGTTTCCTTTTTTTTTTAAGTTTTTTTTTAATTTTTATTTATTTATTTATTCCCATTGTTGCCCTTGTTTTTTTTTGTTGTTGTTGTAGTTATTATTGTTGTTGTCGTTGTTGGATAGGACAGAGAGAAATGGAGAGAGGAGGGGAAGACAGAGAGGAGGAGAGAAAGATAGACACCTGCAGAACTGCTTCACCGCCTGTGAAGGGACCTGCCTGCAGGTGGGGAGCTGGGGGCTCGAACCGGGATCCTAACGCCGGTCCTTGAGCTTAGCGCCACCTGCGCTTAACCCGCTGCGCTACAGCCCGACTCCCAGTGTTTCCTTTTTATAAATAAAATTTTTAAAAAAGGAAAAATCTTAGTAAAGTATGTTGTTTTGAAGGAAAATATATCAAAATTGACTAAATAGCAAAGAGGGAAATTGGAATAAAAAATAAAAATGTATTTAAAATCTTATAATTACTTTTAGAAATGATTATGAGATAAGTATTTCAAACTCAAAAAATAACTGTCCTATATTACATAAACTATTTTTGAATTCATTACTTGTGTAAAATAATATACTAATTGTAATATAAATTCACTACTAAAAATGACAGTGAACTAAAAGTTTAGTCTAATCTTGTTCATGTATATAGATTAAATTTATCTTAATATTATGAAATCAACACCCACCTGCAGGGGAGTTGCTTCATAGGCAGTGAAGCAGATCTGCAGGTGTCTCTCTTTGTCTCCCCCTCTCTGTCTTCCCCTCCTCTCTCCATTTCTCTCTGTCCTACCCAACAACAATGACATCAATAATAACTACAGTAATAAAACAACAAGGGCAACTAGAGGGAATAAATAAATAATAATAAAAAGTTTACTTTTTAAACATGATATATAATGTCTGAAGCAGGATCATGCACCATACTTTAATAGAACTACCTTCAATAATAATTATTATTTTATCATCAGTTTATTGTTTCCAAGGTTATCATGGAGACTTGGTGCCTGCACAGCAAATCCATTACTCCCATTGGCCACTATTTTTCTCACCTTTCTATTTCATATTTCTTTCTCTTTCTTGATATAAACTGAGAAAAAATGAGAGGGAAGGGATAATAGAGAGGGAGAGAGATAGAGAGAATGAAAAATATTAGCAGCACTGGTCCACCACTCCTGAAGTCTCTCCTCACAGATGGGGGTTGGGGGATTAAAATTAGTACCTCATGCATAGTAATCTCTGCACTTAATTAAGTATGCCATCTTCTGACCTCATATATTCACCTTTTATACCAAGATCAATACATCTGGGGCTGAGTGATGGAGCACCTGGTTGAGTGCACAGAGATCTAAGTTCAAGTCCCTAGTTCCTACACTTGAGGTGAGGGGGAAGCTTCATGAACAATGAAATAATGCTGAAGCTGTCTCTTTCTGTATCTGTTTCCCCTCCCCTCTAAATTTATCTTTGTCCTTAAAAAGTAAAAGGACACAAGAGAGGCATATCTACTATATTTTTTGTTAATTTATATTGTTCTGGGAATTGTAGACAATATAATATAATGACTAATATAAACTTAGACATAATGATTACCTAGTTGTGTATTTATATTTACATTTTAATATATATTTATATTTATATTTATATTTATATTATTTATATTTATATTTAAAAGGTCAATTAGAAAATATGAGGAAATGACAGTATTTATAAAATATGCATACATGAGCAAATAAGGACTATGATGAAATAGAAATAACTATGGAGATTGGGTGGTGGGAATTGTGTGGAGTTGTACCCCTCCTACCCTATGGTTTTGTTAATTAATCCTTTCTTAAATAAAAAAAATTTAAAAAAAGAGAAATAACTATGATAAGTATTCTCAGTTAAGAAGCAGATATTGTTATGTAAGTCACTGTAAGAATATTTACATATATCATTTAATAGTCAATACTCTTCTATAAGATAGATACTATCATCAATGTAATTAAGAAAATTTGCATCTTAGGAGGTTAAATGATTCACCTGAGTTTACTAGTATATAGAAATAAGAAAATAAATTTAAATATATACTAAGACACTTAAAAGAAACTCTCAGTGAACTGAGTAATCTATTACATCTTTGGGTGGTATAATTCAGTATCATGAGATATCACTATTCCCAATATGCATGTATATGTTAAATTCTACACTTTACTAAGTAGGAAAAATGAGCATCTTTATGACAAAAGTTTACAGAGGAGAAAAAGGAAACTTTAAAGAAGAAACTTCAATCATGAATATTTGGCTGTATAGTATAAGCCATCAAAAACTGTGAAAATATTAAATGATTCGAGACATTTGTGTCATACATATTTATGTGAAAAACAAGATGCAGTACTTTCTGAAAGTTATTTCTTACAGAAACTCTGCTATCAGCAGCATTTCCTTTTTCAGCCTGTCTCTAACTTTATAGCTGCTTCAAAGAGAGCAGGTTTTTGATGACAGCATTGTTAACCATATTTTCTGTCTCCAGATTAAATGATTTTTATATATTGGATGCCCCACCAAGTCTTGTGAATTTTCCTAACTCAATGTCTTTTCATAAACCTCATTACAGGGTTGTGTCTTGGAAGCTCATTCAGAATTGAGGAAAGTTCTCAAAACTGTCAGCATTGCTAGCAGATTAGGTTGTCCTGCATGGGGGCTTTGAATGGCCACACTAGACTACATTTCCCAGATTTCTTTATTAGGTATGATCATGTGACTAGGCTTTTGCAAATAAATTGTGAGATGTAGTGTCTGCTATAAGATTTGGTCCATCAAGATCCCTTGCTTTTAGGACTACAAAAGCGAGTAAGGGCAAGATACTGGCAGCTATCTAAAAAATGGAGAACCCCATCCCAACTCTTCATCTGAACTATTCCAGCCTAGGGTTCATGATTAGTCAACAACTTTTTTGGCTTTATATGTTAATTCTCTTTTCAGCCACCAGGTTCCAGATGCTACCATGATGCCAACTAGACTTCCCTAGGCAGACAACCCCAACAATGTGTCCTGGAGCCCCTCTTACCCAGAGCCCTGCCCCACTCCTGCCCCACTAGGGAAAGAGAGAGACAGACTGGGAGTATGGATCGACCTGTTAACGCCCATGTTCATCTGGGACATTACAGAAGCCAGACTTTCCACCTTCTGCACCCCATAATGACCTTGGGTCTATACTCCCAGAAGTATAAATAATAGGAAAGCTATCAGGGGAGGGATGGAATATGGAGTTCTGATGGTGGAAATTGTGTGGAGTTGTACCCCTCTTATCCTATGGTTTTGTCAGTGTTTCCTTTTTATAATTAAAAAATTAAAAAATTAGAAAAATAAAAAAAAATTAAGAAAATGGCTTGGTTAAAAAAAAAAGATTCCTTTCTTTTCTCTTCTTGCTAAAGTCACCAATTCTAAATGGAAGGAGGCTAGTCCCTGATTTGCTACAAAAAGGGAGTTATACACTGATTATAAATTGATTAGGACCTGAGCAAAGAGAGAAACACATTCCTATTATGTTAAAATATTGAAGTTTGGAGATTATCAGTTAGAGTATATAGTGTCGGGCTGCATAGTGGGGGAGAGAAAAGCAAGCAAAGCTAAAAGAAAACACAAATCTTTATTCATGCTGGCACCTCAGAGTTGGGTGAGAGTGCAGAAGTTCAGGCCACATGGAGCTAGAAAAATGGCCACCTCCCACTTCCAGAGGTGAAGGGGCAAAGAGAGTGAGGGGCAGAAGAAGAAGGGCTTTTATGGGAGAAATTCCTGAAGTGACAATTCGGGAAGTGATTGGCTAGGAAACAAGGCACTCCGGGATAGGATAACAGCTCTCACAGGAATGGGAAGGGGGAGGAGTAAACAAGACACTCAGGGATTATTGTATCAACTCTCTAGGGGAATTGACAATACCCTGAGGGGGCAACATAGTGGATGTGACTGCACAATTTCCCAACATCATAGTACTATCATGATACGGCTCTATAATAGTTCAATAAGAGAAGTTATATAATAACATTACCAAAGCAGCAATTCCCCACAGTGACAAAACCCCCTTTCCAATTAAATATTCATATGAAGGTTTAAAAAAAAGGGACTAGTATATCTACCAGCATTGATTGCTGAAAGAAATTCATAGCTCCTAGTAATTATTCTAGTAATGTGATTTTTATAAATATTTTACTTATTTTAGATAGAGATAGAAATTAAGAGATAACTGCAGAACTGCTTCATCACTTGTGAAATTTAACCCTTCCAAGTGGAGACTAAGATCTTTGAACCAGGGTCCAGGTGTATACACTCAGTGGTATGTGCCACCTCCTTGCTCCTTCTTATGTTATTATGGATAATGTATCCTAGTTTCTACTTTTGTTTCAGAAGGGAATACAAGGATATCAAACTTTTTTTTTCTGTCAGAGAATGAGAATATTTGATAACTGACAAAAATAAAAAAAATAAAAAAGAAGTGCCATGTGCCAATGACAAGATGCAGTGAGGTTCTTGAATGCAAGTTTCTCTTTTCCTGCTATGGGGATGTCCTCCGATCCAATTTTTTTTTTCTATTTCTCAATAATTCAGGATAGACTTCTTCTGATAGGGCAGTGTGTATAACCTGGTCCTAAATTAGGAAGTTAGGACTACAAATTGTTCTAAGTTTTTGTTGTGAGGTACTTTATATGTGGATAAATATTGGATTGTTGGAAAAGTCAGGATATATTTTTGCATAGAAAAAATACAGCATGACTTTTCCCACAATTATGTGTGTTTTGTATATATTGAGGCATTCAGTATTCAAACTCTCCTGTAAATAGTTCTGTTATTGGGACTACTTTACAACTGAGAAATTGATAATCTCATTATCAGTTGCTAGCTTCTAAATTTGGAGGTAAGGGATTACAGAATGAGAGAGGAAAATAAAGAAGGAAATATTTTCTTTTTATTTTCTTGTTTAGGCTAGAAATATACCACTGAAAAAGAGATCATGAGGCACAAAAAGGGAGAAAACTTTTGACATTGACAAATAGGCTTCCCTGATATCACGCTAAAGGTTGCTTTGTACTGCTATTAATGTTTAACTTTCAGCATGGTTTTGTGGCCCATTTCTGAGTGATTAGGACTTTATTTATGCACTGGGGAAAAGGCTATTCGTTTGTGAATCAAAGGAAAAAATCAGATTTTCTCACCCAATAAAAAGTTTATAGTTTAAGGAAACAATTTGTTTCAGACCATCTGAATAACACATGGGCATATTAAACAAAATAGGTAGCAAGTATATTGTTAGATATGAGTGGAAGACCCTTTTCAGGTACATATACCTGGACAAAGTAAGTGTCTAACTATTATCTAATTTCTCATTATCTCTAGAACTTCTTCCCCATGGGTTCTTTTCTTTTTTTTTTCTTTTCTTATTTTTACTTTTTCATTTTATTTTATTTATAAAAATAAAACACTGTCCAAGAAGGATGACAGAGGACCTAGTGGGGGTTGTATTGTTATACGGGAAACTGGGGAATGTCATGCATGTACAAACTATTGTATTTACTGTTGAATGTAAAACACTGACAAAACGATAGGATAAGAGGTGTACAACTCCCACACAGTTCCCACCACCAGAAACCCATATCCCCTCCCTTGATAGCTTTCCTATTCTTTAACCCTCTGGGAGTATGGACCCAAGGTCATTGTGGGATGCAGAAGATGGAAGGTCTGGCTTCTGTAATTGCTTCCCCAATGAACATGGGCATTGGCAGGTCAATCCATACTTCCAGCCTGTCTCTCTCTGTAGGAAATATACCACTTTATCTAGAAAATAAGTTAAAATGTGTGGCATTTTTCCATATAAGATATTTTAGTATACTTAAGTTTCTTATGACACTACTTTTATGATATTCTTGCCACTTTGTCTGAAGCTCTAAAATTCCTACTTAAATTAGGAAATGATTCCTTATTTCCAAAAGTTATGTTCCTTGTGTTCCAAGTAATCTGGTCTCCTATTGTAGGCATTGTGAAAAGCTCCAGTCACAGTTACTAATAGATAACTTCAAATTAAATGGTGGGGAACATTGCACTGAAAGCCTCACAAATTCCCTTTCAGACTTTGGGTGAATTAAGGTTCATTTACATTTTTGATCCTTTTGTCTGCAGTTCCATATACTGACAAAAATGAGTTTCTAAGAGACAACTGACATAATATGGCAAGTCACAATTTTAATGCTATTAAAAGCTAGCACTAGCCATGATTAATTAGCATCAAAGCTTAAAGGAAGAAGGGAGGGCTCAAAGAATCAGTTTCATTAATCACTTGGTTTAGAATTAATAAAATCCTTCCAAACTTAGTAAATAAAGGAAGACAGTGACCAAACAGTGTTTGGTATGAGGAAAGTGTCATAGGTTCTTAATCCAGAAAACTGTAGTGCTTTTAAATTATTTGTTTTCATTTTTTTATTTAAAGAAAATAAACAAAGTAAATTCTATTTCTGTTTGTTGTTCTTTTCTTTACTTTTTGCTTTTCTTTTTTAAATATGAGACAGCAGTTCAGTCTGAAGTTTCACAATGCCTTTGCAAAAATGCGACTATCTCATTTATGGTGCGTGCAATTTACATGATGTGTATGCTAGCCTTCCCCTTAATATTAATCAAAATCATACAGGGATAAAATATATCTAGAGACTGAAATCAAAAAGAGAATTGTGTAATTATACTGTGAGTTGGATCAGTGGTATCAACTGACCCAGAGAACTCTAGCCCTATGCTCTTTATCTTGAATGATAAATTCATTCTTCTGGCCTTCAAGATTAACCAACCTGCATGAGGAAAGCTTCCCTAGTGGTGGAGCAGTGCTTTAGCTGTCTCTCTCTCTCTCTTTCTCTCATGTTCATGCACACACCCCTATCAAATTCTATCTGTCTATATCCAAAAAAAGAATAAAAAATGAATAAAGAGAAAAGTTGAATGCATAATTTGATATCCATTTTATTTAAATTTTCAGTAGTTACAAGTAACTAAGATGTCTTTCAGTCTTCCAGTGATAAATGGATAAAGGAAAATATCCAAAAAATGACATCTTATTAAATAATATAAAAAACTGTGAAAAGATATGATGGAGTGGCTGGGGAAATAACTCAGTTGGCGGAGCAAAAGACATGTTTGACATTCTCAGTTTTATCTCTGTTGTCACATATGCTGAACTGGTACCCTAGTTTCTTTCTCTCTTACATGTGAAACTCCATATCATATGAAGTGACATGGTTGAATCTTAGGTGTGCATAACTGCAAGAAAGATGCCAATATGAAAAGCCTACATACTCAGTGATTCTAACAGCGTTGTAATCTTGAAGAATTGTTTTACAATAGAGATAGAAAATTAATCAGTGATTGGAGGAAATAGATAACTAAGTGAATCATGGAGGATTTTCAGAGTAGTGAAACTTTTCCATATAACACTCATTATGAATGTGTCATATATTCCTTCAAATCCATACAATGTTCAAGACTTAAAATGAACAGTAATATAATCTGTGACCTTTGGATGATAATGATATGTCAATGTGGGTTTATCATTTTAAATAAATGTTCACTCTGCTAAAGATTATTGATAATTAAAGAAACTATATATGAATGGGAACAAGGAAAAATTAAAAATCTGTTTTCTAGCCATTTCTCTGTTTGATTTTTGTTTGTTTTATTTCTTATAGAAAGTGATAGAGGAAGGAGCATGAGAGAAAGAAGGAGACCTGCAACACTGGCCTTGAAGCTTTCTCTCTGTAGGTGGAGCCTACCTCTTAATTTCACAATATAAAACTTCTCTAAAAGAAAAACACTCATGTTTGTTCTAAAATATTTTTATTTTTATTTGTAAAAAGGAAACACTGACAAAAAACATAGGATAAGAGGGGTACAACTCCACACAATTCCCACCACCAGAACTCTGTATCCCATCCCCTCCCCGTGATAGCTTTCCTATGCTTTATCCCTCTGGGAGTATGGTCCCAGGGTTATGCAGAAAGTGGAAGGTCTGGATTCTGTAATTGCTTCCCTGCTGAACCTGTCCTTTCACAGGTCGATCCACACTCCAGCCTGTCTCTTTCTTTCCCTAGTGGGGTGGGCTCTGGGAAAGTGGGGCTCCAGGACACCTTGGTGGTGTCGTCTGCCCAGGGAAGTCCGATTGGCATCATGTTAGCATCTGGAACCTAGTGTCAAACAAATTGTTGACTAATAATCAAAATATACAAAGAGCTCAGCAACTTAGCAACAAAAAAAATAGCAAATGACCCCATTCGAAAATGGGGAATATTCACAACAGAAGAGATCCAAAGGCTAACAAACACATGAAAAATTGCTCCAGATCACTGATAGAGAAAAGTCAATAAAGACAACATTGAAATAACACCTCACCCTAGTGAGAATGGCATACATCAAAAAGGACATCAGCAGCAAATGCTGGAGAGGTTGGGGGACAAAGAAACACTTCTGCACTGCTGGTGGGAATATAAATTGGTCCAACCTCTATGGAAAGCAGTCTAGAGAATTCTCATAAAGCTAGACATAGACCTTCACTATAATCCAGTAATTCCTCTCCTGGGGATATAGCCCAAGGACTCCATAACACCCAACCAAAAATATATGTGTGCACCAATGTTCATAGAAGCACAATTCATAATAGCTAAAACCTGGAAGCAAACCTGGTTCCCAATAACAGATGAATGACTGAGAAAGCTGTGATATATATATATTATATATATATATATATATATATATATATTATCACAACTATTGAAAGCAATGAACACACCTTCTCTGACCCATCTTGGATGAGCTAGAAGGAATTATGTTAAGTGAGCTAAGTCAGAACGACAAAGATAAGTATGGGATGATCCCACCCATAAACAGAAGTTGAGAAGAAAAAAAACAAAAAACAGAAAAGGAAACTCAAAGCAGGATCTGACTGAGTTGGGAGTAGGGCACCAAAGTGAAAATCCCTGGGTGAAGGGTGAGGATGGATGCTCAGCCTCACTGGGCTGGGGGTGGGGGGGAGGAGGGGATGGGACACAGTCTTTTGGTGGTGGGAATGGTGTTTATGTACACTCCTATTAACTTGTAGTCATATAAATAACTATTTAATTAATATTAGAGGGGAAAATGATTGAATATCTCAAACTTTTTAATGCATAGACCATAGACTGAGTCTTTGATATGTTGACTCTCCTAAAAACTTAGAACAGGAAGACCAGAAGCAACTGGTGGCATTACTCTATAAGATACAGGTATATACAAATTATGTCAAAGGACATAAATTATGGTGGTGTTGTGTATGATAAAGCAAATCCTAACAATGTTATTTTCAAAGTTAACTCAATTGCCAAATAATCTGATTATAGCATTAACTACATATTGCCTTCTTAAACCCTAAGACAACAGGAGCCTCCTGTTTTCTCTATAGAGCCTATAATTTCCCCTAGTCCTGGAACCTCTAGGGTGGGGCTCACTTCCCTACATGCTTCTCTCAATTCATACCAACTGACACTGCATCTGCTGATCCCAACATAATCAACACAGAGTAGCACCTCAGCATACTTCACTTCAGATTGTGTCCAGAGACATCAGGCGTGGAATGTCAAACCTTCAGCATCATTACTAGGGTGAGACCTTTCATTTCTCATAGGGTTCTCTAATTCCATTTCAGTGGTCATTTCCTAACAAAGTCCCAAAACCTAGATATAGACAGGTCCCATGAGATAGGGCATATGTTCACATGTATCCATAAATTAGGGCAAACTATATACCTGAAAGCAAAAGTGCACAATAGTCTGCACTAAGTCAATATATGCAGCAAGCAAGCAGAAAGACCTAACAAGACACCATAAAATTCCTAATGAAATAGTTTCTACTAAGACTAAGATACCCTCCTCACCTACTTCCTATTACACTTCCCTTAGTCACTCCAAAGCAAAGTAAGTACTGCAAAAGCGGAATGAGGTCAAGAGACTGGCATACTGTAATGATGACTCTAGTCACTATCAGGCCACCCCATCAGCTGGGGCCCTAGTGGAGGAGTCCTGAGATTTCCCACACAGACATGATGGGCCTAGAGAAACAGACCCCTCTCTCCATTGTTACTGATCATCTCTATAAGGAACAACACAATAGACCCCTTTGTGGACCCCATAGAACCTTGCCCTTAATGTGGTCCAACAATGGTGAGAATGTTCCCTACTTAGAAGGGAGGCTGGACAACATACTCTGTCTTCCACCTGAGGAAGATGGTCCTGAAATTGGGGCAGCTTGAAAAGTTCCTACTCATGACCACAGAACGTTTGCTTGGATCAACAGGGATGCAGAGCCTACCTAGGCTTTTTTCATTTTTAAAACATTTTCCCTTTATTGGGCAATTAATGTTCTACAGTTGCCAGTAAATACAATAGTTTGTGCATGCATAACATTTCTCAATACTCATTTTTAAAGTGTATATAAGTAAGTTGACTCTATATACCCAAGTTTATCACTAGATGGTGGCCTCACTATTAGCAGGTGATTTGTAATCTCAACTTGGTAAATTGTCATAATATAGTAAAAATGTTATTGATAAGTCTTTCTTTTGTATTCTATTCCATGTGTTAACTCAGAGAATAACTTTACCATCTTACTATCTGAATCAGAATCATTTTAAATAATGATAAATTAGATAATCATGATCAAAATAATAAGAAGGATAGGAGGACCTTATAGTCTCATATTTATGAAACTTGAATCATGTGCCACCTTTTTTTCTGGAAGTAATAAATATCGTTTTTAAATTTTATTTATTTTTATATTATAGAATTAAATGTCAACAGGGGTTTGAACCCACACCATTCCCACCACCAAAGTTCTGAATCTTCAGTTTCCCCACTACAACTGACCACAGTTCCCCTAAGGTTGTAGACATGACTCATTACCACTACCTTAGTTTCTGTTAGTAAAGTCTTGAAAATCATGTCTCCTAAAAAGTGTTTATTAGAGCCTTATTCCATCTGGCACAATGATTTGATTCACTATCTCACTTGAATTTCTTCCCTAATATTTCTTATTCTGCCTTAATACTTTTTTCCTTTTCTCCAGTTTTAATCCCTTCAAACTTTTAGACCAGAATGATATTATTGAAGACAAATATTTTGATACCTGCCCCTATTTTATAGTCTTTCTATGAATCTTTTTTATTATGTAGAGATTGTGAGATTCTACAATGTGGCATAGAAAATCTCTGGTTTCACTTCACCCTACAATTTTAATCTTATTCTCTTAAAAAAAACCACAGTAATTCTGGATCAATTATATAAAGAACACTCCTTGTTCTACTATATATTATTTACCATAGTCCCATGTAGAGTATCTTTTCTATACTCCATATCCATCACTTTCTACCCCTATATTTTAGATTTTTCCCTAATGTTCAGATCTTTGACAATGCTGTTCCTGGCTCCATAGGTGAGACTGACACTTCTCTATTTTCTTATAGTCACCCTTATTCTTTTCTTTTTTTTTTCCTTTGATGATGATGTAGAAGTTTATTAAAACATGAAAAGAGGAATTACCTATATAAGTGATTCCAGAGTACTGGCTACCAGATGCCAAATGCTTCATAGGCAGAAATTCATTGAATAACATGCATTTATTATATGTTGACTGTTGAAAGTTTAAGCACATGTGCTCAAAATTCCTATTAGACCCTCCCCAGAATGTGAACCACCCACCAGTTGCAAGGCATGATGACAGGGCAGACAACCCACTTTCCTTGATAGCAGTATGGATAAGGGTAATATCCCAATAAAGGTTCACAGATGCAGTGGCAGTAGCAGTTGCTTTGATGGCAATAAATGCAGCAATAACTCTCTCATCCATCATGGGATCAAATTCTAATCCATTTCCTGGAAGATCTTCCTCATTTGCTTGTCTGGCATGACAGGTCTTTTCCACTTTTACTTGAGGGATCACCCACTGATCACTTTGTAAAATGCCTTTTTCCTCACTGGTAGGAAAGTGAAGATCTTCACCATTCTCTTCGAAGTCTTGTAACTCTGAAACACCTATTAGAGTGTGATTGATTCAGTATATGATCACATTCACCCTTATTCTTATACGATAGTACTGACACTCTTGCAGGATGAATGAAACCTGTGAGCTCCATATGAGCAGTGACTGTAACATTCAGTGCCTTCAACAATCTAGTCTACTAGATAGAAATGGGGAGAGAAAGACACCTGCAGACCTGATTCACTGCTTACGAAGTGGTTCCCACTTTGCAGGTGGGGAGTCAGGGGTTCGAACCCAGATCCCTGTGTGGGTTCATGTGCGAAGTACTATGTGAGGATAACCTGCTATGCTACCGCCCGTTTTCAATAATTATCTCATGAGCGAAGTCTGTAAAACACTATCTTCCCTATCCTGGATTCTTTTCCATCATCATGCCCCCGGACCCCAGAGCCTCTCTATCCCATCCTTCTCCCTCTCCTCCTTTCCCCAGAATCCTTTGCTTTGGTACAATACAACGTACTCAGTCCAAATGTCACCTTGTGTTTCCCTTACTGTCTTTACTGCTTAATTTCCACCTATGAGTGGGATCATTCAGTATTTGTTCTTCCTGGCTTATCTCAGACAACATGATACATTCAAGGTCTGGCTAGTTACATTTTTTAAAAAAAATAAAGGTGATTTGAGAGGTGACTCACTGGTAGAAAAAAATATTTACATGTATGAGGTCCCAAGTTTGAACTCCAGTGTTATATATGTTGAAATAATAGCGTCCCTTTCTGTCTCATTAAATAAAATCTTTATAGATTTATTTTTGAAAAATACTGTTGCAGCAAGACTATTTTGGAAATGATAGGGGCAAATTGGTAGCTTCTTTTCTTATGAGCTCTATGACATAGGATATGTCATTCAATTTCTTTGGCCCTCAATTTTATCATCTGTAAGATGCAACAAACATACTATACTGAAGGGAATGTGATTATTTTCTCTTCTTGTTTTCTTCTAGTTAGTTTCCTTGTTTTCTTGAAAGGGTATAAACTATTCAAGGATATCACATATGCTATTATTTCTGTATATGGTAGATCTTTCCCTTTCTGGTTATTAATAGCTATATTCATTCATCCAGCAGACTGATTTTCTCTGCTACTAGCCAGCAGTTATATACAGGGGGAAAAAGTCCTGAACACTCAGTTCTATTCACTTTGGACAGCTCTTTTATGTTTTCTGTATAGCACAAATATCTGTTACTTTCTATTATTTATGCTGCTATCATTTCTGTGACTCCCACACATAGCTTATGAATTGTGCTGCTATGAACATAGGAGTACACACATCTTTTTGGTTGGGTGTTATGGAGTCCTTGGGGTATAACCCCAGGAGAGGAATTACTGGATCATATGGAAGGTCCATGTCTAGCCTTCTGAGAGTTTTCCAGAATGCTCTCCACAGAGGCTGAACCAATTTACATTCCCACCAGCAATGTAAAAGGGTTCCTCTGTCCCCACATCCTCTCCAGCATTTGTTGCTGCTGTCCTTTTTGATGTATGCCATTCTTACAGGATTGAGGTGGTATCTTAGTGTTGTCTTAATTTGCATTTCTCTGACAATCAGTGACCTAGAGCAGTTTTTCATATGTTTGTTAGCCTTTTGGATCTCCTCTGAGGTGAATGTTTTGTTCATATCCTCTGCCCATTTTTGGATGGAGTCATTAGCTTTTTTAGTGCTAAGTTTGCTGAGCTCTTTATATATTTTATATAAAATTCATAATAGGTAAAACCTGGAATAAAATTCATAATAAATTCATATAAAATTCATAATAGCTAAAACCTGGAAGCAACCTAGGTGCCCAAAAACAGATGAGTGGCTGAGAAAGCTGTGGTATATATACACAATGGAATACTATGCAGCTATCAAGAATAATGAACCCACCTTCTCTGACCCATCTTGGACAGAGCTAGAAGGAATTATGTTAAGTTATCTAAGTCAGAAAGATAAAGATGAGTATGGGATGATCCCACTCATCAACAGAAGTTGAGTAAGAAGATCTGAAAGAGAAACTAAAAGCAGGACCTGATCAAATTGTAAGTAGGGCACCAAAGTAAAAACCCTGTGGTGAGGGGTAGACATGCATCTTCCTGGGCCAGTGGGGGGTGGGAGTGCGTGGGAGGGATGGGTCACAGCCTTTTGGTGGTGGAAATGGTGTTTATGTACACTCCTAGCAAAATGTAGACATATAAATCAGTATTTAATTAATACGAGAGGGGGAAAATCAGTTGTATATCTCAAAGTTTCTCAAAACACAAACTGAATCTTTTTAATATATAGGCTGTGTATTTGATATGTGGACTCTCTCAAAAGCCTAGACCAAGTAGATTAGAAGCATCCAATAGCACAGCTATATACAAGATACTGGATACTGTACAGCAAACCATAACAAAAGGACTTTTCAAAGTTAACCCAATTACCAAATAATGTGATGATAACAATTACTATCGATTGTCTTTTTGAACCCTAAGACAGCAGGAATCTCACATCTCCACTATAGAGCCCCTACTTCCCCCAGTCCTGGAACCCTTGGACAGGGCCCACTTTCCCGTATGCGTCTCCCAATCCAAACCAAATAATATTGCATTCTTTGTCAAAAAAGGAACATCATTCAGATTTCATTCACTGTGCTGACTTGCTTTGTCATAGAGAAGTTGGGAGACAGTGCACCAAGATATCCACAAGGAGCTTAACAGTTCCCTCAGCTTTACCATCCTCCCATTTCCTGTATTTCCATATTCTTAAGGTAGCATCCAGAACAGATTGAATAGAGCAGAAAAATATGGCAAGAAAATCAATCTTCTGGGGGCCAGGTGGTGGCGAACCTGGTTGAGGATACATATTACAATGCTCAAGGATCTAGGTTTAAGCCCCCAGTCCCTACCTGCAGGGGGAAAGCTTCACAAGTGGTTAAGCAGTGCTGCAGGTCTCTCTCTGTCTCTCGCCCTCTCTATCCCTCCCTTAGCTCTCAATTTCTGATTGTATCTATCCAATAAATAAATAAAGATGATAAATTAAAAAAAGAAAATCATTCTTCTATTAATATTATATTTTGGAAACCAGCATGACATTTAAGTGGTCTTTGGCTGAATTCAAATTCTACGAATATTTCTGTTACCTTAAAATCTAAAATAGAGTGTCCTGCCCCAGGACATGTGCAAACCACAGGTAACATTTGTAATTTTATAAGAGAAGACTATAGGAAAACTTTAGTGTAAGTAAGACAATTGCCTTTTTCTGTTCAAATATCTTGCAAATTAGGAGAAGGGTGCTGATTTTTAAACATGAATTGGATAAATTTTTAGTGTTGTTTAGGAACAACACAACAGACCCATTTGTGGACCCCAGAGGACCTTGTTCTCAACATGGATCAACAAGGCAGAGAATGTTACATCCTCTAAAGGGAGGTGATATAACAGACTTTATCTCCCACCTGAGAAAGATGGGTCCTGATATTAGGGTAGCTTGGAACGTTCCTACTCATGACCACACAATGAGAGCGGCTCCTAAGCTTGATATGGACCACAGATCAGGTCAAATTGATGGGGTTTGCAGTCAACAATATTTATATACCTTTCCCATATTTGGGAGCTACTCCATTCCCTGATCCAGCTTTCTGGTATTTTTCCAACCATGAAATAATACCCCCAGACAATAACTTGGATCCACCTGCATATAAGATGTCAGGCTCAGGAAAAAAAAAAAAAACTAGTATATTCATGGGTTCTTTGGGATATAACTAAAATAGGACTACTAACTATCTACAAAACAGAGATACCCCTCACCCCCTTCATCTTCACTATTCCAGCCTTTATGTTCATGATTAGTCAACAATTTGTTTGGCTGTATATTTTAACTCTTTTTCAGCCACCAGGTTCCAGATGCTAACATGATGTCACCCGGACATCCCTGGGCAGACCATCCCACCAATGTGTCCTAGAGGCCTGCTTCCCCAGAACCCTGCCCCACTAGGGAAAGAGAGAGACAGGCTGGGAGTATGGATCAACCAATGTCCATGTTCAGCAGGGAAGCAATTACAAAAGCCAGACTGTCCACCTTCTGCATCCTACAATAACCTTGGGTCCATACTCCCCGAGGGATAAAGACCAGGAAAGCTATCAGGGGAGGGGATGAGATATGAAGTTCTGGTGGTGGGAATTGTGTGAAGTTGTACCCCTCTTATTCTATGGTTTTTGTCAGTGTTTCTTTTTTGTTTTGTTTTGTTTTTAATCATATTCCTTTTTTTCTATTTTTTAAAATTATTTATTTTCCCTTTTATGGACCTTGTTTTTTTATTGTTGTTGTAATTATTGTTGTTGTTATTGATGCTGTTGTTGTTGGATAGGATAGAGAGATATGGGGAAGACAGAGAGGGGAAGGGTAAGATAGACACCTGCAGACCTGCGTCACCGCCTGTGAAGCGAACCCCCTGCAGGTGGGGAGCAGGAGTTTGAACTGGGATCCTTAAGCTGGTCCTTGTGCCTTGCGCCACATGTGTTTAACCTGCTGCACTACCACCCTACTCCCCAGTGTTTCCTTTTTATAAATAAAAATTTTTTAAAGTGCCTGTGAGAGAGGTCAACTCAGAATATCAGATAGGAATCTGAGTTTACCACTTCTTGAAGTTAATGTTTATTTATTTATTCGTTTATTTATTTTGGATAGAGACAGGAGTGAAATTGAGAGGGAATGTGGAGATAGAGAGGGAGAAAGAAAGACATCTATAACTCTATTTCACTGTTCATAAAGCTTCCCTCCATACAGCTAGGGACCAAAGGCTTGAACCTGGGTCCTTGAGCACTATAAGGTGTGCACTCAACCTGTATGTGTGACTTAAAGGCTGAGGAGTAGCTCACCAAGTAGAGCACACACTTTTTTATGTAGGAGGACTGAATGTTGAGTACCCAACCAAGACATGAGAACATCATGAGAAGGAAAAGTTCAAAAGAAGTGAAAAACTTCTGTAATTTCCCTTCTCCTTCCCTCTCTCTCTCTCTCTCTCTCTCTGTGTGTGTGTGTGTGTGTCCACCCCCACTGTTTAAAGAAAGAAAAAGAAGGAATCTGCCACCTTGAGTGATGAAAACCTGTAGGTACCAATTCTAGAGAAGCCTTGGTGGGGATAGGGGGCAGGAGATTACTAACTTAAATACCATGGAAATGCAAAGGTTATTAAGGAAAATGAATGAAAGTGAGTTGAAAGTAGAAGAGATCTTGAACAAGAAAACTTGTGAAAACTAACATTTCTTTCCTGTTTGTTTTTGTTTGTTGATAGCACAATTCAAAAGCATCACATCGGCCACTCTTCTTCACTTCTCACTTAAATTTTATTTCACTAGTAGGCAAACCACATCCTCATCATTCTATTAAAACCAAAGTCCCCCTTATAGTTAAACTAAATCAATATATCTAAGTCTGTACCACACTTGATATCTCAACCTCATTTTATACTAATCACTACTTCCTTCTTGAAAACTTTCTAATTAACATAAATCTAGGATTTCAAGTATTACTGGCTATCTACCTACCACTCATCTATTTCCTTTAATAGTCCTTCTTTTCTCTCTCTCTCTCTCTCTCTCTCTCTCTCTCTTTTCTTCTCCTTCTCCTTCTCCTTCTCCTTCTCCTTCTCCTTCTCCTTCTCCTTCTCCTTCTTCTTCTTCTTCTTCTTCTTCTTCTTCTTCTTCTTCTTCTTCTTCTTCTTCTTCTTCTCCCTCCAGGGTTATCGCTGGGGCTCAGTACTAGAACTATGAATCCACTGCTCCAGGAGGCCATCTTTATTCCATTGCTGATGTTGTTGTTACTGTTGTTGTTGTTGGGCAGGAGAGAGAGAAATTGAGAGAGAAGGAGTAGATAGAAAGGGTGAAAAATAGACACGTGCAGACCTGCTTCACTGCTTGTAAGTGGGGAGCTGGAGGCTCGAACCGGAATCCTTGTGCCAGTCTTTGCACTTTGTACTGTGCGCTTAACCCAGTGTACCACTGCCTGGCCTGTAATATGTTTTCTTAGATAAACTCATTCACTAACATAATTTCAATTATATCCAAGGACTACTGACTCTCAAACGATTCTTCCATCCCTGAGATGTAGACCAAAGATTTCATTTGCCTTCAAAGGCATCTCAATTTCAAATACTCAAGACTAATTTTGTCATTTTTCCTACAACCTGGTGACACATAAGTTTTTAGTATAATCATGGATACTGTGTTCATTGGTAATGCAAACCAGCAGCTTCTGACATGGTGCACATCAGGAGTAAAGATACCAGAAACAACTTTCTTAGCTCCAGAATCATCCACTTTTCCTTCCATTTTCTCATTCCTGACGTTGAATTAATGAGAACACAACACTCTTAAAAATATTTCTCACATCTCTCTGCTTTGCTTTTCTTCTTCCCCACTTCCATTACACAGTGTAGCCCAGAATCATCTCAGGATTATGTGACTAGCAGTAGTGACTCCCTGTTAAACTTCCCAGGATTAACGTGTGACTTCTTCAACTTTTCTCCATACCTAAAGCAAACTGATATTTTCTAGAACACACATTTAGACCTGTGCTTTAGTACTCATTTGTTGCTTCTTTTTAAAAATACTTTATGTATTTAATTATTTATTGGATAGAAACAAAGAAAAACTGAAAGGGATTGAGGAGAGAGAGAGAGGAGAGAGAGAGAGAGAAAGAGAGAGAGAGACCAAGACCTGCCACACTGCTTCACCACTTGTGAAGCTCCCCCTCAACCCTGCAGGTGGGAACAAGGGGCTTGAACCCTGGTCCTTGAACACTGCAATGTGTACACTCAACCTGGTGAGCCACTGAGAAGCTCCTCATTAGTTGCTTCTTTTGTATATGTGTGTGTGTTCTCAAACTAATTTCACATAACTTATAACACAGTGTATAAGTTTGTTCCATATTAGCTCTAAAGTTTTATCTATTGGTAATCTATATAAATCTGAATTTAAATAATCTCCTTGTTATTTGGACATTCCAGGTACTATTGGGCTGTCAGAAAAGTCATAACACATTTTTGCAAAGAAAACTATGTCATTACTTTCCTGACATACCAATATGTTCACCATTGACTGCTTCTTTACTTGAGCAAACATGACTTATATTTTACATAGTGTTTACATGTAGAAAATATTTAATAATTTTCCAACTCTTGGTAAATGCACCATTTGAGAAGGGTAGTGGAAAGAATGAAAACTCAAGACTGACCACCACACTAAATGAATTAAAGTATTGAGTCACCACTGCATTTATTTTTATTTTTATTTTATTTTTTAAAATATTTATTTTATTTATTCCCTTTTGTTGCCCTTGTTGTTTTATTGTTGTAGTTATTATTGTTGTTGTTGTTGTTGGATAGGACAGAGAGAAATGGAGAGAGGAGGGGAAGACAGAGAGGAGGAGAGAAAGATAGACACCTGCAGACCTGCTTCACCGCCTGTGAAGTGACTCCCCTGCAGGTGGGGAGCCGGGGTTCGAACCGGGATCCTTATGCCGGTCCTTGTGCTTTGCGCCACCTGCACTTAACCCGCTGCGCTACAGCCCGACTCCCTCACCACTGCATTTTATAAATATTTAGTAACATAATTAGATATAACTCTTAAAAATACTCAACTGGTCAGAAGGTAGATAAACTAGAAGAGGCAGTGAATAAATAAAGTATAAAGTGGTAATCTGGGGCCTGGCAATGGTATGCCCCTTGTAATGACAATGTGCAATGACCCCGGTGAAAGCCCCAGTCCCCACCTGCATAGGGAAACCTTCAGGAATAGCAAAGCAGTGCTCCAGGTATCTCTCTATTTCCCCACATCCCTCTTGATTTCATTATGTCTTCATAAAATACATAAATAAATAAAATGTTAAAAAACAAGATAGCAGTGTACATATCTTTGACTAACTAAATATAAATTCCCCACTCAAAAATTATGGAGGGGGAACTAGGGGAGCTGGTTGTACGTATAAGGCAGGTAGATCTGTTGAAAGAGAGTAATGGGTGTAACTGATGCTTCTATAAATTCTGGAGTTTGCACAAGTGGCACCTTAAGTAATCTTGTTCATGTGCACAACTTGAAAAGGTCAGTTTCCTGAATTAATTTCATGAGGTGAAGGGCAACTATGATAAAAGACAATGAAGCATATCACAGGAAATAAAACAAGGTATTCTGAGTCTTTAAAATGACTTTGTGCTACCTAAGTAAATCCATCTGCCTTATCTGGTTTCTATAGAGCAGTTTTTCACATGTTGAGGTCATATTTCCCTTGATATGTTATATATGAAATATGAAAATCCCAAGTAAATTCTACACACTCAGATCAATGCAGTTGCTAAAATACCAGTACAAGAAGAGCAGCTGGCTTATTCCCTTCCCTGAGTTGGGGGTGGGGGGAGTCCTGAATATTCCTGGCAGGTTTGTCATCTCCAAGCCAAGTGACAAGTGAGTTATACAATGGGGCTTCAAAAGGTTCTAACCATATTGCACAGCAGATGCTCTGAAACTATTATTCATAGAGTCTGCTCAGACCCCCTACTCCCCTCTAATTCCCTTGAAGCAATTTATGACCTACTCTCTCTTTGTATCAGTTACATTATGACTACATTAATCCAAAAGATGCATTAACCTCACCTCTACTTCAGTATTCCTGAGTCCACACACACACACACACACACACACACACACACACACACACACACACACACCTCAGATAACACCACCATGTATACACATTAGGCTCATTCATATATTGTGTGAAACGGGATTATTTCACAAATTCATTGGAACCAAAATGACCAATTTGATATATACTGAACTTTTTCCTAATTCAATAGTTCTCGTCCTTGATGTTTTTGTTCTGCCATACATCTTACAAGAGCTTTGGAGGATAATGATCTTTCTTATCATTTCCATTTCATCTTATTTCTTTTATTTATTTATTTATTTAATTATTTATTTTTATTTAAAAAAGGAGACATTAACAAAACCATAGGACAAGAGGGGTATAACTCCACACAGTTCCCATGACCAGATCTTCATATCCCATCCCCTCCCCTGATAGCTTTCCTATTCTTTATCCCTCTGGGAGGTCATTGACCCAAGGTCATTGTGGGATGCAGAAGGTGGAAGGTCTGACTTCTGTAATTGCTTCCCCACTGAAAATGTGCATTGACTGGTTGATCCATACTCCCAGCCTGCCTCTCTCTTTCCCTAGTAGGGTGGGTCTCTGGGAGTAGTGGAGCTCCAGGACACATTGGTGAGGTCGTCTGTCCAGGGAAGTCTGGTCAGCATCATGCTGGCATCTGGAACCTAGTGGCTGAAAAGAGAGTTAACATACAAAGCCAAAAAAAACTGGTGAAAAATCATGGACCTAAAGGCTGGAATCAATCTCACCTTAAAACTAACCCATGCTAGCACTTTGTATGACACTCATCTAATATAAAATTCTATAGAATGTCCTTAAACCTACGTATTCAACAGAGCTATTCAACAGAGTTTGCTATAATGTTACTTTCAATTAAATCTTATTTTTGACATATTGAGACTACAAAATACTTTGGATTTAAGAATCTTGCTGAATTCATGACTATTACCTACACAGCAGCAAATCATGAAAATTAGAGTTGGAGAAGTCTTATGAAGTTCATCCCCAGAGGCTATGTAGGAATGTTACTTACAATTCAGCATTTATTAGCCCCCCCCCCAAAAATGCACTTGACTTACTACAAAATAAAGATGCAGGCAGTCTATGTAACTTACAATAACACTTTATCACCTTATTCATTTTTCTCTATAAAAGAATCCAGAATTCAGGCATCTAATGCTTTTCATAGATGTTATAAAAATAATTATATAGCTTGATAAGAGTTTTAGAATACAAACATATACTATCAGGGCTGGGGAGACAGCATAATAGTTATGCAAAATCCTTTCAAACGTGAGGCTCTGAGGCTCCATGTTCAACACCCAGATCTGATCTCTCTCTCTCTCTCTCTCCATATATATATATCTTTCCCTCTGTATATACTCTTTCTCATTAAAATAAACTAAATAAAAATATTTTAAAAAATTTAATACCTAACCCATAAATTCAATAGAAGGTAAGCTTAATTTACCACATACCAGTTAATAAAAGGTAACCCTGAGATAATGTACACTGAGAATAATTTCTTTTAGAGTTGCATCTAATTTCCTTCCCTGTCTTGAATCAGGATAGAATAAAACCAGTTATAACAAATATTGTTTGTATACTATATTAAATTTGTATTTAAAAAAGTATTTAGTTTGAACAGAACACTGCTCAGTTTGGGTTTATGGTGGTTCTGGGGATTGAACATGGGACATTTAGTACCTCATACATATAAGTTTGTTACATATCTCCTCTATTTATATATCCTCACTACATAATAATTAAATAGTTGAGTAGTGTTTCTATTCTTTCTCTGTCTCCCTATTTTAATAAAAACATTTCTGTTAAGTATATACACCATTCATTATTTACATTAAATGGTATTTGATACATGAAAACTACTCAATAGAGGCTAAGTGCATGATGAGTAAGTAGACAAATTTTCTTCAGTAATATATGATTATGATATCCTTGACACATTTCTGTATTGTTATACTGAAGGTCATTGAAGAAAATATATTAGCAATTGAAATATTCACCATGTTTTTTTTTAAATAATACTGGTTCCAAGTCAGTTTTTAGAGAATCCATATAAATTAAAAAGCTTAACTAACATTCACAACAATGACTTTGATTAGCATTCAAAATATTCCACTAAATATATACTATCTACTGAGTAAGAATTTTTTTAATTAATTATAATCATTAAGGAGAATGAGGTGTGAGAACTATTGGACTATTTTTGTCTTTTTTTCCTTTCACTGAATTGACTAAGCTGTGAAATTAATTATTAGTCATATATATATTAATTATTTAAACAAACATATAAGTAGATATAGTAACTTTTTAACAGTTGAAAAATGAAATATCCTACTATATCACACAATTTTAAAATTTTTATTTATAAAATGGAAATATTGACAAGACTATCAGATACAAAGGGTACAATTCCACACAATCCCCATCCCAAGAACTCTGTATTCAATCCCCTCCCCTGATAGCTTTCCTACTCTTTATCCCTCCGGGAGTATGTACCCAAGGTCATTGTGGGATGCAGAAGGTGGAGGTCTGGCTTCTGTAATTGCTTCCCCACTGAACATGGGCATTGGCAAGTTGATTGATATTTCCAATCTGTCTCTTTCTTTCACTAGTGGAGCAGGGATCTGGGGAAGCGAGGCCCCAGGACACATTGGTAGGGTTGTCTGCCTGGGGAAGTCCGGGTGGCATCATGCTAGCATCTGGAACTTGGTGGCTGAAAATTAAGTTAAGATACAAAGCAGAACAAATTATTGATTACCCATGAACCTAAAGGCAAGAATATTACAAATAAAGATTCGATGTCTCAGTTTTGGAAATAGCTAGTAGGTCTATTTTAGGCATATCCCAAGAGGCCCACTACTTTACTCATTTTTGCCTGAGCCTGAGAGTTAATATGCAGGAGGATACAGGTTATTGTCTGGGGAAATGGTGCCATGGCTGGAAAAAGGATGAGAAAGCTGGATCAGAGGAGAGAGTAGTTACCAAATATGGGGAGAATATATAAATATTATTAACTGTAAACCCCATTGATTTGATCTGAGGCCCATAGTCAGCACAGGATCCTATGTGACCTCTGCATCCCTGTAGGTCTGAGCTCACATTCTGTGGTCATGGCTAGGAATATTCCAGGTTGCACTAATTTTAGGACCTATCTTCCTTGGGTTGTAGGTAGAGTATGTTGTCCAGACTCCCTACAGATAATGGAACATTCCCTACCGTTGTTGATCCATATTGAGGGCAAGGTCCTATATGGGCGCACAGAGGGGTCCATTATTTTGTTCCTGATAGGGATGACCAGTGGCTAGAGGGATTTGTTAGAGGTCACTATCAGGTCTCCCCATCAGCTGGGGACCTAGTCAGAATTCCCTGAGACTCCCAAACAGACATAATAGGTCTAGACCTCAAATAGATCCCTCTCACCATTGTTACTGGTCAGCTCTATCAGGAACAACAAAATATGGACCTTTATGGACCACAGAGGACCTTGCTCTCAACATTGATCAACCACAGTAGAGAATGTGTCATCCTCCTAGGGGAGACTGGACAACATACTCTGTCTGCCACCTGAGGCAGAGGTATGCCACTTCACATCTCTAACCTGCCACTAACTAACATTCTAACCTTCAGAAACATCTCACATGCCTTTTCTTGATTTTCATTCACTTATTTGTAAAACAAAAATATTGCACTGGATTGGGTCTAGACTTGTTTATGAATCTCTGGTGACAAACTCAGTAAAGTGTACATGGAGATTATAAACAAAAACCCTGGACCCATCTGCAGGAGGATAAGCTTCAGGAGCAGAGCAACAGTACCACAGCATCTCTCTTTACTAGGCATACCAAAGAAGACCACCAGGGACCTCAACAAGACAAGACTTGAGCAACTTCAGTAACCCTCCAAACACCAGTGAGTGCAAGCACGTGTGGCTGCTGAACAAAGAGAAACCTAGGGAGAGATTAAGTGGCTGGTAACAGTCTGGCAGTTTCCAGTTAAGATCCCACCTCCAGTCTGTTTCACCACAAAAAGACATCTGAAGGGAGGAGAGGACTCCTGTGAGACTCATCAAATGCACTCACAGTTGTGAGTCTCCATTGCTAGTGCCCTCAGAATCTGGAGCAGCAGGTGGGAGGCCCTGTGCTGACACCAAGGGACAGAGAACTAACCAGGAAAGTCAGAAGAAGATCTATGCCTCCATGAACTAGCAGTGGGGCTGTGAGAGTCTCTTTGTATAACCACTGGGTTATCTCTGCCCCACCCTGCTTTATCTCTTGGTCAGGACTCAGTGATTAAACTAAGAAGCCTACTTATACTTTAAAAGCCTTCAGGGTTCCATAAACTAAGGGAAGAAAAAGAGCAAAAGTGGCTATTAAGCACTGTGCTCCAATTCAGGCATTAAAATACTATTGAAACAACTGTCATCTTCCACAACTGTGAACTCTTTAATTACCTTACTTAAACACAAGTCAGTCCAGGCAATAGTGATGACTAATTTGAAAAGCCCTAAGAGAGAGAGATATCTCATAACATAATGTATAAAATAGTAAAACCAACAAGAAGAAATACTGGAGAAATGAACCAAGACAAGAGTCCAGCTAAAAGCCCTCCAAAGGTTAAAGCACAAAATACTGAAGTCAACAACCAAACACTAGTTAAGGAAATAATCACAGGAGTGAGTAAAGAGTTTGAAAGAATTGTCGTCAGAAATGCAGAATCAGGGTCACAGTCTTTTGTTGGTGGGAATGGTGTTTATGTACACTCTTAGCAAAATGTAGACATATAAATCACTAGTTAATTAATATGAGAGGGGGAAAATCAATTGTATGTCTCAAAATTTTTTTTAATTTAATTTTTTTTAATTTAATTTTTTTAATTTTTTATTTAAGAAAGGATTAATGAACTAAAACATAAGGTAGGAGGTGTGCAACTCCATACAATTCCCACCACCCAATCTCCATAACCCACCCCCTCCCATGATATCTTTCCCATTCTCTAGCCCTCTGGGAGCATAGACCCAGGGTCATTGAGGGTTGCAGAAGGTAGAAGGTCTGGCTTCTCTAATTGCTTCCCCGCTGAACATGGGTGTTGACTGGTCGGTCCATACTCCCAGTATGCCTCTCTCTTTCCCTAGTAGGGTGTGTCTCTGGGGAAGCTGAGCTCCAGGACACATTGGTGGGGTCTTCAATCCAGGGAAGCCTGGCCAGCATCCTGGTGGCAACTGGAACCTGGTGATTGAAAAGAGAGTTAACATACGAAGCCAAACAATTTGTTGAGCAATCATGGATCCCAAGCTTGGAATAGTGGAGAGGAAGTGTTAGGGAGGTACTCACTGCAAACTCTAATGTACTTCTGCTTTCAGGTATATATCTTGCAGTAGTTTATGGATACGTGTGAACATAAGCTCTCTCTCACAGAAACTGGTGTATATCTAGGTTATGGAACTTTGTTAGAAAGTGAACTACCTGAGATGAAATTAGAGTTTACTATAAAAGGAAAGGTCTCACCCGAGTAATGAAGCTGAAAGGTTGTCATTCCACAAGTGAAGTCTTTGGACACAGTCTGAGGTGAAGAATGTTGAGGGGGCAATCGTTGCGTTGGTAAGGTTGTGATCAGCGGATGCAATATTATTTGGTTTGGATTGGGAGACGCATACAGGAAAGTGGGCCCTATCCAAGGGTTCCAGGACTGGGGGAAGTAGGTGCTCTATAGTGGAGATGTGAGGTTCCTGCTGTCTTAGGGTTCAAAAAGACAATCGATAGTAATTGTTATCATCACATTATTTGGTAAATGGGTTAACTTTGAAAAGTCCTTTTGTTATGGTTTGCTGTACAGTATCCAGTATCTTGTATATAGCTGTGCTATTGGATACTTCTACTTGGTCTAGGCTTTTGAGAGAGTCCACATATCAAATACACAGCCTATATATTGAAAAAATTCAGTTTGTGTTTTGAGAAACTTTGAGACATACAACTGATTTTCCCCCTCTCGTATTAATTAAATACTGATTTATATGTCTATATTTTGCTAGGAGTGTGCATAAACACCATTCCCACCACCAAAAGAATGTGACCAATCCCTCCCACCCACTCCCACCCCCCCACTAGCCCATGAAGATGCATGTCTATCCCTCACCACAGGGTTTTTACTTTGGTGCCCTACATACAATTTGATCAGGTCCTGCTTTTAGTTTCTCTTTCAGATCTTCTTACTCAACTTCTGTTGATGAGTGGGATCATCCCATACTCATCTTTATCTTTCTGACTTCGTTCACTTAACATAATTCCTTCTAGCTCTGTCCAAGATGGGTCAGAGATGGTGGGTTCATTATTCTTGATAGCTGCATAGTATTCCATTGTGTATATATACCACAGCTTTCTCAGCCACTCATCTGTTGTTGGGCACCTGGGTTGCTTCCAGGTTTTAGCTATTATGAATTGTGCTGCTATGAACATAGGAGTACACACATCTTTTTGGTTGGGTGTTATGGAGTCCTTGGGGTATAACCCCAGGAGAGGAATTACTGGATCATATGGAAGGTCCATGTCTAGCCTTCTGAGAGTTTTCCAGAATGCTCTCCACAGAGGCTGAACCAATTTACATTCCCACCAGCAATGTAAAAGGGTTCCTCTGTCCCCACAACCTCTCCAGCATTTGTTGCTGCTGTCCTTTTTGATGTATGCCATTCTTACAGGATTGAGGTGGTATGTTAGTGTTGTCTTAATTTGCATTTCTCTGACAATCAGTGACCTAGAGTAGTTTTTCATATGTTTGGTAGCCTTTTCGATCTCCTCTGTGGTGAATGTTTTGTTCATATCCTCTGCCCATTTTTGGATGGAGTCATTAGCTTTTTTGGTGCTAAGTTTGCTGAGCTCTTTATATATTTTGGTGATTAGTTTCTTGTCTGATGTCTGGCATGTGAAGATCCTCTCCCATTCTGTGAGGGGTCTCTCTGTTTGTTTAATAGTTTCTTTGGATGTGAAAAAACTTTTCAATTTGATGTAGTCCCATTGGTTTGTTTCTGCTTGTCTTCCTTCCAATTGGGTTTGATTCATCAAAGGTGTCCTTGAGGTGTATGTGGGAAAGTGTTTTACCAATTGTTTCCTCTAAGTATTTGATTGTTTCTGGTCTGACATCTAGGTCTTTGATCCATTTGGAGTTGATTTTCGTTTCTGGTGAGATAAAGTGGTTCAATTTCATTCTTCTGCATGTTTCAACCCAGTTCTCCCAGCACCATTTATTGAAGAGAGCCTCCTTTTTCCATTTAATCCTTTGGGCCCCCTTATCAAAGATTAGATGTCCATAGGTGTTGGGATTTACTTCTGGGCTTTCAATTCTGTTCCACTGGTCTGTCTGCCTATTTTTGTTCCAGTACCATGCTGTTTCGATGATGATGGCTTTATAATATAGTTTAAGGTCTGGGAGTGTGATGCCTTCATTTTTGTTTCTTTTCCTCAAGATGGTTTTGGCAATTCTAGGTGTTTTCAGGTTCCAGATAAATGGTTGTAGTGTTTGTTCTATTCTCTTAAAGAAGCTTGGTGGAATTTTGATGGGTATTGCATTAAATTTGTATATGGCTCTGGGGAGGATATTCATTTTGATGATGTTTATTCTTCCAATCCATGAGCATGGGATATCTTTCCATTTCTTGGTATCAGTTTCTATTTCCTTGAGTAGCGACTCAAAGTTTTCAGTATATAAGTCTTTCACTTCTTTGGTCAACTTTATTCCTAGGTATTTGATTGATTTTGCTGAAACAGTAAATGGGAGTGATTTCTGGTTGTCTTCTTCTTCAGATTTAGTGTTTGCATAAAGAAATGCCACTGATTTTTGTACATTGATTTTGTAGCCTGATACCTTGCTATATTGCCTAACAACTTCCAGTAATTTTCTACTGGATTCTTTAGGTCTTTCTATGTATACTATCATATCATCTGCAAATAGTGAGAGCTTGACTTCTTCCCTTCCAATCTGTATTCCTTTGATTTCTTTCTCTTGCCTGATTGCTATGGCAAGAACTTCCTAATACTATGTTGAAGAGTAACGGTGACAGTGGACAGCCCTGTCTAGTCCCCGATCTGAGGGGGAATGCTTTCAGCTTCTGTCCATTGAGTATGATGTTGGCTGTAGGTTTGCTATATATAGACTCCACTATCTCGAGTAATTTCCCATCTATTCCCATTTTTTGTAGAGTTTTGATCATGAATGGGTGTTGGATTTTGTCAAAGGCTTTCTCTGCATCTATTGAGATAAACATGTGGTTTTTGGCTTTGCTTTTATTGATGTGGTGAATGACATTGATTGACTTACAGATATTGAACCAGCCTTGCATTTCTGGGATGAATCCCACTTGGTCATGATGAACAATCTTTTTGATGTGTTGCTTCATCCGGTTGGCCAAGATCTTGTTTAATATTTTGGCATCTATGTTCATCAGCGATATTGGTCTGTAGTTTTCCTTTTTGTTCTGTCCCTATCAGCTTTTGGTATCAGGGTGATGTTGGCATCATAAAAGGTGGAAGGGAGTATTCCTGTCTCTTCAATCTTATGGAATAGCTTAAGAAGTATGGGTATTAACTGTTTCCTGAAAGTTTTATAGAATTCGTTTGTGAAGCCATCTGGTCCAGGACTTTTGTTGTTGGGGAGATTCTTAATAACTGTTTCAATTTCTTTTTCTGTGATTGGTGCATTTAGATTTTGTAGTTCTTCTTGGTTCAGTTTTGAAAGTGCATAGGTTTCTAGGAATTGTTCCATTTCTTCCAGATTCTCTAGCTTGGTGGCTTATAGTTCTTTATGTTAGTTTCGCAGGATTCTCTGGATTTCTATGGTGTCAGTTGTGATATCTCCTCCATCGTTTACAATTCTATTAATTTGAGTCTTCTCTCTTTTTTGTTTGGTGAGTCTGGCTAGGGGTTTGTCAATTTTGTTTAATCTTTCAAAGAACCAATATTTGGCTTCATTGATCTTTTGTATGGTTCTCTTATTTTAGATGTTGTTTATTTCTACTCTAACTTTAGTGATTTCTGTCCTTCTGGTTGCTTTAGGGTTCCTTTGTTCCTCTTCCTCTAAGTCCTTGAGGTGTGCTGTAAGGTCGTTCATTTGAGCTTCTTCTTGGTGTTTAATATGTGATTGTATGGCTATAAGTTTCCCTCTCAGTACTGCTTTCGCTGTGTCCCAAATATTTTGATAGGTTGTGTCTTCATTTTCATTAGTTTCCATGAACATTTGAATTTCCTGTTTGAGTGAGTCTCTGACCCAGTGGTTCTTAAGGAGCATGTTGTTTAGTTTCCAAATTCTGTGTCTTTTAATAATTTTCTGTTTGTTGTTAAATGTTAGTTTTACTCCCCTGTGGTCTGAGAAGATACTTGGGGTGATTTCAATGCTCTTGAATTTATTGATGCTGTCTTTGTGGCCTAACATGTGGTCTATCCTTGAGTATTTGTTATGTGGATTTGAAAAGAAGGTGTATTCCAGTTTTTGGGGGTGGAGGAGTCTGAAAATGTCCAAGAGGTCCAGTCTGTCGATCTCTTCATTCAATTCTCTTGTATTTTTATTGGTTCTCTGCTTTGTTGATCTGTCTAAGTGTGATAGTGGGGTAATGAAGTCTCCCACTATTATTGTATTACTATTGATGTATTTTTGAAATTCTTTCAGTAGATGCTTAATGTATTTAGATGGTCCCTCATTGGGTGCATAGATGTTAATAATTGTTAAGTCTTCTTGGCTGATTGGTCTTCTAATCATTATGTAATGTCCTTGCCTATCTTTTATTACATTATTTAATTTAAAATCTATCGTGTCTGAGATGAGAATGGCTGTTCCTGCCCTTTTTTGTGGTCTGTTAGCCTGTATGATAGTTTTCCATCTTTTCACTTTAAGTCTGTGATTATCTTGTTGTGACAGATGGGATTGTTGCAAGCAGCATATGGTTGGGTTATGTTTTCTGATCCATCCCCCCACCCTGTGCCTTTTGATGGGTGAGTTTAAGCCATTGACATTTATTGATATTATGGATTTAATGTATTGTAGTGCCATTGTTCTAAAAAAAAATTGTTTGCTCTGATATATTGCAAGTATTATAGTGATGTTCTTGTTTATAAGAGGTCTTTTAGTAACTCTTTCAGGGCCGGCTTGGTGATGGTTGCCTCCTTTAACTGTTGTTTGTCTAAGAAGGTTTTTATCCCTCCATCTAGTTTGAATGAAAGTCTAGCAGGATATATTATCCTTGGTTGAAACCCTTTTTCATTCAGGGCTCCATAGATATCTTTCCACTCCCTTTCTGACTTTTAGAGTTTGAGTGGAGAAGTCTGCACATAATCTTATGGGTTTTCCCTTGTATGTGACTTTTTGTTTCTCTCTTGCAGCCTTTAGGATCCTTTCTTTATCCTTACTTCTTCTCATTGTGACTATGATGTGTCTTGGTGTCTTCAGGTCTGGGTTGATTCTGTTTGGTACTCTCTGGGCCTCTTGAATCTTGATATCCTTTCTGTTATTCAGGTCAGGGAAGTTTTCTTCTATTATTTCCTCTAGAATGTTTGCTTCCCCTTCCTCTCTTTCTTCCTCTGGCAGGCCAATTATACGAAAGTTACTTCTTTTGAGATCATCCTATATGTCTCTGTTATTGTTTTCAGTGTGTCTCAATCTCTTTTTAAGCTCTTTCACCTCTTTCTTAGTTTTCTCTAACTCATCCTCTGTCTGACTAATTCTGTTTTCTGCTTCTGTTAGTCTGTTTTCCCTTGCCTCAGCTTCTTTCTTCATTACAGCTATTTCAGCTTTCAGTTCTCTGATTGCCTCAAGATAATCAGTATTTTCCATGGGGGTCTCAACAGTTGTTTCCCTAATACTGCCATTCCTTTCCTCCAATGTTGTTTTCATTTCTGTGATTAATAAGTTTATTATTGCTTGCATACTTTTCTTATCTATGGTTACTTCTGGCTGATTTGTAGTTTCTTCTGGGCTCTTGTCTTCATTCATTGGGGTAGCAGTTTTATTTGGTTTTGATCTACCCATTTTTTTTATTTATGTGTTTATTTTTTATGCTCTGTTGTTCCTCAGTTGTTGTGTCTTGAGTACAAGTAACACTGTACTAAATACCTTTATGACAATTGCACTCACCAACCTCAGGAATTACAGTAGCAACTGAAGTAAGTATTGAAGTAGTTTAATTGTTACCAGTTATCCAAACAATTTCTCCAGTCCGTGAAATAATAGTAACCAAATCCCAGTGAAGAAAGAGAAAAGAAAGAGAGGATAGCAAGGATAGACAGTTATGCAAATCTATTATCCACTGTATATTCTAGGGGTAACAAGAGGGGAAAGGGAACTACAGCAGAGATACACACATAGAGAGTCCATTCTGAGTCAGATTTCTTCCCCAAAATAATTGACAAATTCAGAAAGGCAAAGAAGAAGGAAGAAGTTTATTACAATATTAAAAAAAAAAAAGAGAGAGAGACTAGAGAGAAAAGGGAGAAGATAAGTAAAAGAGTTGTAATTAAAGAGCAGTGAAAGGAAATTCCCAAATGTGTATCAGTGAATTCAAAAAAGCACCCTGTTTGGTGGTGTGGGGTATCCTGCTAGGAGCTGGGCCCCAGAGACTGCTTATGGGGGGGGGGGGAAGGAGGTTTGCTTGAAAATTAAAAGGAAGAAAAAAGAATTTTTTCCCCTTTTTTCCCTACTCTAATTCTTAACCCAAATTAAGTTATAGTCACCTCCTTGGTGTCTAAGGACCCCTTATTGGCTAGCCTGCTAAAGGCAGAAAATCCTACTGTTCCCAGGAGATGTGTTCGGAGATCAGCGGCTATCAGCTTCTCAGTCCACCATCTTCCGGCAAACCCCCCCCTCCAGACTTTTTTAAAGGATTTCTTGAAAATGAAAACTAGCTCCAAGTCCTTTGATCCAATGAGAGCTATACTCAAGAAGTCTTTGGATCTGCCCTCAGGGTCGCGGTGGTCCCTGGAGACTCCCAAGAGAAAGCCCCTGAGTTATAGTGCTCCCTCCGGGTCCTCTCCCGGCTGCCCAGCAGCGCTCTGCAACCAGCGGAGGAGTCGCCTTCCCGGGCGGAGGACAATGCCCGGCCCACCTGCCTTGCCCGGCTCCGCCTGGGAAGTCTCTAGCAGCCGCCCACTAGTTCGTGCCACCTTTACCTTAATTCTTAACCCAAATTAAGTTATAGTCACCTCCTTGGTGTCACCGATAGGGCCCCTTATTGACTGGCCTGCTAAAGGCAGAAAATCCTACCGTTTCCAGAAGATGTGATCAGAGCTCATGCCGCTAGTGGCTTCTCAGTTCGCCATCTTCCGGGAACCCCCCTCAAAGTTTTTCAAAACACAAACTGAATCTTTTTAATATATAGGCTGTGCATTTGATATGCGGACTCTCTCAAAAACCTAGACCAAGCAGATCAGAAGCATCCAATAGCACAGCTATATACAAGATACTGGGTACTGTACAGCAAACTCTAACAAAAGGACTTTTCAAAGTTAACCCAATTACCAAATAATGTGATGATAACATTAACTATCAATTGTCTTTTGGAACCCTAAGACAGCAGGAATCTCACATCTCCACTATAGAGCCCCTAATTCCCCCAGTCCTAGAACCCTTGGATAGGGCCCACTTTCCCATATAAATATTCCAATGCATATCAAATAATATTGCATCCGCCAATCTCAACCTAACCAATGCAACGATTGCCACCTCAACATGCTTCACTTCAGACTGTGTCCAGAGACTTCACGTGTGGAATGACAGCTCTTCAGCTTCATTACTCGGGTGAGACCTTTCCTTTCATAGTATACTCTAATTTCATCTCAGGGGGTTCACTTTCTAACAAAGTCCCAAAACCCAGATATACACCAGTTTCTGTGAGAGCATATGTTCTCACGTATCCATAAACTACTGCAAAATATATACCTGAAAGCAGGACTACACTAGAGTTTGCAGTGAGTACCTCCCTAACACTTCCTCTCCACTATTACAAGCTTTGGGTCCATGATTGCTCAACAATTTGTTTGGCTTCATATGTTAACTCTCTTTTCAGTCACCAGGTTCCAGATGCCATCAGGATGCTGGCCAGGCTTCCCTGGATTGAAGACCCCACCAGTGTGCCCTGGAGCTCAGCTTCCCCATAGACACACCCTACTAGGGAAAGAGAGAGGCAGACTGGGAGTATGGACAGACCAGTCAATGCCCATGTTCAGCGGGGAAGCAATTACAGAAGCCAGACCTTCTACCTTCTACAACCCACAGTGACCCTGGGTCCATGCTCCCAGAGGGATATAGAATGGGAAAGCTATGGGGGGTGGGGGTGGGATATGGAGATTGGGTGGTGGGAATTGTGTGGAGTTGTACCCCTCCTACCCTATGGTTTTGTTAATTAATCCTTTCTTAAATATAAAAAAAAAGAAATGCAGAAACAACAAATCACACCCTAGAAGAAAACACTAATTTTCTCAAGGTTATTAGAGAGCTGAAAGCTGAAATACCTGAGCTAATAACACAACTAGCTAAAGAAGATAAAACAGTATCAGAAGAGGGTAACAAAATAGATAAACTAAAGAAAATAAAACAGGGGAGAGAGAATAGAATAAGTGATGCTGAAGACAGAATTAGCAAGATTGAGAACAAATTAGAGACAACTTAAAAATAAGTACAAGATCTCAAAAAGAGTTTAAGAAATACTGAAAACAAAAACAGAGACCGATGGGATAACTTCAAAAGAGATAATATACACATTACTGGCTTACCAGAGGAAGAAAAAGAGGGAGGGGAATAAAGCATTCTTCAGGCCATAATAGCTGAAAATTTCTCTGGTCTAGACAACATCAAAGACTTAAAGGTTATAGAAGCCCAGAGGGTGCCAAACAGAATTTACCCACACTTAAAGACATCAACACACATCATATTTAAAATAGAAAGGAATAAGGATAAATAAAGGATCCTGAAGGCTGCAAAATAAAAACAAAGAGTCACCTACTGAGGAAAACCCATAAGATTAGCAGAAGACTTCTCCATACAAACACTACAGGCCAGAAGAGAATGGCAAGATTATCAATCGAGTTCTCAATGAGGAAGGCTTTAAACCAAGACTACTGTATCCTGCTGGACTGTCATTCAGACTAGATGGAGGCATAAAAATTTTCTAAGACAAGCAACAGTTGAAGGAATCAACTATCACCAAGCCTGCCCTGAAAGAAGTTCTGAAAGTTCTCCTTTAAAGACCTTAAATAGGCCATAAATCAAAACACTCTAAAACTCTACAAGAATGGCGTTAAAATTTCTTCAATCTTTGATATTAATAAATGTCAATGGCCTGAATTCACCTATTAAAAGGTACAGAGTAGGAAGATGTATCAGAAAACACAGCCCAATATGCTGCTGTCTACAGGAAACCCACCTAACTCAACAAGACAAACACAGACTTAAAGTGAAAGGATGGAAAACTATCATACAGGCCAATGGCCCACAAAAAAAGGGCAGGAACAGTTATTCTCATATCTGACACGATAGACTTTAAAAAATAAAATTAAAAAAGATAGGGATGGGGAGTCAGGCTGTAGCGCAGCGGGTTAAGCGCAGGTGGTGCTAAGCACAAGGACCCGCATAAGGATCCTGGTTCAAGCCCTGGCTCCCCACCTGCAGGGGTGTCACTTCACAAGCGGTGAAACAGGTCTGCAGGTGTCTATCTTTCTCTCCCTCTCTCTGTCTTCCCCCTCCCCTCTCCATTTCTCTGTCCTATCCAACAACAATGACAACAATAATAACTACAACAATAAAACAACAAGGGCAACAAAAGGGAATAAATAAATAAATATAAAAAAAAGATAGGGATTAACACTAATTAATATTCAGAGGAACAGTCAATAAAGAGGACTTAACAATTTTAACATCTATGCACCCAATGAGAAGCCATCTAAATACATCAACCATCTACTGAAAGAGCTACAACAATATATTAACAGCAACACAGTCATAGTAGAGGACTTCAACACCCTACTCTCTCAACTTGACAGATCATCCAGGTAAAAATCAATAAATACCTGAGGGAGCTAAATGAGGAGATAGATAAACTATGACTATTGGACATCTTCAGAGTCATTCACCCCAAGAAACTGGAATACACAGTTTACTCAAATCCACATGGGTTATTCTCAAGGATAGACTGTATGTTAGGCCATAAAGACAGCATCAGAAAATTCAATAGCATTAAAATCATCCCAACCATCTTCTCAGACCACAGTGGAATTAAACTAACACTTAACAATCAACAAAAAATAGTCCTAAATGTGGAAGCTCAACAGTACACTAATTAACAACTACTGGGTCAAAGAGGAAATAAAGGAAAAATCAAAATGCTTTGAGACTTCAACGAAAATGAAGACACAAGCTATCAAAATATTTGGGACACAGCGAAGGCAGTGCTGAGGGGAAAGTTCATAGCCATACAAGCACATATTAGGAAACAAGAGAAAGCACAACTAAACAGCCTGATTGCACATCTTAAAGACCTAGAAGAAGAAGAAAAAAGGGACCCTAAAGCAACCAGAAAGACAGAAATCACTAAAGTTAGGGCACAAATCAATAACATCAAAAATAAGAAAACCATACAAAATATCAATGAAAGTAAATGTTGAAAAGAAGTTGAAATCCAGAAATCAATTCCTTTTACTATAGCAACAAAAACAATAAAATATCTGGGAATAAACCTAACCAAAGATGTGAAAGACTTGTATACTGAATATTATGAGTCACTACTCAAGAAAATTGAAAAAGACAGGGAGTCGGGCTGTAGCGCAGCGGGTTAAAGCGCAGGTGGCGCAAAGCACAAGGACCGGCATAAGGATCCCGGTTCGAGCCCCAGCTCCCCACCTGCAGGGGAGTCGCTTCACAGGCGGTGAAGCAGGTCTGCAGGTGTCTATCTTTCTCTCCTCCTCTCTGTCTTCCCCTCCTCTCTCCATTTCTCTCTGTCCTATCCAACAATGACAACAACAACAATAATAACTACAACAATAAAACAACAAGGGCAACAAAAGGGAATAAATAAATTAATTAATTAAATAAAATATTTAAAAAAAAGAAAATTGAAAAAGACAAAAGTGGAAAGATATTTCATGTTCATGGGTTGGAAGAATTAACATCATCAACATGTGTTGGTCTGCTTCTAAATTCTGCTTCTAAGACCTCTTCTGTTTCATTCGTTTAATCCCCCCTGATTGGCACTGTATTCTATTTACATAACCACTGTTAACTAAGCACCACCCTGCCTCCATGGCATTGGTTAAATCCTCACTGTTTTGCATGCTTTTTCCTTCTCCCACCCCCTATCCTATGTACATCCTCTTCGGACCTGACACTTGTGCCTCAGGATATATAAGGACAGGATTTTGATTAGAGACAGCTTAGATTGTGCTGCGTTCCACATGAATAAAGACTGAACTGTATGCCACTCATCCATGAGTCCCTGGTCGTCTCTCTCTCTCGCCCGTGAAGCTAGCCCAGCATAATGGTGCTCGAACAGGGACTGGTAAAAATGAATATACTGCTCAGAGCCAGATACAAATTTAATGCTATCCCCATCAAGATCCCAACCACATTTTTTTAGGAGAATAGAACAAATGCTACAAATGTTTATCTGCTACCAGAAAAGACCTAGAATTACCAAAAACAATCTTGAGAAGAAAGAACAGAACTGGAGGCATCACATTCCCAGATCTGAAATTGTATCATATGGCCATTGTCATCAAAACTGCTTGATACAGGAGAACTAATAGACACACTGACCAGTGGAATTGAATTAAGAGCCTAGAACTAAGCCCCCACACCTATGGACATTTAATCTTTGACAAAGGTGGCTAGGCTATTAACCGGGGAAAGCAGAGTCTCTTAAACAAATGGCATTGGAAAAAAATAGGTTGAAACATGCAGAAGAATGAAACTGAACCACTATATTTCACCAAACCAAAAGTAAATTCCAAGTAGATCAAGGACTTGGATGTTAAACCACAAACTATCAGATACTTATAGGAAAATATTGGCAGAACTCTTTTCCTCATAAATTTTAAAGATATCTTCAATGAAACAAATCCAATTACAAAAAAGACTAAGGCAAGAATAAACCTATAGGATTACATCAAATTAAAAACTTTCTGCACAGCAAAAGAAACTACTACCCAAACTAAGTAACCCCTCACAGAATGGGAGAAGATCTTTATGTGCCATATATCAGACAAGAAGCTAATAATCAGAACCTGTAAAGAGCTTGCCAGTCTCAACAAGAAGAAACAAATAACCTCATCCAAAAATAGGGAGAGGATATGGACAGAATATTCACCACAGAAGAGATACAAAAGACTGAGAAACACATGAAGTCTCTGTCCAAGTCTCTGTTTGTCAGACAAATGCAAATAAAAACAACAATGAGATACCACTTCACTTCTGTGAGAATGTCATACATCAAAAAGGGTAACAGCAGCAAATGCTAGAGAGGTTGTAGAGTCAAAGGAACCCTCATGCACTGCTGGTGGGAATGTCAGTTGGTGCAACCTCTGTGGAGAGAAGTCTGGAGAACTCTCAGAAGGCTAGAAATGGACCTACCCTATGATCCTGCAATTCCTCTCCTGGGGATATATCCTAAAGAACCCAACACACCCATACAAAAAGATCTATGTACACATATGTTCTTGGCAGCACAATTTGTATTAGCCAAAACCTGGAAGCAACCTATGGGTCCAACAACAGATGAGTGGCTGAGCAAGTTGTGGTCTATGTACACAATGGAATACTACTTAGCGATAAAAAATAGTAACTTCACTGTTTTCAGCCAGTCTTGGATGGGACTTGAAAAATTCATGTTAAGTGAAATAAGTCAGAAACAGAAGGATGAATATGGGATGATCTCACTATCAGGCAGAAGTTGAAAAACAAGATCAGAAGAGAAAACACAAGTAAAACCTCTTCTGGAATTAGCGTATTGCACCAAAGTAAAAGACTTTGGGTAGGGTGGGTGGGGAAAATACAGGTCCAAGAAGAATGAGAGGACCTAGTGGGGGTTGTATTGTTATATGGAAAACTAGGAAATGTTATGCATACAAACTTTTATATTTACTGTTGAATGTAAAACATTAATTCCCCAATAGTGAATTAAAAACATTAAAACAAGAAAAAGAAAAAAATGGTCACAGTATCAATGGAATAGTGAAGGAACTAAGCCCCAGTGATAACCCTGATATTAAAAAAAAACTATATATATGTATTTATATATATATATGTATTTATATATATATTTTTTGGGTTGCATGACAGGGGAGAGAACTCAACCAAAGCCAACCTGGGCTGCTGCTTACTCAGAGATGCAGAAGAGGAACCAGCAACTTGTGGCTGAGTGGGAATGCAATGCAATGCAATGAATTTATTGATCAAAGAAAACACATTTATATCTTTTGAAACAGAAGTTGCAGGACGGAAAATGAAATAGCTAGGAGAGGGAGTGGAGAGAAGAAAAGAGTGTGAAGGTAGCAATCTTCCATCTAACTAGTGGGAATTAAACCATTACCTTGCAGTCAGGGCAGGTCTCAGGCAAAACAATGATTATGTAAATAGACCACAACATCCAGCAATGCAGGGGACCTGGAGGTAATGACCAACATCTGCATAGTTTTTTAACATCAGGGTTATCACTGGGGTTAAAAAACTATATATATATATATATATATATATATATATATATATATATATATATATATATATATATTAATACTTTATGGCAGCCTGGAGGGTGCAGAGTGAATAAAATGCTGCACTCTGAAATATGAGGTTTCTAGTTCAATCATAAGCATTGCCTATGTTTTTGTTCACTAATCCTTTCTTAAATAAAAAATTAAAAAAAAAATAAAGTGATACTCTAGATTTCTTTCTCTAGCCCTCTCTCTCATTAATAACAGATCTAAAAAATAGAATTAAAAATGCCTTATACATAGTTATATGATATCTAGGATTTAGTTTGACTCTCATATATATCTGATACACGATTATAGTGATGTTGGACTTCTTGAGGACTGACTGTAGCAGTCCATGGACTTTGCAGCCAGCTGTCTCAGAACTCTGCAATGCCAGATCACCCCTCTTGCCCCTCGACCTATCAGGCCCCCACTCCTCCGCCTATCAGGAAGTGCCCCCTTCCACCCATCAGGAAGCCCCTGTCCGCCTATTGGGCATCTCTTCAGTCTCACGCTGTCCCTTGTTACTCTTACTTATTGCTCCCTTTCTTATTCCAGTTCTTTTAAAAATGCCTGCATGATATCATTCAGGTTTCTGCCCAAAAGGTTTCTGTTCACACCTACAATGCTATTCCCCAGACAGAAATGGAGTCTTTTACAGACATTGACCCATTTAACTATGGCCATTACATAATAGAAAGAGGGAGATGTCGGGGAATTGTGAGGATGTGGTTGAGCTTGACAGGGCTTGAACCTGAGAGGTGTGTCTGTCCTGTTAGTAGCTCTCTCTGCTGAGAGCTTGAGCAAGGAGGGACAGTAGTACTCCAAAGGTGTGTCTCGTCCTATCAGACTCCCTGCCTCACAAAGCACCCTGCATTCCTGATACTATGGCCATTAGATAAAAATAAACGGGGAGATGTCGGGCATTAAGCCACCCCCCCTCTATTCTGCATTGCTGTTACTATGGCCTATTTACATAATCATTGCTTTGCCTGAAAGTTCCTCACCCATCCCGTTGATCTATCTTCATTCTACCTCAAATCCCGCCCTGCCTGCTGGGTAACATTATTCCCACCGGTTAAAACCCTCGCAACAGTTGCTAAGGAAGCTTCTACCTTCCCAGCATGCTTTTGCCTTTCTCCACCCCCTTTCCTAGCTATTTCCGTTTCTGACTTCCACTTTAGACTTTATCCTATAAAAGCATTGCCTCTCTGAACAATAGATCCTTTTACATTACCAGCTGCCACGAGTTCCTGAGTCATCTATCTCCCACTTCGCTGAGTGAGTAGCAGCCCAGAATGAGTCTGGTTGAGTTCTCTTCAACCCAGAGAGCATGCGCCTGGGGAAGAGGCATCCCCACGCTAGCCTGGCATAATGACATAAGATAAATAGTAGGAATATATTTCCTTAAGAACATTAGCACTGAATTTTCTTCTCTTTGACATATGCTTGCAAGGAAAACATTGGTACCTTCACTGTATGATGAGGAAGTTGAAAAAACAAAAATCTAAATTGGTCATGTTATAAGAAATATATCTGTGGTGAGAATGCAAATTTAAAGTCATACCAGAATGATTCATAAACAGTGCAGTTAAATCTAATACGGTACCTGAACTTTTTAATGATTCTTCTTTGAAACCACTAGATAATTAAAATGATAATAATAACAATGTCTTATATATTTGAGGCTTTCTACTGTAACTGGCATTATTCTAAGCACTATGTGTAATATGTTATGCCTTTTAAATGGATAGACAGGTGACAGGCACATTACAACTGTTTGAGAATTAAGATTTGAATCCTTTTATGTCAGAGCTTGATACTTTGTCTATTTCATCACAAAACACCACTGTATTTGAAACTGAAGTTTTTTTCTTAAGTAAATGGGAAAATGCTTATAAATATGGTTAATTGCCTTTTATTTGATGTATCTCACCGTGGACAATACTTTCCAGCATATTTGAAAATACAGTATTTGATCAAAACACTATTTTCTCATTATCTAGATTGCTCAAAAACATTTTCAGAAACCACTAGTTAGTGTTTCTTGTCTCCTTTCAGCCCCTTTTAACTTCAGTACTTTTTTATCCTGTTTACATTCCATATTTAACCTCTGAATGATGAATCATGACTCTGATTTATGTAAACTTTCATAATAGTATATCTGTGCTTCACTAATTGCAAAAACTAAACATTTACATGGTATGTGTATTGAGTATATGTAAAATAAATTATACTTAACGATTTTTTAATATGGGAGAACCAAGTTGTAAATATATATGAAAACATAGTGATAAAGTATATATTTATGTTTTTCTTTTCAAGTGTATATGCATTAAATTTTCAATTTTTTTTATATTTCAAGTCATCTTAAAAATCGGCTAGTAAAAAAAAAAATGAATGTTTAGGAAAGACCAATTCTCACTGGTTACTTTTTAAGAAAAGAATCATTGCAAACCTTGTTGCCATGCTATTCTTGGCAAGATTTGTATTTATATTAAACATGCTTAACATAACATCTTCATATTACTGAATTCATAGTCTCCATTGACCTAGAAACACTAAGTTATTCATTTCTTTAGAAATGTTAAGCTTCTGACTATGGCATGCTGAATAAATGTATCATATTTTTGTCAGAATATAGTATTCCAATTTGCATTGCTTAACCCAATCATACTGTGACCACAGATAAAAACTGGCACCAAAGAAAACAACTAACAACTGACTGAATTCAACAAAAGTTTTTCACCATCTTTATATTCTTAATTCATTAAATGTATCTATTGTCCAAGTCGGTTTATATATGTCAATATAGTTTGAAGACTACATTTGGACTCTATTTTCATCTTACATTATGAAAACAACAAGTGGTATCTACCCTTATTACCCCTTTAATAAAATAATTATTGCAAAGCAATCTTAATTATTTAGTCTTCAAAATGAAAATCTGGGAATACCAGAGTATCTTCGCTACACTGTTCCTTCTATATGGAATGTAGCTCCCCCAATGATCTACACAGGTCATCAATTTTCCTCCTTTTTTATTTTATTTTTGTAAATTTTCCATTGAACTGTGTAGCTCCAGCTCATGGTGGTGCTGGGGATTGAGTTTAGGGCCTATGCTGCCCCAACTAGATACTAAAGCCTCTTTGCATAACTATTATACTACCTCCCAGACCTACTTCTCCAACTTTAGAGCTTTGTATTAACATCTCTTCCTGTGTGACGCTTACCTCACTTTGCTATTTTTAACCTAATGCGTAGGTTTTTCTCAATAACACTATTATATCTGACTTCATACTGTATTTTTCTTGCTCTTTATGTTGTGTGCCTCAACTAAAACATCTTTCACTGTGGCAGAGTGTTATCTTGTTTACTCACTGTTCTACCTCTACACCCAGAACAATTTCTGACACATAGTAGAAACTTAATAGGTATCTGGTGACTGAATCAAAAAGCTATATCAACCAAGAACAGATTTCTAACACTTTTGAAATATTCTGTAATGGGGCTGGGTGGTGGCACACCTGGTTGAGTGCATATATTATAATGCACAAGAGCCTGCGTTCTAGCCCCTGATCCTCACCTGCATGGGGGTAAGAGTTGTATGTGGTAAAGCAGGGCTTCAGGTGTCTCTCTGTCTCTCTTCCTATCGACCTCACAAGCCCTCTCGATTTCTGACTATTTCTATCCAATAAATAAGGATAATATTTTTAATTATTTCAAAAAAGAAATATTCTATAATGTTTCAGCTTTTACATAAATATAGAGATGCTGTCAACTAAAATGATCATTTCTTTTATATAAGGGAGCTCAGAAGATGTGACACTTTTGCAGGTGCATTATTTCGAGCATACCCTCCTCCCACTCCTCCATATTGTGAGAATTCCCTTCCTCTCTCTCCTTGGTTCCCCAGGACTCTTATCTCATTCCTTAGTTTAGAATATATACCTACTTCTCCCTACCTGATAACAGAATCTCCATGTTCTCTGTAGATTTTCTGTGCATATGCTTGTTGTTGTGGCGGTCTGGTGTCGGGCTGCACCGCGGAGAAGAGAGTGGACATCCAGAGCAAAGGGGTACACAAATCTTTATTATAGGATGGGGGGGTTGATTCAGACCACGTGGGGCCAGCCGGCTATCCCCACTACCTGACCACGGGGGAGAACAGGGGGCAAGATCTCAGAGAGGGAGCGCTGAGAGCCCAGAGAGAGAGAGCGGGGGTGTGAGGGTGCTTTTTATTGGGCGACAACCAGGGGTGACGTGTAGGGCCAGGATTGGTTGAAGGGGGCACTGCTAGGATTTTGCAGGGCATAGCAAAACCTGGGGGCGGAGACTGCATCAGAATAATTCCTCAACAACATATGCTATTAATTTAAATTTCCAATTATTGATCTGATGCTGTTTTGCTTTGTTGAACTGTCAAAGCTCACGGAATTGATTTCATCTTTTTTTCTGACCGCTTTTTTATTTAGATAGAGAGACACCACAGCTCCAGACTTTCCTCTGATCCCGGGAATTAAACCAGGATTAAGTATTTGACAAGGGAACCCTTCTATGTAAGCTATTCTTCAGGTTTCTGATTTTTATTATTTGATTAGCCTTATAAGACCAGGGAGGGAGCGGTGAGGAGTGATGTAAGGGGTGGGAATTTCTCTTCTACTGCTATACATAATAATAACACCCTCAATGTTGAGTAGAACAGTTTTTTTTTGGGGGGGGGGTGGTAGTAAAGGATTTAATACTCTTGACCAACATTTTTTTTCCTTTTTTAAATTTTTTAATTTATTTTTAAAAGGAGACATTAACAAAACCATAGGATAAAAAGGGTACAACTCCACACAATTCCTACCACCAGATATCCATATCCCATCCCCTCCCCTGATAGCTTGCCTATTCTTTATCCCTCTGGGAATAAGGACCCAAGGAAAGAGACCACAGTACACAAGTTTCTCTGATGTTGTGAGGGTTAATCTAGAACCTATATCATGCACATAGCAAAGCAGATATCATGCACAGTGCAAATGAGCTATTTGAAGACCATATTCAGAAACGTCTTACAAAGCTCTCAAAGGCCCAGAAACCTAGAAGTTGAAACATTTGGGTCCTTGTCTTGCTCTGTTATTGTGCACAGTAGAGTGACTTATTTAACTCACTGAGATATTTTAGAATTTCTGTATCAGGGAAATGAAAGAACACAAACTACATTGCTTGATTTTGTTCCATTTAGTTCTGTGATTCCTAAGACATTTTCTTCCATCCATCTGATATTTGAAGCATTGGATTTGTATAGAATATGTACTGGTTGATAAAAGAATATATGAAGTTATAGATAAAATAGAAGAATTAAGTCTTCTCCATATAGATATGAAAATAAATAATCAACAAGATCTGTTCTCTTGGTTTTATATGTAAATTTATGTAAACGTTATTTAAAAAGTCAAATGCTTTAGCTGCCTTACCATTACCTCGTCATTGACAGTTCTGAACTTGTGAATTATACCCTATATGAGCACAGCTCCCTGATTCTTTTTTTATCCAGATTACAAAGCCACTGAACTGTCTTTTCATCTTGGATGCTCCATTGAACATATTATACAATTTTTCAACTCCATAATTTTATCTGAGAACATCTGCAAAAAAAAAATTCTGAAACATATTTTTCTCCTTTCTCAGCACTTGACTTCAAACTTCACATGTCAGATATTCATTCACGGTTTTTGTGATAGTTTATTGAGCAAACTGTTAGCTATGTTTCTGTTCTGAAGAGTGTCAATATGAACAGGAAATAATACAGATTAATATCATCATTAACTATATTCTTAATGACCAGCTCACCCTATGGATTAATCTGTTTCTTTAATAAAAATCTAGTAGCAGTTTAACCATTTATTTATTATTTTATATTGCTTCTTACATACAAGAAAATAATGTAAGTTTCTCTTGGAATGTTCCTACTCATGACCACAGAATGTGAGCTCAGATCTACAGGGATGCAGAGTGCTCACATAGGCTCCTAAACTGAATATGGGCCCCAGACCAAATTAAATCGATGGGGTTTATAGTCAACAATATTTATACCCCTTCCCCATATTAGGGAGCTACTCTCTGATCCAGCTTTCTATCCCTTTTCTATCCATGACATCACCTCCCCAGACAATAACTTGAATCTACCTGTATATCAGTTTTCAGGCTCAAAGAAAAAAAAAATTAGTATAGCTACAGGCCCTTTGAAATATAACTAAAATATCCCTACTAGCTATCTCCAAAATGGAGGACCCCCCCCCAACACTTCATCTACACTATTCCAGCCTTTAGTTCCATGATTGTTCAACAATTAGTTTGGCTTTGTATGTTAAATCTCTTTCAGCCACCAGGTTCCAGATGCCAGCATGATGCCGACCAGGCCCTGGACAGATGACCCCACCAATGTGTCCTGGAGCTCCGCTTCCCCAGAACCCCACCCTACTGGGGAAAGAGAGAGGCAGGCTGGGAGTATGGATCAACCAGTCAATGACCATGTTCAACAGGGAAACAATTACAGAAGCCAGACCTTCCACCTTCGGCATCCCATAATGACCTTGGGTCCATACTCCCAGAGGGATAAAGAATAGGAAAGCTATCAGGGAAGGGAATAGGATACAGAGACTTGGTAGTGGGAATTGTCTGGAGTTGTACCCCTCTTATCCAATGGTTTTCTTAATGTCTCCTTTTTTAAATAAATAAAAGTAAATAATAAAAAAAAGTAAATAGTTTTAGTTGTGCTGAGTTTTCCAAAGGGTGCAGAAATACAACCAAACTTACAGATTTAAAAGCCTAATATATAAAACCAAACATTTTTTTCTCAACGTATTATTTGATTCTGTACCTTCAGTTTTCTAGGACTTATTTCGTTTCTCCAGAAATTTAGCAAGAAATGCCACCATGTACTTTGTTCCTCCTTCTCATGTTCTTTCTTCTTGTATGCTTTTCTCATTTACCATTTGTAGATCTGATGCTAGCTGCTACTTTTCCCTTATATTTTCCTTTTGCCCTTGGAGAATTTTACTGTTATAATGTTCTATATTTGAGAAATTTCAGGTATTAATAGAAATATATTTTCTCGGGAGTCGGGCAGTAGTGCAGCGGGTTAAGCACATGTGACACAAAGCGCAAGGACCAGTTAGGATCCTGGTTCAAGCCCCGGCTCCCCACCTGCAGGGGAGTCACTTCATAGGCGGTGAAGCAGGTCCGCAGGTGTCTCTCTGTCTCTCTTCCTCTATATCTCCCCCTTCTCTCTCAATTTCTCTGTATCCAATAATAAATAAATAATTTTTTTAAAAAAAAGAAATATATTTCCTCACAGCACTGAAGATGAGAAATTCAAAGTCGTTTGTCACAAATTTGATTTCTATGAGGCCCTTTCATAACCTGTAAAAAGTTAACAACTCCTTCTCCCTGTCCCCTCTGTATATCTGTATCCTGATAAAACCAAGGCCCTAAAAGGATATGAATAGTAAAGCCCTGGGGGGAAAGGGAGTGAATTGAGATTGATTAATAGGGCTGAATTTAACTATCAACACCATAATGGCTATCAGTGGGTTAAATTAAAATTTGGAAAATGAAAGGGCACCATCATAGGCTCATAACCTCACTCTATTTGTGCTGGCTTTGCCCTTTGGAAATAATAAGAGTTAACCAGATCAAATATAGTCTTTGATATAGGAAGACTTTTCATGGGGCAAGAAGCTGAAATGTCTGAATTCCTAGAGTCTCTCTCCCTGTTTGCCTATAATCCAGCTCCTGATTTTCCAGGTTCCCAATCTGTAAATTCTCATTCTTTTTAGAAGATCTGAGAGGTTGATTTGAGTAATAAGCTCTGCATCTATGGCAACTTCAAACAGCAACAAAGGAGCAATTTTCTCTTCAATCAAAAGCTGGTATAGCAACACTAGACTTCTTGTGGCAGTAGGCAGCTGGCCCTTTCTAGGTTTCACTATTCTCCTATTTCTTTAAAAGATAAATTTCACTAGAACTCGTGATTTTTTTCTTAAAAAATCACGAGTTCTAGTGATGGAGGCACTTTATTGCCTCCATCTCTGAATACAACTACATTTTGTGGTACTGGGAGTTAGGAGTTCAACATATCAAGTGGAGAGTAGGGGCACAATTCAATCCATAATTAATTTCATCCTCCTTTCTATTTTTTATTCAGATAATATTCTTCTATGATTTCTTCTTTATATTATTAGTAACTTAATAATGTTTTACAAGATTGTGGGATAAAAGGGGTATAGTTTCGCATAATTCTCACCACCAGAGTTTCCACAACCCACTCCCTTATTGGAAGCTTCCCTACTCTTTATCCCTCTGGGAGTATGGACCAAAGATCTTTATGAAGTGCAGAAGGTGGGAGGTTTGGTGTCTATAATTACTTCTCCACCTGTTTCTATTTTTCCCTACTTGGGTAGGACTCTGGAGAATGGGCTTCTAGGATTCATTGGTGAGATCCTCTACCCAGGGAAGTCAGGTTGGAATCATGGTAACATCTGCAACTTGGTGGCTAAAAAGCATTAATATATAAAGCAGAACATGTTTTTTAATAATCAGGAACCTTAATATAAGAATATAGCAGATTATGGGGATTTAATTATTATGTGGAAAACTGAGAAATGTTATGCATGTACAAACCACTATATTTTACTGTCAACTATAAACCATTAATCCCCTAATAAAGAAAAAAAAACATATATATGGTGAGATTTGGGGTTTTCATGTTGGAATAAGCCAGGAAGTCTATTTTAGATATATTCCAAAGGGCCCACAACTTTACTGATAGCTAACATATAGGTGGGCTGAAAGTATTGGCTAAAAAGATGGTTTTATTGTTGTAAATAGGATGAGAAAGCTGGAGCAGGGCAGAAAGTAGCTTCCAAATATGGGAAAAGTATAAATACCACAGACTATAAAACCCATGTCTATCCATATTGAGCACAGAAGCCTGTGCAACCTCTGCATCCCAGCTGGTCTTTTTTACTACTTATTTTACTACTCTGATTTTTATTCTCTAGACTCATCCTCTTTTCATGCTTTGAAGATAGTATCATCCCCACTATTCCCAAGGAATTGACCAAAAATGTCAACAACAAAGAGTCCTGTGTGTTTTTATCTTGAGACTAAGAAGAGTTAAGAAATAAGATATGAACATGACTACATATGCCTCCTCCTCCTATAGGCAGATGCTGAAAACCTTTTCTGATCAATAAGATGAGAAAGTGAACAATAAGCATAGGTTACCATGCTTTATCCTGTATAAGTTTCCATTCAATACTGAGGAATACAATGAGTGTCTTCATTTTAAATGTCTTATTGGATAAAGAGAGGTGGTTCTGAGGTTATGTAGGTGCCTTACATGAGTGAGGTATATATATATATATATATATATATATATATATATATATATATATATATATATTACAATTACATGAGTGAGATATAGATAGAGATAGATATATAGATATATCACAATTTACTTGCCACTCATCTGTTGTTGGACACCTGGGTTGTTTCTTAATTTTGGCTATTACAAATTGTGCTGCTATGAGCATAGTTATACAGGGATCTTTTGGGATGGTTATGTTTGGTTCCTTAGGATATATACCCAGGAGAAGATTGTAGGGTCATAGGGTAGGTCCATTTCTAGTCTTCTGAGAGTTCTCCAAACTTCTCTTCAGTGGTTTGGACCAATTTACATTCCCACCATCCGTGCATGAGAGTTCCTTTGTTCCCATGATCTCTCCAGCATTTGTTGCTGCTATCTATTCTGCTGCATGACATTTTCACAGGAGTGAAGTGGTGTCTCATTATTGTCTTTATTTGTTTGCATTTCTCTGACAATCAATGACTCGGAAAATTGTTTCATATGTTTATTTGGCCTTTTGGATCTCTTCTGTGGTGACTATTCTATTCATATCCTTTTGCCATTTTTTTTTTTTTTTTTGCATGGGGCCATTTGTGTTCTTGTTGCTTAGTTTGGTAAGCTCTTTATATATTTTGGTTAGTAGCCACTTGTCTGATGTATGGTATGTAAACCCACTCTGTGGGAGTTGTCTTTGTTGGGGTAGTGGTTTCTTTTGCTGTCCAGAAGCTTTTCAATTTGATGTAGTCCCATTGTTTTATTGTTGATTTATTCTTTTGTAATAGGTTTCGTTTCATTGAAGACATCTTTAATATTTAGATGCAAAAGAGTTCTGCCAATCTTTTAAGATTATTAAGGAAGGGCAAGGGTAGGTAGCATAATGGTTATGCAAACAAAGTCCCATGCCTGAGGCTCCAAGATCTCAGATTCAATCCCCTGCTCTACCATAAACCACAGCTGAGCTGTGCTCTGTTAAAAAAAAAAAAAAGGTTTTTGGGAGTTGGGGGTAGCACAGCGGGTTAAATGCATGTGGCACAAAGTACAAGCACTGGCATAATGATCCAGGTTCAAACCCCTGGTTGGCTCCCCACCTTCAGGGGAGTCGCTTCACAAGCCGTGAAGCAGGTCTGCAGATGTCTATCTTTCCTCCCCATCTCAGTCTTCCCCTCCTCTCTCCATTTCTCTCTGTCCTATCCAACAACAACATCAATAACAACAATAATAACTATAACAATAAAACAACAAAGGCAACAAAAGGGAATAAATAAATATATAAAAAAAGATTTTTAAGGGAGTATCTGGCATAATGGCTATGCAAAGAGACTCTCATGCCTGAGGCTCCAAAATCCTAGGTACAATTCCCCACACTACCATAAGCCAGAGTTGAGCAGTCCTCTGGTAAAATAAGTAAATAAATAAATAAATAAATTTATACAGTATTGGGACAATTGAAAGAGAGAGAGAGAAACCAGAGCACCATTCTTATGCATGTGGCACTGGGGATCAAATTGGGATCCTTAGGCATGAAAATTCCTACACTCTATCAGCTGAGATATTTCCCCTACAGAGGCTTTATTTTCCCCCCCAATTTATAGTATAACAGAATTGCTACTCTGGAGACATACCAGTCTTTGTTCATTTGGTTCCAACATTCCCAACAAACAGAGAAAGCATATGCTTAGGGATCTCTTTAAAGCAAGAACACCAAAAAAATGTGGGAAGTTTTATGCTTTTAATGATATTCCACCCCCACCTCCTACCCCCAAAAAAGATCATCTTTGGTGAAAAACTGGATTTTTATTTTACTACCTTGGTTTCATTTTGTATCTCTGCATTATTATTCCAGAGGTTTTTCTTATTTAATATCTAGGAAAAACAGATGCAAGTTATATTTTCAGTGTCATCCTTTCAAATTGTCTTAGTCCAGTTTGTTTTATATTTAAAGTTCAACCAGAAATATTTTCTTCTTTATGAAGATTAAATACAATTAATATTTTAACTGGAAGTTTTTGTAGGCATTGAATTTGAGGCACTGATAAAAGGCATGACTTAAATATTCACCTGCTCTAAGTTTGCAGCATTTTTATTTCATTAGTAATTGTAAATTTATTTTTTCAAACTTAAACTTTTACCTGTTAATGTCTCTGGGTAGTCCATTCATGGGAACCAACCCAACAAAAATTTCAAGGATGATTCCCTGACGATTAGATTCATAAAATGGCCATTCAGTTGTCTGACTAATCCCTTCTGTTGACTTCAAATCCATGTAGGACTAGGACATAAACATGTAGGACATTAGGACATTAGGACATATCCTATTCCCATTGGGGGAATTTAGGTAGTTCTAGCTTAAGAATAAAAGAAAAGAAAAATAAATAAAAGATCCAGCTGGCCTTTTAGTCCTTCTTTATAGTGAGGTCTAATAAATGAGTTTCAGTACTAGAAAACTATCAGTTCTCAGCCTTTCTGAAATGTCACCCTTTCTCTTTTTCTTTTTAAAATTTTTGTTAGCGATTTGATATTTACTTACAAAATTACATGTCAACAGGGGTATAATTCCACACTCTTCTCACCACTAGAGTCCTGAATCCCAAGTCACTAGATTGTAAACCACTACAGTTGTCCCAAGGTTGCAGATATGGATTAACTGTCATCTCTACAACTACCTGTCTACATCTGTACATACTAACCTTCATTTTCTTCCAGGTCCAGTCCTCTTTTCCCCTCCAAGCTACATGTCACTCTATTATTACATGCAGATATTTCCTCTTTTTCATCCCCTCTCTCTGTGACATGATAGAGCTGGGGTTCAGAGCACTCTTATCCTCTTTCCCCTATCACTTCTCCCCCACTGGGAGTCACCCTTTCTCTAACTCTTTCCAGAGAATTTCTTTTAACTCCTGTAGTACAAAGTCTCTTCACCCACAGAAGCTCATTCATCCTAAAGTATACAGTATGATAGAACTCTAACAAGTAGTAGCTGCTTTTACTACATATTTTCCTTCTGATTCTACTCGTGAGAAATATAAAGCTGTGACTTGCTCTGATTTGCATATGTTCTTAACTGGGTTCTTTTTCTCCAAATCAACACACACACCCTGCAGCACAAAGTATATTTCCTGCTTTTTTGTTTTGGTTTGGTTTGGTTTTAGCCTCCAGGATTATCTCTGGGGCTTGGTGCAGGCACTATGAATCCACTGTTCCTGCAGACATTTATATTTATTTATTTATTTATTTATTTACTTATTTATGTATATATTGACAGGACAGAGAGAAATTGAGAGGGGAGGGAAAGACAGAGAGGGGCAGAGAAAGATAGACACCTACAGACCTGCTTCAGAGCCTGTGAGGTGACTCTCCACACATGCAGGTGAGGAGCCCAGGGAACCAGCATCCTTGCATGGGTCCTTGTACTTCATACTATGTGCCCTTAATTTGGTACACCACTGCCCAGTCCCCCTTCCTACTTTTCACAAAAGAATCAAAACCCCATTAAAACTTGATATATATATATATATATATATATATGGAATTTACCTACCAGGAATTATTCAATAACAAAAATTAGAAATAAGAGCCAAAAACAGTAGTCTAGACTTCGGAGCATGTCACATTTGCCAAATTCAACACAGACTCCACTGTTATCCCTGTGTGCTTCTATAAAGAAGCCAACATTAATATCTTTTTGTGACCTTTTTATCCTGACTCTGATGCTGTACTGACTACATCAGTTATACAGATCCAAGGTTAATAAATGCTGACTCTATTTTTTTGGTCCTGCCTCTATTACTTTCTTTTCTTTTTGAATTTTAGTTATAAAATAAAAAAATAGAAAATATCAACAAAACCATAGACTAAGAGAGATGAAATTTCACACATTTATCACCACCAGAGTTACATTGGAAGCTTTATTGTTCTTTATCTCTCTGGGAGCATGGGCCCAGGGTCATTATGGGGTGCAGAAGGTGGGAGGTCTGGTTTCTGTAATTGCTTCTCTGATGGACATGGGCATTGACAAGTTGACCCACACTCCCAGCCTGTCCCTATCTTTCCCTACTGGGGCAAAGCTCTGGAGAGGTGGGGTTCTAGGGTATATTGGTGAGGTCCTCTGTTCTCATAAGTCAGGTTGACGACATGGTAACATCTGCAACTTGGTGTTTGAAACGTGTATTCCTTTGCTTCCTCCTTTCTTGTGGGACTCCATTCAGTAGTTCTTTTAAAGTGGGGTTGATTGTGGCAAGTTCCTTTAGTTCTTGATTATTTGAGAAAACCTTTATTTCTCCCACATATTCGGAGGATAATTTTGGCGGATACAATATTCATGGCTAGAAGTTCCTCTTCTTTAGAACTTTGAATATGTCATTCCACTCTCTCCTTGCCTCTAGAGTTTGTGAAGTGAAAGCTGATGAAAGTCTTAAAGCTCTGCCTTTGTATGTAACTTCTTCCCTTTCTCTAGCAGCCAGCAAAATTTTTTCCTTATCGTTGACTTTTGATAGTTTTACAGTAATGTGTCTTGGCATTAGTCTTTTTGTATTTGTAAATCTGCCTCTTGAATGAGAATGTTCTGATGGTCACCTAAGTAAAGGAAGTTATTATCTAAAATTTCTCTGAAAATGGACTCTGGGCCTTTGGCCTTGTCCTCCTCTTCAGATACACCTCTCACTCTTATATTCGATCTTTTGATGGAATCTGCAATTTCACTGAGACTTGCTTCAGTCTTTCTGAGTCATTCTTCTCCTTCATCTTTGAATTGAAAGTGTGGGTGGTTGACCGTATTTTCTAGATTGGAGATTATTTCTTCTGGATGTGTGGATCTACTTGCTAAGCCTTCTACCTGGGCATGGATTGCAGTGAGAGTGTCTTTTACTCCCTGGACTTCTGACTGAAGTTATTTTTTCAAAATTTGAAGATTTTTAGTGAACTCTGTTATAAGTTCCTCTTTTGTGTGTCTTAATTCAGTAGTAGCATGCTCTTTTGATTCTTGCTTAAGTTCTTGGAGTGTCATCATAATGAGTTCTCTGTAATCTGTCTCTGAAAGTCTCTCTAAATCTGTAATTCCTTGTATCTCCCCTGTTTCATTTCAGACTGGCTGATAAAACATATTTGGCTGTTTGGTTGTTTCTCTGCTTGTTTTTTTTTTTGTGTGTGTGCTGGTTTTTGATGATGAGCAGATGGTGCTATTGTGATCTCTCAGTTTCTCTTTGTATGACCTGTAGTGGGTGGGATGGGGAGGTGGTGGGGTGGTTGTTTTGGGTTGTCTTGTGGTCACAAATGCCCTGGTTTAGGTTGTGTCCTTGCCTTAGAGGATTAAAACCCCCAAGTCAGAGACTGAGAGGTTTTAAGCCCTTATCTGTTTTCTTCTGGCACTAGAAGCAATGTTTCTTGCTTGCTGTGCTTAAAGTGAAATCACCAAAATGATACAGCTCAGCACCGGGGTCGCCCAGAGCTCTGATTTGACTTTGCTGTTCTTCAACCCACGCCCCTTCCCCTTTTCACTCAACCACATGCGAATACCCTCCTGAAGCTGCAGAACTTTTAGCTGCAGATTATGACTTCATTTGGGTCTCTTGTACTTATTTGTTGTTTTGGGAGGAGAGGGATTTTGGTCCCAGTTATTCCATAGCCATGCATCCCATAAGTCCTAATGCTGACTCTTATTCATGTACTTTGAAGTGATCTCATGTTCAACTACTCTTGCTTAACAATTTGTAGATTTAGAAATTTCATTCTGAAAACTCACTCAAAAAGGAAGGTTTATCTAAATATTTTCTTTGCAAATGAACTTAAGATAACTCATGTATCAGATATATCCCTTCTCTACAAGAGCCATTTGAATAAAGTTATAATTAATATGCACAGTCACACAATTTGCTCCATGACTATAAATACACTCTACATAAAATGTGCTTACTTTCTAAAATAAACATCAATTGAATTAACTAGAGTGATGTGTACAATCCACAATAGAATAAGGAGAATGCAGAATAATACTTAAAAAGACATGTAATAGTAGAGCCAATGTTAAGCATGTAGCAACATGACAGATGGGAGTTCTCCGTAGTCAAGTCCATTGCACAGGGAACATCTTGTTGTGTTGTTATTCAAGGCTATGTGTGAAAGCTTGTGTATGACAGTTGTGGAAGCAAATGATTTGAATGAAACTGTTCAAACCTCCAGAGGATTGTAGCTGAGTTTTAGTTTTTAAATCAAAGCAAAGCTACCAGATTTTAAATAGACTGTTAAGACAGAGCTCCCCCTTTTTGTTGTTTGATGCTTCACCTACTGAGGAAGTGGTTGGTGGTCAGAGCAATCAACATATTAAATTTACTAGCAGGAAAGGAGGAATTTTTCAGTGATCTCAGGTACAGATCTCTGTAGAAATACCTCTTTGGGAGATGGGGAGGGGTCTGATACTTATCTTCAGAGTGTAGTAAGTAGTAGAAATAGAAAAATGGAACAAGTTACACAGACATCTTCATTTTATACACATCCAAATTCAGATCTATAAAAGCAGGGTGATTTACATAGGTTCATACAAGTAGATAATAGCAAAGGCAAAACTTAGCTAAAATTCCTTCCTCTACATGCTTGATGTTTGGAGTTGTAATATAAAATAAAGAAGATCAACTTACAGTCAACACAGAAGTTACAAAATAGGTTGCATACGAATATTTTTTCTAATACTGGCAGACTAACCTATAAAAGGGGCAAGTAAGAATTAATCCTAGATATCAGTTAGCATTAAAATAATACTTGTCTTGTGTATTGAAAGAAAGTAAAGAACTCTGGGGCTAGTGGAAGTGTTCAGGTCCTAGAACATGATGTCAGAGGGCCAAGAGGGATTTGAATTGTTAAGTGGAAAGCTTAGAAATGTTATGCACGTACGAACTACTATATATTATTTTTGTTGCTATATTTTATTGTTGACAGTAACCCAAACCATTAACCCTCCCAATTAAAATAATAATAATACCTGTCCTGAGGCTGGTTGGTGGCACACTAAGTTGAGTGCATACGTCATCATTTTTAAGCACCCGGGTTCAAACCCCCATCTACAAGAGGGAAGTTTCACAAATGGTGAAACAGTGCTGCTGGTATCTCTTTCTCCATCCTACCAGTTTTATTCAATTTCTCTCTGTACTATTAACCAAAAGAACAAGAACAAAAAAAACAAACAAAGGAAAAAAAATAATTGTTAGCCAGAATGGTGGATTCCTTGTGCAGGCACAGAGAATCATTAATAACTCTGGTTGGAAAAAGAAAATCAACAATCTGTCCTTGGTTGAGGGAATTATCTTGCCATAGAAAGTTTTCATAGTCATATATTCAAGTTAGGTTTCAGTCATTGTCCACCATAAAACTGGGTGTATTTTTGGTGCAATTCCTATCATTGTCTCTCTTTGTTATCTGGAAAAAAATTGGTCATCAGTTGTAAATTCCCAGTGGCAATGGCAGAAAAAGATTTTTCCTTTCCGTGTATTCTAAAAGCTGTTCACATCACATATAACCCCAAGTCTTTCATTCAAGTGGCAGCAGGGCAGTTATATGTCATAGTGTTTGGAATCATGACAGAGGGGAAGCATTTCAGAATCAGAAAGTCCTGAGAAGTTAACACTTCCAATGTCATGCCCATTATGGAAATCTTCCTCGAAGTATCACTAATGCATGCTGAATGGTTCAGCCTTTATTCTAGAAGTTCCAGTAGAAGGAATTTGCTATATACTAAAATACAATTTCAATGCATTAAAATGACAATCTGAAAATTAGCAGTCAGAATTCAAAAACTACAAGTGATGTTTTTTTTTTTTATTATGAGATGCAGTTTTGATTCAATATTAAACAGTTGCTTTTCATTCAGGCTGCTGAATCTCAAAGCTACTGGCAAAAGCTTCCTTAAGTCTGTGTCACAACAGAGCCACATCTAAAATCATGTGCTATTCCATCATAAAGTAGAATATTTGGGTTGTTATTGGAATAAGTTACACTTAAAAAAAACCCTATTTTATATACAAAGTGAGATTCTTATAAGAGTTTTAAGATACATACAACTATGACCTGTCAAGCAGAGAAAGTAGCAACTCAAATACAGAAGAATATAGCAGCCTTGTACCCTATAGTGACTTTGTTTACCTGGATGAAAGATAGTCTTTTTTTTTTTTTAATTTGGGGGATTAATGGTTTACAGTACTGTTCTTGGCATATGTGCAAAATTTCTCAGTTTTCTCCTCAGCCTAGGTCCTCCTCCACTATAATGCACCAGGACCTGAAAGTCTCCTTCTTCCAGATTCCTGTACTTTGGAGCAATGTAACAAATCCAGTCTAAGTTCTACTTTGTGTATTCCCTTTCTGCCCTTATTTCTCACCTTCTGTCCATGAGTGAGATCATCCCATATTCAGCTTTCTCTTTCTGACTTCTCTCATTTAACTTCAAGATAAATCCAAAATGAGGTTCAGAAGTTGAATTTATGATTGTTAATAGCTGAGTAATATATATGTATATATTCACACCTAAGTTGCTTCCAAGTTTCAACTATATACATAAACAGATCTCCTTGGATGACTGTGACTGATTAATTAGTATATATCCACAGAAGAGTACTTCACTGTTCATAGGGCAGGTCCATTTCTAACCTTCTGAGAATTCTCCAGTCTTCTTTCCACAGAGCTAGATCAACTTATATTCCCACAAGCAGTGTAGGAGGGTTCGTTTCCTATCACAACCTCTCGAGCATTTGTTGATACTATCGCTTCTAATGCATGGCATTCTCACAGGAGTGAAGTAGTGTCTCACGGTTGTGTTTATTTGCATTTTTTTCTGATAATAAAAGACTTGGAGAAATTTAATATGTCTGCTAAACTTTTGGATCTCTTTGGTGAATATTCTGGTCATATCCTCCACCCACTTTGGATGGGGTCAGTTCTTTTTAATTGCTGACTAAAGAGAGATCTTTGTATATTTTGATTATTAGACTTTTGTCTGATGTATGGCATGTAAAGATAGTCTCCCATTCTATAAGGATTCTCCTTGGGTTGTGGTTTCTTCTGCTATGCAGAAGATTTTCTATTTAATATAGTTTCAATGATTTATGTAGGGAGTTATGAGGATACAGTAGAGCTTGGCAGGATTCCCCCCCTCCCCCATTGAAAGATGGGTGCCTAAGGGGCATGGCCATCCTAAAGTCTCTCTCTACTAAGAGGTTGAGCATGGAAGACACAACCTCCAGGATCTGCCCCGCCTATCAGCCTCTCAATAGCCCACTCCCTTATTATCTACATAATCATTGTTTTGCCTGAAAATCCCCACTCTACTTCCCTACCTATTCCATTCCTTTGATCATATCTGATCTATCTTCTCTCTGCCCTCAGGACCCCCCTCTGGCTGCAGGTTACTGATAACCTTGCTTTCTTGTTCCTTTAACCAATTAAACCTCTTGCTCAGCAATTACTGGAAAAGTCCTGAACCTCCCTAGACCCTTTGTATCCCTATAATATATGGTACACACATGTCACTTCCTCCTGTGACCCTTTAAAAACACTGTTTTACCTCCAAACATTCCCCAGGTCTTCTCTTGTCATGGCAATAGCACAGGACACTGAGTGAGTCCTGTGTAAGGCTCTACCCCTGCTGCTTCGGATTGCATTCTTCTAGACACCCCCCCCCCCCCCCCCCGCAAGGCACACCAGGAGTCTGTGACTGAGAAGAGGCCTCCCCACAAGATGTACGGCAGATTGATTTTTATTTTTGTCTTCCATACAATTGGATTTATGTCATTTAAAATGCCTATAAGACTTAGTTGGACCAGACCAGTTCTTCAAATATTTGCCTCTAAGGATTCTGCAGTTTCTGGTCTAACATCCAAGTTCTTGATCCATTTGGAGTTTGTACTTTACTTCCGTGTGTGGTGAAATATATTGGTTCAGTTTTATTCTTCTTCATATTTCAACCCAATTTTCCCAACACATTTGTTGAAGAGACCTTCCTTTCTCCATTTAATAGTTTGGGATCCCTTTCAAAAATTAGATATCCATGCTTATGGGGACTTATTTCTGGGCTCTCAATTCTCCCAAAATGGGAATGTTGAACAAGTACTGTTGACTATAAACCCCATCGATTTGATGTGATCTGAGGCCTATATTCAGCTTAGACCTATGTGGCCTCTGTATCACTGTAGATCTGAGTTCACGTTCTGTGGTCCTCAGTAGGAATGTTCCAAGCTGCCCCAATTTCAGGATCATTCTTCCTTAGGTAGAGCACATAATATGTTGTCCAGCCTCTCTTCGAAGGATGGAACATGCTCTACCATTGTTGATCCACATTGAAGGCAAGGTCCTATGGGGTCCACAAAGGGGTCTGTTGTGTTGTTCCTGATACAGATGACCAGTAACAATGGAGGGAGGAATCTATTTGACGTCTAGACCCATCATGACTGTTTGGGAATGTCAGGACTCCCTGAATAGGGCCCTGACTGATGGGGTAGCCTAATAGTGACTGAAGAGTTATCCTTAAAGTATGCCAGTCTGTTGCCCTTATTCAGCCTTTACAGTCCTTACTCTGATAAGGGTAGTTTTGGAGTGAGTAAAGTATAATAAGAAGCAGTTAAGGAGGGTATCTTAGTCTAAGTAGAAACTATTTCATTAGGGCCTTTATGGTGTCTTGTTAGGTCTTTCTACTTGCTTGCTGCATATACTGACTCACTGCAGACTATTGAGCACTTTTGCTATCTGGCATATATTTTGTCCTAATTTATGGATACATATGAACATATGCCCTATCACATGGGACCTGGCCTATATCTAGGTTTTGGGACTTTGTTAGGAACCACCTGAAATGGTATTAGAGAAACATATGAAAGGAAAGGTCTCACCCAAGTAATGCAGCTGAAGGTATGACATTCCATGCCTGAAGTCTCTGGACGGTCTTTATATATTAACTCTATTTTCAGCCACTAGGCTCCAAATTCTACCATGATGCCAGCTGGACTTCCCTGGGCAGAAGACCCCCCAATGTGTCCTGGAGCCCATCTTCCCCAGAGTCCCACCTCACTAGGGAAAGAAAGAGACAGGCTGGGTGGATGAATCCACTGGCCAATGCCCATGTTCAGCAAGGAAGAAGTTACAGAAGCCAGACCTTTCACCTTCTGTTCCCCATAATGACCCTGGGTCCATACTCCCAGAGGGATAAAGAATGGGAAATCTATCAGGGGAGGGGATGGAATGTGGAGTTCTTGTGGTGGGAAATCTGTGGATTTGTACCCCTCTTATCCTATGGCTTTTGTCAGTGTTTCCTTTCTATAACTAAAATTTTAAAAAGAATTGACTAATATACTAGAGCCCCACGTGATTTTTTTTTTTTGGTGTGATAAGTAGGTAATCTGATTTGATAGTACCTTCTGTAAAATCATGATTTTGCAATGCTTCTGCACTCAACAGAAAATGATGTTTCTGAACCCCTTTAAAGATAAAAGAAAGTGGTACCTGTGGATTCTGGAAACCTTCAAAAATGAAGAAAGCAATGAATGGAATATTAAGGACTCACTTACTATTATGAAAGATCTCCAAATGTAGCAAATCATCACATTCTTGAGCATTCAACTATAGTCTGTCTTTTCAGATTCATTTTCTGTAATTTAGAACTCTCTACTAATTTTAATTACCATTCTTTATAGCTAATCTAAGTTCCATCTTTGTTCTAGCCCCACTGAACTTCACACCATTTTAGAATTATTAGGCTTTTCAATCTTTTGTCCTTCTATGTTAAGCCATTTCCACCACTGAGTTTAATTTCTCTCCTAGAATTAGCCTCCATTCTTAGTCCTAACTCAGTTCACTGATTATCTCCACTGGGAACATGATCCCCTGTAAATGTTTGCTATAACACTCAAGTCTCAAAGATGGGGACTTTTTCTTGTATTTATGTCTTTGATATTTCAAACTAATAAATTATTTTTTATTGCCACCAGGGTTATCATTGGGGTCTAGTGCCACTTCTCCCAGTGGCCATTTTTCTTTTTTTAAAAAACTTTTCTTTCTATTTGATTTGATAGGACAGAAAATGAGAGGGGAATCAGAGACAGAGAGAAAGCGAGAGAGGAAGAGAGAGAGAGACCTGGAGACCTGTTTCAAACTTGTGAAACTCCCCTCAACTGCATGTGGCAAGTAAAGACTTAAGTCTGGGTCCCTGCACATGGTGATGAGTGCACTTAGCAGGTATGCCACTGCCAGGCCCACAGTAGATAAATGTTTTATCACATTTATCTCCAAATTCACCAGTAGTGTTCTTTAAATGGCTATAATTTCTCTACAATTACTTTCCTCTGTTTTGTCCCAAATTCCAAATCTATGTGACATTTAGAATATTATTTTCTGGGAGTCGGGCGGTAGCGCAGCGGGTTAAGCGCACATGGCGCAAAGCGCAAGGACTGGCATAAGGATCCCGGTTCAAGCCCCCGGCTCCCCACCTGCAGGGAAGTCGCTTCACAGACGGTGAAGCAAGCAGGTCTGCAGGTGTCTGTCTTTCTCTCCCCCTCTCTGTCTTCCCCTCCTCTCTCCATTTCTCTCTGTCCTATCCAACAACGACATCAACAACGCCAATAACTACAAAAAAAAAAAAAAAAAAAAGAATATTTTCTTACTGTAAAATTGAGGTAGTGATATAGATATTTCACAAGCTTAGATTTGTTAAATGAAATGTATATACATAATGCTTGAAGTGGTATACTTACTTAACAGGATCTTGATTGCTTTCTATCACATTCCTATAATCCAGATCACTAAGATAATAGGGGAATTTATAAGATAATAAAAAATAAACTTGTAGAACTAAATTAGGAAACCATTGCTATTATACTGAATAAAATATTAATGTAAAATCAAAGAAGAACATGATTGTATCTCTTAAATTAAGATTCACATTATCCCAGAAGATAGTGGTTTCTTTAATGTTAAAATACTTAATATTTCTATTTAATATATAGAATTCATTTCCAGAATTCTTTGAATGTCATTCAGTGACTTAAAGATCATGAATAATGGTACAACAATAATTAGTTGATTTACTCTTTCTTGTTTTAACAGATAAATTATTCTTCCTGGGGAACATCAGAAACCTTTCTGTGTATGGGGAGGTGTATGTTTGGTTTTGGGTTTTATTTTGTTTTGTTTTTTAGTGTTATTTAAATAATTTTATATTAATGAGAGAGACAGAAAACAAAGAAAGGAAGGGATAAAGGGAGAAGAGAGAGAAAGAAAGAAAAGAAAAGAAAAGAAAAGAAAAGAAAAGAAAAGAAAAGAAAAAAAGGAAAAGAAAAGAAATAGCACTGCTTAGCTTTGGCTTAAGGTTGTAATGGGGAGAGAACTTGGGTGCTCAGAGCCTCAGGCATGACAGTATAACCATTATGCATTACAGCATAATCATTATGCTCTCTCTCCAGTCCTGGTTTACTGTTGACCTCTTTCCTCTGTGACTTATTTTTTTTAACAGTGGTTCTCTTTTTTATTTAAATTTTTATTATTTTTTTATTGCTGAATAAAGTCTGAGAGAAATTGAGAGTGGAGTGAAAGATAGAGAAGGAAAGAGAAAGAGAGACACCTACAGCCCTGCTCCACCACTAGTGAAGCTATTTTCCTGCAGGTGGGGAACCCAGGTCTCTGCACACTGTAATGTATGCACTTAACCAGGTGCACCACCACCTGGCCACTGTTTGTGACTTTTGAAAAATATTTGTTTGTTTGTTTGTTTTGCCTCCAGGATTAATTATCTTGGGGGCTCAATGCAGGCACTATAAACCCATTGCTCCTTACAATCTTTTTTCCATTTTTATTTTTTATTTGATAGGTCAGAAAGAAATTGAGAGGTGAGGGAAAATAGGGAGAGAGAAAGACACTTGCAGACCTGCTTCACTGCTTATGAAGTGAACCACCCTCATGTGGGGAGCCAGGGGCTAGAACCAGGATCCTTGCGCAGGTCCGTGCACTTTGTACTATGCATGCTTATCCTGGTGCACCACCACTCAGTCCCCTCTGTGACTTTTTTACATAAGTTAAACATCTGTGTGTAGTGAAAAAATCTGTATAATGTATGTATTGTCTAAATATTTCAGAGTATTAAAATTCCATATTTATTGTTCTGAATTTAGTTGGCATTAGCAAGACTATTGCCCTCTTCCAGATAAAATTCAATTCATCATGATAATAGGACACAGTTTAAGGATTTAAGCATTTCATTCATGAAAGGAGCTCCTCTGATTCTTCGCAGGCCTCATTGGCATCATGTTTTTCGACTCCACCTAGTTTAATGTAACAATCACTCTATAGCATGCTCAAAATGGTGCCCCAAATATGTTTTCTAGTTAATGAAAACCAGCATCATTGCCATATCCATATGTCTTGGAGAACAACTTTAATCTTATCCAGATCTGTCACAGTTATTTGTTGGCCTGAATGCTATTGATTATTAATGGTAATTACTAGCTTAAGGAATCCCTCCCAAGGTCTTGAATTTCAAATTACAGAAACTCCAGGCTTGCTGGCAGAGACTATTACAGGGAGTAAAGGAAAAAGGGGAGGGAGTTGGAGCAGCAGTCCTTTCCTCTGGGAGGCTGCTGGGGAGATTGATGAAATCACAGATAGTCTTTAACCAAATACCAAGCCTACCTGACAGAAACCACACAGCAATTCAAAGGGTTCAGGAGAAAGAGCGATGCATTTTAAACATACTCCCCGCAGTAGGTCTGTCAGTAACAAATTAGACTTGTCACTTTCTCCAAGCAGATTTAGTGAGGACATTACCAATGTTAATGATCTGTGCTTGCCACTGGAGGAAGAAGCTGGAAGCAGAGTTTGGTAGTGCCCAGGGAAAGCTTTCATTCTCTTTTCATTTCTTGTCTTCTAACTGCACTATAACATGACAAGTGCTGCTGTTATTTTTTCCCATAGTCCTCCCCTAATGTTTGGGAAATGTCAGATCATGTGAAAATCTCTTGTATAGTCTATTCCTCAACTGACATGTCTACATATACCCACTGTTTACACCTATGCTTGAGTTCATTTTAAGCACATCAAGGGAATCAACCTTCTCTGAGCAGAGTAACTAGTATGTATGTACACAAAGCTTATTTTACGGGATATATAGGTTCTCCCAGGTTGTCTGCACAAAGTTTTAAGAGCAACGTGTTTTAAACAGAGCCTAAACTCTTCTGAATGTTGCTTCCACTAAATCCCATTTTCTAAAGGAGTTTGAGGTTATCGGGTAACTGGTGTAATTGGTGATCTGCATGGAGTATCTCAGGCTTTAGGAAAACTTCTTTAACCTATCTCCAATAGATATATCTCTCTGGGTGTAATACCATTGATAAGTATGCTTTACTTTTAAGGCATTTTTTTCCCCAATTTTTTTTTGGAAGCTTAAGCAAAGGTAAAATTTGTGTTCTCATCACTCTGATCATAGTTGGCTACTTCGTAGCATTGGGTTATCAGAAAAGTCCTGACACATTCTTGTATAGAAAATCTCAGGAAATTATGTCATAGCTTTTTCAACAGCCCAATATATACGTTATAGGTCATGGAATTCTATTTATGCAAATATGCTAATATCTAGCAATTATTTTAGTGACTAACAATCCAAAATTGAAAAAAAAAAGTAATATTGATGAATAATGTTGAACGTATGGAAAATTAAATTTGTCTAACACCCACCAGATGACTCTATAAGAAATAAACTAAAATACTGAGTTGAATTGAAGAACATTATGAATTTGAAAGAATAAGATATAAGATATAAGACAACAAAACTCTACTTGCGGAATTCAGGCTACTTATAGACAGAAATGTCCTGAATTTGTTAAAAGTTTTGTTTTGCCTCTGCAATCAAATAGCACATCACCCAGTCTGCATTTCTTAATCCAGGTATCCAAAAATAAATTAAAAGTAGCCATAATTGTATATTATTTAAGAGGAAATTTTATTTCATGTTCTTGGTATTATGGACTATTCATTAGCCATTAATTGTCAGGATTGTATACATGTGTGTGAGAATTGATGGCAAATAAATCAAAGACCCAAGTTTTGTTGTATTCATTTTTCTGGCAGATTTTGTCAGTCAGGTTTGCTTTCAAGTTATGAATTTGCAGCAGTATGCTAGACAGAAAAACATCAAGCACAAAATAAAGAAAGAAAAAAAAAAAAAGCAGACAGCTAACTCTGCTTTCAGAAGCACTTCTGGTTTCTTCTGTCCTATTCTTTATAGTGAGCTGCCCCAGAACCCAGGCAGTGGTAAAACTATGGCTCCTCATCTCTTTCTGTAGGGCAACACCTTGTTTGCTTTGATTCTCTGGGCTTTGAAGTAAGTTCCTGTACACATATATGCCACGTTGAGTTTTTTTTCAGGGTAAACTTTAATGTTTTTTTTTTTTTTTTTGTCAGTATGTCTCTTCTTATAGTTCTTTTCCTTTTCCTTACCTTTTGCCTCTTCTCATATACATTTCTACAGCAAACATTTCACCTTCTCTAACCCCTTTTTCCTTTATAGAGTTGTCATTCATAACTAGCTATTTCTAGCCAAGTGATGTCTAAGTTCTATGAGGCATAAAAGATATTTAAAATAGTGAAAGTGGGTAGAACAATTTAAAAAAAATGTGAGAAGTCTCTAGAAAAGAGTTACATAAACTTAACACCAGTGGACCCAGATTTTTTAATTTTTTTAGACTCCTTTCTCCTATTGTCAATAATTTGCCAGTTCATATCTGTGTGGGTTTAGTCCTAAGATTCACTATTCCTGTTCAATCAAAGCTGAGTGCTACTTAATGTGTGGTGGTCCATATATCTTTGTTAAGTAGTCTTATCTTGCTACCTGGCACAGGTCATGGGATCTCCTGTGACAAGTCGTGGGCTCTCTGGTGATAGTCATAAGTGAACACCATCTTTTATATATTCCCTTTTGTTGTCCTGGTTTTATTGTTGTAGTTATTATTGTTGTTATTGATGTTGGCATTCTTAGATAAAACAGAGAGAAATAGAGAGAGGAGGGGAAGAGAAAGATAGATACCTGCTGTAGACCTGCTTCACTGTGGCTACAGACAGACTATGACCCACATAGTCAACGACTGCCACCTCTCCAGATTCAAAGGAGGTCTCGAAACTTTACATCAGGCTCAACCTGACGCTGTTGACTGGCTACGGAAGAAGGGCAAACGCTAGAAGAAGAAGAAGAAGACTACCTGTGAAGTGATTCCCCTGTAGGTGGGGAGCGGGGGGTTTGAACCGGGATCCTCATGCCAGTCCTTGTGCTTTGTGCCATGTGCACTTAACCTGCTGTGCTACCGCCCTACTCATGTGAACATCATCTTAACACATCTTTTTTTTATTGTTGTCTTATATGGTTTTCACCATCTCATGTGCTGCCTCCTTCTGTCTCCCTGTCCCACTAACACTAGTAGCTTACAAAACTTGAGGGAAGGGCATGTCAGTTTGTCCATAAATCAGTTACTAGTGGGCAGAAATGTGGATAGCATGGGAATCCAATTTGCAGTTGACACTTGAAATGACAAAAATTTTAAGAAACTGAACCATTAACCTGTGTGATTTGTTCAAGCTATATGGGTAGTTAATGTCAGAATTGAATTATTGGACACATAGGTGGTGTTGAAGAATTAGAGACTGGAATTACATCTTAGGTATTAGGCAAGATCACACAGAAGGACATTCTAATCATGGGAAAATGAAGCTTACAGAATTGATTTTTTTAATTGCCACTAGGGTTATCGCTGTGGTTCAGTTCCTGCATAATAAATCCACTTTTCCAGATGGCCATTGTTTTTATTTTTTTTTACTTCTTTCTCTCACCTGATAGGACAAAGAGAAACTGAGAGAGGAAGAAGAAAGAGAGGAGAGAGAAAGAAAGTCACCTGAAGACCTGCTTCACTGCCTATGAATCTTCCTCCCTGTGAATGGGGAGCAGGGGGTTGAACCCAGATCCATATGCATGGTAATTTATACACTCTACCAAATGGCAAAACCACCTGACCAGATTTTAATGCATTACTAATATTTAGCATTCTTTTTTTTTTTTTGCCCCCTCTACCAACTTAGCGCTCTTGAGGATCCCTGACATTCCAGTTCCCCAATATACTCCTCCTCCCAGCCCATCTGTATTAACTCCATTTTAAAATTAAAACTTTTGAATCATTCATACCCATCCAGACATACTTAGTTGTTTCCTATTAAAAACTTTATATATGTTGAAATAATGGAAAAATCATGGGGAGAGTGGGAAGCTGCTGGTGCACCTGGTTAAGCACGCACTGTACAGTGCACAAGGACACAGATCCAAGTCCCCAGCCCACACTTCCAGGGCAGAAGCGTCACAAGTGCTGAAGTAGGGATGAAGGTGTTTCTCTGTCTCTCTCTCCTTCTCTATCCACCCTCCCTCTCAAATTTCTTTGTCCTATCAAATCAAATAAATAAAGTTAGAAAAGTATATTAAAAAGAAAAATCATAGGCATATACTCTGGATACCTAACTAGATCTCAAGCTTCTGTCTCTCTCCTCTATCAGCCCTCCCCTCTCAATTTCTCTCTAATTCTACCCAATAATAAATAAAAATATTTTTAAAAGAGTGATTTTAAAAAAAAATACCATACATTTGTTTTATCAAGATATAAACGCATCTTTGGTTTGTCTCCCACACAAGTTACAAGGGAGACAGGGAACAGGGGCGAGGTAGGTGGGAGAGACAAGGAAAAATAAAGCAACGCAAGTTCAATACAGTTATGAGCGCTTAATTTTCCTTTGATCTTTTTGCTAAAGAATCATGTCCACGGCACTTCCTCAACTCAGTGCATCAGATGAACTAACCTCCTGCCTAGATTTTATGACTAACAGAATCAATACCTACAACTACCTCTAGTGAAGCTGCAAAGGAGAGGCTACAGTACCAGAAATGTACCAGAAACCCCTGATCTGAGTGGATAGGGTGGAGGGAAGGGCACACTATCTTCAACAAAGAATCTCAAGCTTCTTGTAGCCTCTCAAATCTGAAGCCAGACGGTTTATTGGTCCAGAGAAGTTGTTGGAGAGATTATTCCTGAGCCCTTGCCCTTAAAGGAGAAGACTAAGTATCTGGAGGACAGAATATCTGCTCAATTGGTACTTTCTCCACCCAGCTGCTCTCCCTTTAGACATCTTTCCTAGAAACAATAAAATAAAAGCTCATTATTCAAAGTTGTTTCAGCTAATCCCTTTACTAAAATAGACATGTACCTGTAATTACTCTAGGAGACTGGTACATCCAGTGACATTTTGACCCTTGACAACTTTGTAAAGGAATAATACTATCATCCTACATGAACCTCCAGTTACCCAGGTGAAAAGACTAAGACGCTGAAGTATAACTAATTAATTCACAGTGACACAGCTAGCATGCACTAGAACTAATGTTTGGATCTAAACCTATGCAATGAAAAGCTTTTCTTTATCTCTAGACAGTATTCTTTTCTTTCCTTTTTTTTTTTTTCAAAGACAAGGATCCTAGGCTAGACCTCATTTCAAAAAAAGATCAACTAAAAAGATTGCCATATTAAATATTGTCTGTGTTTAGAAAAGGAAGTTGTAAAGAAATGCTGTATTAGGGGCTGGGTGGTGGCACATCTGGTTGTTTACCATAACACTACTAAACTCTGGTTTATGGTGGTAGTGTGGATTGAATCTAGGGCTTTGGAGCCTCAGGCTTGAGAGTCTCTTTGTGTAAACATTATGCTATCTCCCCTGCTAAGTCTGCCTGGCTGAAGCCCTAGATTGTATTTCTGGCATGGCATATGCTGGTGTGAAGTGGTTCTTTGATTTATCATTCAACAGATAAATATTTAAAAAAAAAAAAAGAAACTGAAAAATTGCAAATCAATCTCTAGAGAGTGAAAGCAGAGGAGATGGCAGACACACGAGAAGACATTCTAACAACCATGAAGAAGCTTTGGCAGGTGATACATTTAATTTTTATTATGAAGATGATTTCATGGATGTGCACATATGTCAAACCCTACTACAATATATTCTTCAAGTGTTTATAGTATGTTAATTATACTACAATAACACTTTTTCTTTAAAACAAAAACAGTACACCAGTGAGGTATATTGTAAAGAAATCATTTCTGACATGATAGTCTGAAGAGTATCGATCATAGTAACCACTCAATATATGGTAAAATCTTCCTACTACTATTGTTTTCTTAATTTTTTAAAAATTATTTATAAAAAAGAAACACTGGGGAGTCAGGCGGTAGTGCAACCTGTTAAGCGCACATGGCCAAAGCGCAAGGACCAGTGTATGGATCTGGTTGGAGCCCCAGGCTCCCCACCTGCAGGGGAGTCGCTTCACAAGTGGTGAGGCAGGTTTGCTGGTGTCTGTCTTTCTCTCCCTCTCTCTGTCTTCCCCTCCTCTCTCCATCTCTCTCTGTCCTATGTAACAATGACAACGTTAATAACAATAGGAGCTACAACAATAAATGAAAGAAGAAAACCCATGGCAAAAATAAAAGGAAACACTGACAAAAAACATAGGATAAAGGGATATAACTGTATACCATTCCCACCACTAGAACTCTATATCCCATCTGCTCCCAATAGCTTTCTTTTTCTTTATCCCTCTGGGTGTATGGACCCAGGGTCATTATGGGTTGAAGAAGGTAAAGGTCTGGCTTCTGTAATTGCTTCCCCGCTGAACATGGGAATTGGCAGGTCGATCCAACCTCCCAACCTGTATCTCTCTTTCCCTATTGGGATGGGGTTCTGGGGAAGCGGGGCTCCAGGACATATTGGTGGGGTCATCTGTACAGGAAAGATAGGTTGTCATCATGTTAGCATCTGGAACTTGTTGGCTGAAAAAGGAGTGAACATATAGAGCCAAACAAATTGTTGTCTAGTCATGAACCTAATGTCTGGAATAGTTCAGATGAAGAGTTGTTGTTGTTGTTGGTGGGGGTGGGGGTCCTGCATTTTGTAGATAGCTAGTAGCCCTATTTTAGTTATATTTCAAAGAACACATGACTATACTAGTTTTCTTTTCTTTTTTCCTGAGCCTGATATCTGATATGCAGATACAGCTAAGTTACTGTCTGGGGAGATGATGTCATAGCTGGTAGAAGGACTAGAAAGCTGGATTAGGGAAGAGAGTAGCTCCCAAATAAGGGAAAGGTGTATAAATAGTGTTGTCTATAAACCCCATTGATTTGATCTGATCTCAGGTCCATATTCAGCTTAGGAGCCTATATGACCACCGTATTCCTGTAGATCTGAGCTCATATTCTGTGGTCATGAGTAGGAACATTCCAAGCTGCCCCAATTTCAGGACCCATCTTCCTCAAGTGGAACATAGAGTATGTTGATCAGCCTCTCTTTGGAGGATGGAACATTCTTTACCTTGTTGATCCACTTTGAGGGCAAGGTCCTATGGGGTCCACAAAGGGGTCTATTGTGTTGTTCCTGATACAGATGACTAGTAACAATGGAGGGAGGGATCTATTCAAGGTCTAGGCCCATCATGTCTGTTTGGGAATCTCAGAAAGCCTCCACTAGGGCTCCAACTGATGGGGTGGCCTGATAGTGACTAAAGAGTCATCTTTATTTTTTTTATAAATATTTATTTTATTTATTCCCTTTTGTTGCCCTTGTTGTTTTATTATTGTAGTTATTATTGTTGTTGTGGTTGTTGGATAGGACAGAGAGAAATGGAGAGAGGAGGGGAAGACAGAGAGGGGGAGAGAAAGATAGACACCTGTAGACCTGCTTCACCGCCTGTGAAGCGACTCCCCTGCAGGTGGGGAGCTGGGGTTCGAACCGGGATCCTTATGCCGGTCCTTGTGCTTTGCGCCACCTGCGCTTAACCCGCTGCGCTACAGCCCGACTCCCTAAAGAGTCATCTTTAAAGTATGCCAGTCTCTTGCCTTTATTTAGCTATTACAGTCCTTACTTTGATAAGGTTACCTTTGGAGTGAGTGAGGGAAGTGTAATAGGAAGTAGGTGAGGAGGGTATCTAAATCTAAGTAAACACTATTTCATTATGAACTTTATGGTGTCTTTTAAAGTCTATTTTCTTGCTGTATATATTGACTCACTTCCATTTCAGGTGGTTCACTTCCTAACAAAGTCCCAAAACCTAGATATAGGCCAGGTCCCATGAGATAGGGAATATGTTCACAAGTATCCATAAATTAGGGCAAAATATATACCTGAAAGTAAAAGTGCAACATAGTCTCCTATTATTCTTACTTTTATCAAGAGAGATGCTACAGAGTCAATGCTACATTAAGTATAATCTGCAAAGATTTACTATTTCCTACAATTGCCTTCCTCAACCATGACAGAGTCGACAAAATCTAGGTCAAAGTTTTATGACTGACTCTAACTAAAGTACATTTTCTCTTGTCTATAGTTTACAGTGTGAGAGAGTTATTAGAAAAAGACAATCTGGTCTGCATGAAGTCACATTGTTTCTAAGGAAGGAATCTAATCCTTACTAGCCAACTAGAATTTAGCAATATTACTTAGTTCAAGACTTTAAGTATTCCCTACACACACACACACACACACACACACACATTTTCTCTTCTTATTTCCTCTAAATGATGGATGGGATTTTTAAAAGTTTCTGAATATTTCATTGTTTCTTAGGGAAGCATAAAAGTAGCTACCACAGCTCTCAGTATAATCAAATTCCACATGTGTTCACAGGTGTGCTAATGACCCAAGACAAAGGAAAAAAAAATTTTCTCTACTATCCCTTGCTCAGATTCCATGGTGGGGTAATGTGCTTCCTGACCATTTTATGTCCGTGATGTGCAAATTTCTGTTCAGCTGCAAATACCTTCTTTAGCAGCTTTTGAAATGTAGTAATTTTGGAGTTTCACCTTATTTTGGAGACTTTGACAAAAAAAAAAAAAAAGACTGGGTATAAAAAAGCCTAGAGCAAGAAAAGTCATCAGCCAAGTGACTGTTATGCTGGATCTTAATTGGAAATGTTCAAGTGCCTGCATTTGAAGGTTAGATCCTACTGGCGTAATGATGAAAAACAAGGGAGAAAGTAAAGCACAACAAAGAACAGTCTTAAAAAACATCAGGGCTAGCTAGCAATATTACTAAGTGTTTTGTTTTGTTTGATGTTTGTTTTGAATACACTATCTTGAAAACTTTCATCTTATTTACTTAATGACAACATCTTTTCCCCTCACTTTTGTTCTTTCTACTTTGTATATGCTCTCTGTTTCACTAATGTCTGCAGGGAGTAAAGAAGAAGGTGAAACCCAAGTCATCTTTACCTCATCAACTATAATTATTACCACTTTTTACTAGTTTTTTTTTTTTTAAGAAATGCTGGAAATAGAAATTAAGCGAAAGTTGAACTTACACTGCTCAAATGCAGTTTTTATTTTCATATCTGTTAATAATAATTTCAACTGTAACTCACTGAAGGCAGAGGGACTATCTCACTATTGTTTTTACTGGCACCTACAATATGTTGACCAATAGACACTGTACATAAAAGATGTCAGACTGGAAAAAATGATCCTAGTTCATACACTGTGGAATATTCATTTATCTAAATGTTAAAGAGAGGAGAAATAAGAGATTTGCTAAGAATAAGAATTTAGTAAATACAGTCCTGTATCATCTCCAGGGCTTCAAAACCCTAGGCTGATTTTTTCCAACAGAAAAAAAAAAAATAAGCAGAAGGAGGAAACAGAAACCATGTCACAAACACTTCTTTCAATGTGATAGAGGCAAGGCTCAAGCATAGCAAAGCAGCACACTACACGTTGATCTATTTTGCTAGCCCACAAGCCAATACTTGTATAAATAAATTTTGTATAGAAACACTGCAAAATGGGGTGGGGAAGATAGCATAAAAATTATGCAAAACATTATCATGCCTTAGGTTACCAGGCAACAGGTTCAACCCCCCACAACACCATAAACCAAAGCTGAACAGTGCTCTGGAAAAAAAAAAAAAAAAAAAAAGGGAGTCGGGCACTAGCACAGCAAAGGGTTAAGCACACGTGGCACAAAGCACAAGGACTGGACTAGGATCCCAGTTGGTTCAAGCCCCCAGGCTCCCCACCTGCAGGGGAGTCCCTTCACAGGCATTGAAGCACATCTGCAGGTATTTATCTTTCTCTGCTCCTCTCTGTCTTCCCCTCCTCTCTCCAACAACAACAATGTCAATAACAACAATAACTACAACAATAAAACAAGGGCAACAAAAGGGAATAAATAAATAAAATATTTAAAAAAAGAAAATTTTTAAATAAAAAAGAAATATTGCAGATATAAAGATTAAACACTGTAAGCATTATTTAAGCACATCTATCTATGGTCCATCTCAGAAAAAATAAAAATCATCTATATTCCAAAAGCTTCTCTCATGGTCCATCATAAATATTTTGTAATGAATTAAGCACTATGCCAGTAAATAATGTCAAAATTCTTGCTTCGAATTTAATAGTATTCATTCATGATCCATCCAAAATGACACAGAAGAGGTGATTCTGTCTTATTTTAAGTAGTTGAATAGTATTCTATTGTGTGCATTTTTCCTTACTGTTGAATGTGAGTCTTCAGTGGCATTTCTAATGCAGAGATCATGAAATGTTCTGTCAATGTCTTTCTCTAAATAGTTGATAGTTTCTGGTCTGAAATGGTAATTCAAGGGAGTCGGGCTGTAGCGCAGCGTGGGTTAAGCGCAGGTGGTGCAAAGTGCAAGGACCCGCGTAAGGATCCAGGTTTGAGCCCCCGGCTCCCCACCTGCAGGGGAATCGCTTCAGAAGCAGGTCTGCAGGTGCCTATCTTTCTCTCCCCCTCTCCGTCTTCCCCCTTCTCTCTCCATTTCTCTCTGTCCTATCCAACAATGATGACGACAACAATAATAACTACAACAATAAAAAAGGGCAACAAAAGGGAATAAATCAATTAATTAATTTTTAAAAAGTTTTTTTTTAAAGAAATGGTTATTCAAAATGACTGTCCTGCCTGAGGCTCCAAAGTCCCAGGTTCAATACCCCCTACCAACCCACCATAAACCAGAGCTAAGCCATGCTCTGGTAAAGAGAAAGGAAAAGGAAGGAGGAGGAGGAAGAGGAGAAGGAGGAGGGGGCGGGGGAAGAGAGGAAGGAGAAAAGAGAGAAGGAAAGAAAAGAGCTAGAAAATTCACTAAATAAATAAATAAATAAGGAGCCAGGCGGTGACACAGCAGGTTAAGCTCACATGGTGCAAAGTGAAAAGATGAGCAGAAGAATCCCAGTTAGAGCCCCAGGCTCCTCACCCTCAGGGGGTCGCTTCACAGGAAGTGAAGCAGTTCTGCAGGTGTCTATCTTTCTCTCCCCCTGTCTAACCCTCCTCTCTAGATTTCTGTCTGTCCTATCCAACAAAAAAGACAGCAATAACAACAATAATACCAACAACGACAACAGACAATAAGGGCAACAAAAGGGATAAAATAACCTCTAGGAGCAGTGGATTCATAGTGCAGGCACCAAGCCCCAATGATAATCCTGGAGGAAAAATAAATAAATTAATAAATATATAGTTATAGAAATAATAGTAAGCCCACATCTGTGAATAGTAATTTTCAATGGAGAGAATGGAGTGGTGGGAAAGATGAAGAATTATAGCCCTGTTATCTCATAATTTTATAAATCTATATTAAATCATAAATAAAAGTAATAATACTGAAGAAGTTATTTGGTGTACATGAATGAGTGTACTGAGGGCCTGGAGGTGGCAGACCTGGTTAAGCACATACATTATCATGTATTGGCTCCCCACCTGCAGGGAGGATGCTTCCCAAGAGGTGAAGCAAGTTTGCAGATTTCTCCTTTTTTTTTTCCTCCCTCTGTATCTTCCCCCTCCCCTCTCAATGTCTATCTGCCCTAGTAAAAATATATAGAAAAAAATATATAAAGAAAAAAATGGCCACAGGGAGTAGTAGATGTGTCATGCAGTGCCACTGAACCTCAGCCATAACCCTGCTGGCAATTAAATGAATACAGTTTAATTAATTAAATATGTGTACACACATATATGTATTTATGTGCATATGGATATATCCTTTAGCTCCATAAATATATATTTAATAACTCTTCCAAAGTTTTCTTTTCTCCCATTTGTAGACAAAGAGGAAAGTTAGTATGAGTGATAGATGATTACAACTCCCAATTGTTAGCAAGAGCATTTCCTGGAAGTGCCAAAAACTGTTATTGAGTTTTAAGTCTGACTTAAAGAAACAGAGTTCAAGTATGTGGATTCTACTGTGGTTGAAGGATAATGCTTTACCAGCCGTGTTTTTCTTTCTTTTGGCCTCTGGCACTTCAGCAGCTTGCCCACTGCCCCTGAAGAATTCTATTAAGGGTAACCTAAGCTTTCCTACAGGGGTCTCTGGGGGCTATGGCAGGAGAGAGAAGGTTGTAGCTGTATGAATTAACCTCTTTCCACTCATCTTGCTGCTTGCCAGAGAGAATCTCTGTCATATAGGTTAGAAGGAGAGGCAAGACTAGTGAGAGAAACTATAAACTGTAAAACTCTATTCTGAAAAACACATCATCCAATGAATGCCTTGTAGCTTTTGCTGAGAGACAATAAATGTTACTGCTCTACAGTAAGGAGAAATGAGAAATCCTATTCCCAAGTGAGAGAAAATACATCTCCACATATGACAAGTAGTTAACATTATGGATAGCATCTGTCTGGGCTCTTATCATAATGTAAATTTGTTTTCCATTCACTGGCTTGAATAGTAACAAAATAATATTGAAATGTGAATAAAGCACCAGATACAAATTTTATTACATCTACCATGATAATCTGCCTGTGGGGCGAAAAGTTTAGGAGTGAACAAAGACAGCAGTTAATCACCTTTAGTATTTATATCCTATATTGGAAAACCAATCTGTTTATTAATAATAAGCCAGATGCCACTTGGAGTGAGCAATGTTTTGAGTTTTGTCAATGTTGTATAATTGGTGTTTATATAAAGTTCCTGTAACAGGCTGTAGTAATTTGTTGGCAAGATTGTTTATCATACCTTTTGGATGAAACATCAAATGAAATTTGAGCTACAAGGTTCATAAAAACTACCTGTGCCCCCTTTTTCCCAACTCCCTGGAATTAAACATATGAACTGTGAAGTTCTAGATAAATCTACTTCAGATGTATCCTTTATATCAAACTGCTCAGAGGGGACTCACATTTCTTGTAAGCACAGTATAGCACATAAGTTTAGGTGAATTTGAAAGTGCATACTAACACAGTGAACTGGGAACTTTTAAGACTTTTTAAGATGATCATAGAACTCTTGAAATAAACTAGTATTTCAAGTAGACATGGATATTTTATTATTATTTTTAATCCTTAACAAGCATACTTTCTTCAGGTATATTGTTTACTGGAGAGCTTTATTTTTATTTATATTTCTGCTTTTTTTTTTTCTTCAGGATTATCTTATTTCTGGTGCTCAGTGTCTGCATGATTCTACCACTCCTAAAAGGCTTTTCTCTTTGCTTTCAGCTAGATAGTCGAAGAGAAACAGAGAGAAGACACACCATACCACCATTCCACTGCTCATGATGCTCCTCTCTGCAGATGTTTATGGTTGCTGGGGACTTTAACCCAAATCCTCATAGATGGTAATGTGTCTGTCCTATCAGGTGAGCCACCTACCTGCCCCCTAGCTATATATTCTTAGAGTGCTTTTAAGAAAAGAAGGCATATGTTTACTTACTACTAAATTAGATGTTAAAAGTTCTTATCTGAGTGAAGAAACTAGCAAAATGACTATGCAAAGAATCTCTCCTGCCTGAGACTCCAAAGTCAATCTCTACATTACTATGAACCTGAGCTAAGCAATGTTCTTATAAAATAAAATTAAAAAACAATTGGGAATCTGGCGGTAGCGCAGTGGGTTAAGCGAACATGGCGCGAAGCACAAGGACTATCACAAGGACCCCTGTTTAAGCTCCAGGCTCCCCACCTGCAGGGGATTTGCTTCACAAGTTGTGAAGCAGGTCTTCAGGTGTTTTCCTCTCCCCCTCTCTGTCTTCTCCTCTCTCCATCTCTCTCTGCCCTATCCAACAACAAAGACATCAATAACAATAACAATAATAACTACAACAAAAATAAGAAAAAAACAAGGGTAACAAAAAGGGGGGAAAAGAACTGATTTAAAAATAAGTAAATAAATAAAATAAAATAAAAGTTATTTCAAATAATTATATATATATGAATTCTTATTTGATAAGGAAAAATATTACTACATGATACAAGCTTTAGAATCAAGGTTGCTAGATAAGAGAACATGAATGTTAAAAATTTTTGTCTTTATCATTTCCAATTCTTTAAATATTTTTTGAAGTACAACATTTCAATTAATGTAAAGAAAGTCAAGATCAGGGGTAGATAGCATAATGGTTATGCAAAGAGACTCTAATGCCTAAGGCTCTAGAGTCCCAGGTTCAATTCCCTACTCCACTATAAATTGATCAATTAAATTTTATCTGAAGAAAAAGAAAGAGGGAGAGAGAGGAAGAAAAAAAGAAAGGAAGGAAGGAGTAAAGAAAAGCAAGATCAACATGGAGAAAATCTTAGAGTTTGTAGTGGACAGGAAAGCCTCGCAGACTTGCCTGAAAAGGCAAAAAATATGGGAAGAATGAAAGAAACAGTAACTAGTAGCCCTCTGCATGCACATTAATTACTATGTCAAGGGAAGTAAGACCCAAGCTACACAAAGCCCAGTGAACCTTGGCCTTCCCCAACAACAAGCCAAAAACCCAAAATATGTAGAATTAGTCAGACATAACCACATAACCAGATTGATTGCATGGCAATAAAAAAACTGGAGGAAAAAAGTTATCTCTGGAGAAAGAGCACTAAGAGGTATAAAGTAATGTTGTCTTTCCCCACCCCCCACCACCACTGCCACCCAACTGTCAGAGAGAATGTTCCTAGAAAGGAATAGATAAACTAGTCATTGTCCTCTAGGAAAAAAGGACCATGGGTCCAGCTATATATTGGTCTTAGGAGTGCTTGACAGCCTGGGGCAGTGCTTCAGTGGCAAGACAGGGCTACAGCTCTCTTGGTTTGGTTTCTCTCTCTCTCTCTCTTTCTCTCTTTCCCTCCCTCCCTCCCTATCTCCCTTCACCCTCTCAATTTCTCTGTCTCTATTCAATAATAAACAGATAAAAGATAGTTTTTTTTTTAAGGAAAGACGTTACACCTTTTATGTATCACTTTCACAATACAGTATAATTTTACTAGTTTATATATATTAAAAAAAAAAGTCCCCTAAACAAATTAAGACACCTGCCCCTTCCATCTCCATTAAGGGGGTAGCTAATTTCTCCTATCATTCAGTTTCCTTGAAGCCAAATATAGGCCCAATGTCTTATTGCCACAGAAAGCTGAACACCTCCACACCAGCTATTGGGAGAAGGGACGTGCTCTTAAATAATAATAATTATTGGAGGGGCCAAGTGGTAGCACACCTAAAGTGCACACACTTCAGTGCACAAGGCAAGGACCCAAGTTCAAGCCCCTGGCCTCCACCTGCAGGGGAAAGCTCAAGAGTGGTAAAACAGGGCTGTAGGTATCTCTCTGTCTCTTTCCCTCTCTATGTCCCTCTCTTCTCTAGATTTCTCTCTGTCTCTATCTAATAAATAAAAACATTAACTTTTTAAAAAAATAAATAAAATAAAAATGATTTATTAGACAGAGAGGGAGAGGGAGGGGGAAGAAAAAGGGAGAGGGAGAGAGACAGAACATGAACCAGAGTATCACTCTGGCATATACAGTGCTGAAAATCAAGTCTGCACACAAGTTCTACTGTATCTCCTCTCAGCCACCTAAAGAGTGTTTTATTGCAAATTAAATTCAGTGGAATCAAGAACAATACTCAATTCTATACCTTGTACTTTTGTTTCAGGAGCTATTTATACCGGTTGGGTACAGGGAGACAGAAAATTTCTCTTATTTCGCGAATCACAGAAGGTGGATTTTAAACAAAGCAGGTGTGGCCTTGAGGTTAGGGTGTCATCTCACCTGGCCAACAGGATCTTGCTTGTTTTTCTGTGCTTTTTCCTCCTTGTAACAATCTGAAGTTTTCCTGTTTGCCCTGAAGACAAAGGGCAGCATGTAGGAGCCTGGTAGGAGGTAGGAGTTTCTGCTAGATGTCCTTTCTTTTGCAAATTTGTATCTAACATATTACCTGTTTCTTGCAGAAGTTTCTATAAACAGTGCTATCAACTGTATTTTGCCTAAGTCATTATTAAGTTCAGGTCACCTCATTCCTCCAGTGCCATGTCAGGTAGCCCCCGATCAATCCCCATGGTACCATGCTTTCATCTGGTACTTATGGATAAATTTGTCTCAGATTTCATCATAACTGTGTTCACATCCTCCCATTCCTATCCTGGAGATGTGGCTTCCTGGAGATTTAGGTAATTGCCAGTAGTATGTGTTTTCAGCTTTCTTTCTCAAAACATCTTGGGACATACACAACCTTACTTCCTAGTTTTAATTTCTAAGTTTATGTTTTACCTACCACTTATAATGGTTTGGATTCATAGGGATTTGTGTATTTAGTCCAGGATTTGTATTTATTTATGTAGTACAGGAGGTGGCCTGGTGGATAAAACATTAGACTCTCCATGAATCCACCGCTCCTGGAAGCCATTTTTTCCCCTTTTGTTGCCCTTGTTGTAGCCTCGTTGTGGTTATTATTATTACCATTGTTGATGTTGTTCATTGTTGGATAGGACAGAGAAATAGAGAGAGGAGGGGACGACAGAGAGGGGGAGAGAAAGATAGACACCTGAAGACCTGCCTCACCCTCACAGCCTGTGAAGCGACTTCCCTACAGGTGGGGGCTGGGGGCTGGGGGCTGGGGGCTGGAACCGGGCTCCTTACTCAGGTCATTGCGCTTTGCGCCACATGCTTAACACACTGCGCCACCGCCCGACCCCCTAGCTAATTTCCTTTTTTTTTTTTATTTAAGAAAGGATAAATTAACAAAACCATAGGGTAGGAGGGGTACAACTCCACACAATTCCCACCACCCAATCTCCATATCCCACCCCCTCCCCTGATAGCTTTCCAATCGGGATCTCTTTAATTCCTTGCTTCATGTTAAGTGAGATAAATCAGAAAGAGAAGGATGGGTATGGAATGCTCTCACTCATAGACAGAAGTTGAAAAATAAGAAAAGAAGGACAAACACTAAGCAGAACTTGGACTGGAGTTGGTGTGTTGCACCAAAGTTAAGACTCTGAGGTTGGGCGAGGGGGGGTAGGGGTTAAGGTTTTGAAACATGATGTCAGAGGAGGACCTACTGGGAAGTTGAATTATTATGTGGAAAGCTAAGAAATATAACACATATAAAAGCTGCTGTATTTTACTGTTGATTGTAAACCATTACTTCATTAATAAAAAAATTTTAATCCGTCAATAAAGAATTTTTTGAAAAGCTAAAAAAAAAAAATTGGACTCTCAAGCATGAGGTCCTCAGTTCAATCCCTGGCAGCACATGTACCAGAGGGATATCTGATTCTTTCTCTCCTTTTATCTTTCTCATTAATAAATAAATAAAATTTAAAAAGAGTTAATCTTATTTATGAAAAACATGTATTACTTTTACATTAATAATATTTTTTTCAATGTCATTAAATGTGGGATGCACTGATCAAAGTAAAAGTCAATTTGTGGGTAATTTAATTGAAAGAGATCTCAGGACCTAGAGAACAATCTCAAAGCTGGAAGTATATATTCATAATTTACGTTACTTCTAATCTCTTATTTTGAAATTAATGACAATAAAACCCAGAAAGGTTGTGAGTTGCCACTCCAATATTTACATTACAAGCATGTGGGAAAGATAGTGAAAGTTAGATTTAATTATTTTACATAGGCAATGTCTGAACTAAGTTTTTAAGATGAACTGTTCTCTCCCTCAAAACTTCCCAAGGGCAAAGGCTGTGTATCTACATTATATAAGACAGAAACAAAGAAAAAATATGTTTTAATCTTTGCCACATAAATTTAAAAGCTAAAGGGATGAGATCAATTAGTATGTGGGTTATTGTATTTAGTCCTTGATGGAACACAATCTACATTCTGTTTTCTGTCTCTCTGTAGTTTCAAATGTCCCTCCCGCTGAAATCTTATTGGTAATGATCTTCCTCCCTGCTGGAAAATGTCAGCACAAGGTTTGAGGACAAGGTAATTCACATTTTTAAGTCCATTCCAGGAGCCAATTATAAACTTTCTTAAAGTGACAAAGCCAATTTAACTAAATTATATTAATAGAAAGAATATGGTTAAGGGGGAAAATATGCAAGAGATATAACTAAAACCTCTAGATTTCTAATTTATCTCAACAAGGGAAAAGTCTATCATAGGAATATTAGAACTTTAAAAAAAATACATATGACTTCATAAATTTATATATCCATCCTCCCCTTGCCACTCTGCTGACTAAATGCAACATTAAGGTCTTAATTGTATTCTCTAGAATTCACATATTTCACATAACAATTCTTAATAGACTATGAGGAATAGAATAACAGTTAATATTGTCTCCAAGGGCTAGTCTTCTCAGGACACACACTGCACCCAAAATCTACTGAATATATAAACTCAGAATGACTCATATGCCTTCCTCTTAAGGCATCTCCATTAAGCCCCAGGGAATGACCATACCTAAGCATTTGCCACCTCAATTGCAGGGTGTGTCTTATAGCCTCCCCAAAGAGCATTCCAAATGCATGTTTTATACCCTCTGACAGAAAGTGGTTCAGAAGCAGTTCTCACTCGCCATAAATGGGTAAAAAACAGAATGTTTGTTATCTCACCTCTTAATTCTGTTTTGTTGTATTTATATTATTATTATTATCATCATTTATTTGTTTTTACTAGAGCACTACTCAGCCCTGGTTTATGGTGGTGCTGGGGCTTGAACCTGGGAGCTCAGAGCCCCAGACTTGAAAGTTGTTTACAGAACCATTATGATGTCTTCCCAACCCTCACCTATTATTTCTTCTACCCTCTAATTGATCCTAAATTACCTGTTTTTTTTTCACTGAATAGTAGTTTCTGTTTTATTTATATGATGATAATCAAAGTAAACAAAAAATTCTAATGCCATTGCAGGTCTTTATAAATATATGCTTTAGTGGCTGTAAGACAAGCCATACAAACACACCCTAATTCCAAAACCTGATTCTTAGATTTTTATACAATAGAATTAGGACGATAGGGACAAATAGTGTCACACACAGTGGAGCACACATGGTCAAGCCCCAGGTTCCCACCTGTGGGGGATGAGGTAGCTTGATGAGTGGTCAGTTGGTGCTGAGGGTATCTCTCTCTTTCTCACTCCCTATCTCTCCATTCCATCTCAGCTCCTATCCAATAAAATAAATAAATAAATAAAAAGATATATATATTAAAAACATTGGCAAAAGGGGCCAGGCAGTGGTGCACCTGGTTAAATGCTCACATTACAATGCACAAAGACCCAGGTTTCAAGCCCCTGGTCCCCACCTGTGGGGGTGGGAGGAAGCTTCAGGAGTGGTGCAGTAGATCTTCAGGTCTCTCTGACTCTCCTCCTCTCTACCCCCCTCTTCCTCCTCCCAACTTCGTTGTCTCTATTCAATAATAAATAAATAAAAACAGTTAAATGAAAAATTGAGAAGAGACTAAATAATTGTCAGACAAATTTTTACTGGCATTTGTGTTTAGATATAAAGGAAATAGAGCTTGGGTAACAGATTTATGTGCTGTTCCCTAAGACGAATATGCAATATGGTATAAAATGTGTAGGCAGCTCATGACCAGATGGAGAACAATCAGGCTGAATACAGCTGGTCATTCATTCAAGGATAGGTGGTCAAACTAAGTTCAGTAATTAAGAACATTAAGCACCAGTGAGCCAATTGAGTCTACCAACTAGACGTGTTGATTACAGGTGATTATATATACTTTTACACAGGCCCTGCTTAAGAAGGTAGAGTTACTTATGCACAGATTCCCTATGGGGCATACTTGAGTTTGGCTTAAAGGGAAATCTTAAATCCAGAAAGCTTTTTTTTTTTTTTTTAATTCATAGGATATGTATGCAATTAAGAGGGAGGACATGATGAATTCCCACTTCTTTCTTACTAAAGCCTATCATATTATTATATTTTAATGTTGTTTAGTGTCTGCATGTGCTAGAAGATCATCTGTGGAATATAAAACACTATGTTACATTTGGTTTTCTCTGCCACCATGAAGAAAATATGCTACCTATTAGGTTTCTCCAAGTTCTGAAGACTGAATGTTTCCACTTTGCAATGTTGCCCTTAATAATGAGTTGATTGCAGTCTTTCCACTTATGAGCCAAGTCTAGGTCGAGAATCTAAGTATTATCTGAACCTCACATACCCAATATGCACGGGTAGACTTTATAATTAATACATTTGTATCCTAGAATGTTAATATCATCTTAGATCTATATTGGGGGGAAGGTGGACTGGCACTTTTTTCCCCAGCATTTAACAGTCTGTCATGCTTTATCTCAACAAAGAATTGAGGAGAGTGCATGATTTTCAGGAAATTTAAACTTTATTCAGGAAAACGTCTCAGTGTTGTTCTCAGTGAATGTTCTCACATTCACATATTAGGTCAATAGAGAGAGAATGAGAGAGAAAGAAAAAGAGAGGAGCCCCCTTACATCTCATCAGAGACCAGAGAATGAGAGAAAGACAAAAAGAGAAAGAAGCCTCTCAGAGCTCTCTTATCACATGTTGATGGGGCTCACCTAGGGCCAAGAGAGAGAAAACCTGAAAAGCAGATTATTCAGATGGTGACCTAGGCAGAGAAAGCATGGCTACGCCCATAGGTCTAGTTTATAACACCCAAGCCCTGCCTCCATCTTTCCAAGCCACACCTGTCACCACTTCCATTTCCTGGGTGCTACCTTCCAGGTACCTCCTGTCCCTCAACAGATCCAATATACCACAGTCCTCAAATCTCAGTATTTATTTATCTCCAGTGTAAATTGCCTGCATAGAATCCTTCCTAGGGCTCTCTAGGAAGGATTGGAGGCATTTCTACAGCATGTTTTTGCCAGAATGCTGCAAAATCCTTCTTTGCTGAATCCCAACTTGCCTCCTTTAAGTAAATTCTGGTTTCTAGAACTGGTTCATGTCTGGAAACTGAGCAAGATATTAATTATTGAGTTGTTTCCTCTGCCTCATGATAATCTGTTTTTGATCTATTTATAAGTGTTGTTATTCTTGCTGACTTTCATTATCATTTTTCTTTTTTTTAATTGTATGCCTAGATACAGATTTTAAAAAAGGATCTTGTGTGTTATTCTCTGAATTTTTTGTATGTTTAGTTTGGTGTTTGTGATTAATTTGAAAGTCACTTAACATTTAAAATATTTCTTTTCAATTTTTAACTCTTAATATTCCAATAATGTGTAGGGTCTACCTTTGGTGAGTTTATTCCATATTAGTTTATTTTTTTATTATTATTTTTTAAATTTTTACCAGAGCACCGCTCAGCTCTGGTTTATGGTGGTGCTACAGGCATGAGAGTCTGCTTCAGAACTTGGAGAAACCTAAAAAGTATTATGCCATCTCCTTCACCCACTTTTTTTTAATGTTATTGTTTTTCTTTGTATTTAAGTTTGGTTTCAATTGGTGTAATCAAACACATTATTTCTTTATATGACTGTGTTTAAAATACTAGTGACCCCATTCATCTTTTCATGTTTCATTTTCATGTTTTTCTGTCTCTTCACATTGCTTTTTGATTTTATAATATGTTTTGTGTTTTGCTGCTATAGCTGAGAGCAGATATTTTGTGTCAAGTAATAGGAGCTGCAGTGAAATAGGCCATTTTATGATGTTTATATTATTCTCCATGAGAGTTAGGCAATGTTTAATGAATGCTTTAGTTGTAGATCCTGGACATGCCAGATTTTTACAGGAATCTTGTGTTGTTGTTATTACTGCTATTCTTGTTTGTATTATTCACCTGTTGTCTAAGCATCCTTTATATAGAATCCTTATTTCATAGTTGACTCAGCTGTAATCTAATATTATACTGAGCTCTGTTAATGTGGTGTAAAGTGTGAGTGAATGAGGGAAAGTGCTCTCTAAGCTGTAGTTAAAGTTCAATGTGTTAATGGGTTTATGACCCTGTGCAGTGTTTCTTTCACAATATTTCTTTCTGCTCACTGTACTACCTACCAACCTCTGGAGAGTAAATGCTCTTTCTTCAGGAAAGATATGAGTTGTGTAGTTTTTCTCCAGGAAATTAGACTTTTGAAGAAATGGCATGGGTGTGCTTTAAGATGATTACTTTTCTGCTCCTTTTGATAAAATGTTAAGTGTGTCTTTCTTGGTTCTGCAGTGTGAGAATATGGAGGTTTTGAAGTCAATACCTTACAGAAGTATGGTGGTTTCCCTCAAAGCTTAGCCTCAAGAGTTTCTGACTCTCAGGCAAGTGCATATTCACCCTTCACCTATTCATCAAAATTACTATTTAAATATCCCTACTACTATTTTAGTGCTTAAGTGGTGGCTGTTGCAGGTAAGAAGACACTGGCTGTAACTCTGAAGTTTTCAGTTTTTCAATTTTGGTGAAGAGGTATTGTTCTGGGGACTCCAGTAACTAATAAGTCCAAAAAATCATTAATAATTCAGGTGTTTTTTTTTTTCTTGTTGTGATTGAGAACTTTTTATGATAACATAAAAAACTAGAAGTTCTATTACAACGTTACAAGAAAATGAACTGAACTATGTTGTGTATTTTCTAGATGTATCAAATTCTCTGCTATAAAAATTTAAAGTAAATTTACAACATATTAAAATCAATGAACTTGAAAAATAAATTAAAATATACTTTGGCATTTTAATGATTATAAAACCATGTGTATGTGACAACAAATCACATAGGAAGTGTTCTGTTCATTAAGTACTATAAAATATCATCACCCGACTAGGGATTTTCTACACTGAAGATTGTGTGTTTGCCTAAAATAAATAATGTGGTCTTCTAAAATTAGTTTCAGTTCACCTAGCATTCATCTTTTTAGAGTGATGAAGGGTAAATCAATGTTGCTTGTCAAACAAACACTATTAGTGAGCATGCAGCATATGTTAATTTGACTGCAGCTTAGTGATAAATGATCAGTAAGTGAGATAGACACCTATGACACCCCGCCCCCCAGCTATGAATATCCTGATTTGGACTTTCCTACATTTGGTCAACTTCCATTAAGTGATTGACATTTATTGAGGCATTGTAGGTCAGCAAATTTTGTGGAAGATATGCAATCAGGAGTTTAGCAAGTATTCTGTTTGGCAAACACAAGTTATATATGCCTTTTTTCCACCCACTGTATTACTATATTACTTGAATTTTTTTTTTTTTTTTAATGAGAAAGAGAGATATAGAAACACTGAGAGAAATAATGGAGCACTGCTCAGCTCTGGTTTGTGGTGGTGTGGGGGATTGAAACTGGAACCTTGGGAAACTTCTAATGGAGGGGAGCGGATATGGAACTCTGGTAGTGGGAACTGTATGGAATTGTACCCCTCTTATTACACAACCTTGTCAATCATTATTAAATCACTAATAAAATTCCATAATTAAAAAATAAGAAAGAAACTGGGACCTTGAAGCCTCAGGCATGAACGTGTTTTTGCCTAACCATGATGCTGTTTCCCCAGGCATTACTTGACACTCTACACTTTAAATTATAGATTGCTTTCAAAATCAACAAGAACAGATCTTACTTCCAAGGTAAGGAAACTGAAACAGCCCTGGGCAATCCTTTTAGCTTTATTGAGAGAAAGAAAGATGTAGGAGGGAGGGACAGAGAGAGAGAGAGAGAGAGATAATCCAGGCAGTGTTCTCTATAAAGTGCTAGGGATTGAACCTGAGGTCTTCTTACAAATTGATGTGTTCTACCTGCTGAAACTTCCCCCATCAAAACTCAGTAAAATCAATGGTCTGGTCATATCATAAAATACGATTCTTGGCTTTCAGTTCTATGTCCTGATACATAAAATACATAAAGAGTGTGTGTATGTTTCAAGCTTTAGGTGAGAGTTGAGTGTGACTTGGAGATTATCTAGGTTTGGGGTGCTCATATGTCCTATCAAATTTTTTGTATTTATTCCTTTTTGTTGCCCTTGCTGTTTTGTTGTTGTGGTGGCTATTGTTGTTATTGATGCAGTTGTTGGATATGACAGAGAGAAGTGGAGAGAGGAGGGGAAGACAGAGAAGGGGAGAGAGAAAGGCACCTGCAGACCTGCTTCACCTCCTGTGAAGCGACTCACCTGCAGGTGGGGATCCTGGGGCTCTAATCGGGATCTTTACACAGGTCCTTGAGCTTTGCTCCAACTGTGTTTAAACCACTGCGCTACAACCTGACTCCCACCAAATAAATTTTAAACATTTATTAATTGTTTACCATGTGACAAGCAGTTCAAGTGCTATATGAAAAAACAGTGCAGAACTTACTAGTTGGTTTCACTCAAGTGAAGTGTAGATAAATAAAAACCAAACAGCAAAAAAAAAAAAAAGAAAATCATTAATCATTCTTAGGCGCAGTAAAAGAAAGACAGAGAGAAAGAGAGACAGAGAGAGAGAGGGAGAGGGAGAGGGAGAATGAAGGAGAAAAAAAAGAGCTGTAGTGGCTTTCAGAGGGAAAGAGAAAGGGGGGCAGGCAGTCCAGCATCTGGTTAACTGCACAAAGGGACAGGGTTCAAGTTCCTGGTCTCCACCAGCAGGGGCAAAGCTTCATAAGTGGTGAAGCAGGGCTGCAGGTGTCTCTCTGTCTCATACCCTCTCTCTATCTCCTCCCTCTCAATTTCTCTCTGACTATGCAATAATAACTAACTAAATAAAAATATTTAAAAATTTTTAAAAGGGGGAAAGAGAGGGATCTGGGCAGCAGCACACCAGTTAAGTGAAAATATCATCATGTGCACAAGGATCCAGTTTTGAGATCCTGTTCTCCACTTTCAGGGAAACAGTACAAACACAAGCAGTGAAGCAAGTCTGCAGGTGTCTATATTTCTCTCTCTCTCTCTGTCCCCCCTTGATTCTCAATTTCTTTCTGTCCTGTCAAGTTAAAATAAAATTTTTATAAAGAAGTGAAAAAAAATGAACACAAGGAACCTTGGATTTATAGTGCTGGCACTGAGCCCTAGTGATAATCCTGGTAGCAATAAAATAAAAAATTAAGGCAAAGAGAAAAAGAGTTTGAAGGGACCAGGTGGCAGTGCTCCTGGTTGAATGCACATGTTACAGTGCACAGGGAATTATGATACATGTTGTTATATAAATTGTTTAAATTAGTTGTTTAAATTAACATTGTTTAAATTAATCAGTATGTTACTGTGTTATGTTGATCCTAGAAAATTAACTCAGGAATGTCTCTTATATTGTATTTGTCTTAATTATCACATCAACCTACATAATCTATAATGTACCCATTTTATAGATTAGGAAAATAGAATTTGAAAAAATAAGTAAACTGCTATTTCTATAATACTTACAATCTCATTATCACTTTAGGATCAGAGCCTTGATCATTGTGAAGTTTTTTATTTAAACACAGATACAGACTCAGTATTAAGGGGTGCAAAATATTCACCAATAAAGATGAATGGTTGAGAATAAAAAATATATATATATATACATATTTTTTCAAATCATTTTTTGGGGAAATACAGTTGTTGTAATGCTTACATTACAGTTGTTGACGCATGAGAGTAATATATTTTAAACCCCATGTTTACTTGACATAATTATAGGTTGAAAAACATAATCATAGACTTCATATACTTTCTTCCCAGTTTCTCCTAATAACATCTTCCAAAATTATAATACAATAAATATTATGCCAGGATATTGCATTTAATAATATAATTTTACCTTTTCTTCACTGCCTTTTCTGTCTCTCACAAACTATTAGTATGGTACACAGTGTGATTTGATTAATCCTTAGACTTGTCTTGGATTCATAAATTACTTGAAAGTGTGTTGTTTTGTTTCTAAAAGTTTAGAGATTTTCCTATGATCTTTAGAAAAATTTCTACCTATATTTCACTGTGTTTGAACACTTTCAATATGATTTTTCCTTGAAATAAATTTATTTATTTATTTATTTATTTATTTATTTATTTATTTATCAGCAGAGCATTGTTCAGCTCTAGTTTATGGTGGTGTGGGTGATTGAACCTAGGACTTCGGAGCTTCAAGCATGAGAATCTCTTTGCATAACAATTTGGCTATCTACCCCCACCCTTCTTTAAAATTTTTAAGGTTGAATTTATGTCTTTGATTTTAATGTGATTCTGCAAGCTAGAACGTGCCATTTTGAGCCACAGTGGCTAGAGCTGTTAGACCTGCAATCATAAGGGCCAAATTTGGTCCTGAACATGTCAGACTAGTGTTCTGGTTCTTTTGCTCTGTCCATCTCTCTTGTTAATAATTTTTTACTCTTTTTAAAAAAATATTAAAAGACTAAATTATGTTTATTAATGGAATTCTTTTTTGAATTTTTAAATATTTATTTATTTTCCCTTTTGTTGCCCTTTTGTTGTTGTTGTTATAGTTATTGTTGTTGTTGTTATTGATGTTGTTGTTAGACAGAGAGACATGGAGAGAGGAGGGGAAGACAGAGAGGGGGAGAGAAAGATACACACCTGTAGACCTGCTTCAGAACCGCCTATGAAGTGACCCCCCTGCAGGTGGGGAGCCAGGCTTGACTCGGCTTCACGCCATGCGCGCTTTACCCACTTTGCTACTGCCAGACTCCCGTTAATGGAATTCTTAATTTCATCTACATATATGTAGTTTTTCTAATTGTTCTACTGATTATTGAGAAAGAGATGGTGCTTGTCCGAATATAATTGTAATTTAAACAACTATTGCTTTCATGACTATCGAGTGTTTACATTATGTCTTAAACCACTTTAACAGCAAAAGTAAGTAGGTGGTATAGACATTTTACATATATATTTTTTTGACTAGGGCCAGAGTGATCTATATCATGGCTGATATATATGTATTTCATTTTATTGCAAATGATATAATAATACTTATATATGTCATTTTATTAATGAAATAATGGTTTACCAGACAGTTGTTGACACAATTTTATATTTCCCTGTGCTAGGTATTTAAACACCACTCCCATTACAAACTTAAGTCTTTTAGTACCAGTGTGCTTTTTCTCCAGTCAACCTTTTCCTACAGAATCCTTGACATTTTTGTTATCTCTCACATCCAGTCTGAATTTCACTGTGTTTCCCTCTTTTTTCCCCTATTTTTAAGGTTTTATCTATAATTGAGATGATCTGTAATTCATCCTTTCTCTTGGTTATCTCAACTTAATTCCTTCATGTTTCATCCACAATAAGGTACAGGAGGTAATTTCATAAATTTTTATGGCCAAAGAGTATTTCATTATGTATCTATCTATGTCTGATATATATATCACATCAAAACTTACTTAGCCATTCACCTGTTATATATTTGGGCTGTTTCCAAGTTTGAATTATCACAAATTGTGCTACTATTAATAGAGAAATACAGAGGGCTCTTTGAATGGGTGTCTGTAATCTTTGTGTAGATCCCTAGGAGAGAAATTATAGGGTCATAGGATAGACTCATTTCTAGTGTTCTGATGAATCTCCAGACTAATTTGTACCAAGGTTGGACCAATTTACGTTCTTGCCAGCAGTAAGAAGTGCTCCCTATCCTCCACATCCTTCTCAGAATTTGTTGTTTCTGTCCTTTTTAATGTATGACATTCTCATAGGTGTGAAGTGTCTTTCTAAAGAATATTTTAGTTCTTATTATTTTTTAATGAAAAAGAGATAAGAGAGAAAGCTACATAGAATAACCAGAACACCATTCAGCTTTGATGGTGATGGGGATCTGAAGCCTGAAGCCTCAGAGCCTCAGGCATGAAAATCTTTTGTGCAACCATTATGCTGTCTCCCTAGCCCCCTCATTGTTGTCTTTATTTGCATTTCTCCAGGGGTTCAGTCCTTTGTCCTCACACATAGTGAGGTATGTGCTCTACCACTTGAACTCTCTCCTGGCTCACCAATGCAATATTGTCCCTAAATGCAACATTTTTAGTTTAATTTGATCACAATCTTTGTCAAATAGTACTGAACACTTTGACTCAGTCCTTACCTATGTCATGTATCCATAATTATTGATAAGTAATAATAATGCCTTTATAAGAAAATGTGAAGTCTTGCACTATGTGCAAGAGTTCTAAGTGTAAGAGGAAAACATACCATTTTCCCAACTTTCTGGAGGAAAATTCAGTTCTTTTCTACTGTGTATTTCTGCTGTGCTATTTGTTTTGTTTTTGTTAAGGCTTCTTCACTTTAGATTGACTTTTTCAGATAGAAAGAGAGAAGCAGAAAGACGGGGAGACAGAAAGGGGGTATCTTCTTTATATGGAAGCCCCCCACCCAGTTCAATGGGGAATTCAGCTCACTATTCAGGTGCAATATTTGCCAACTCTCCATTGTACAAGTTAATTGAATTCTTACACTATTTACCCAGCATCATATACCATAAGTGCAGTCATATGATCTCTCCCCACAAAAACACATACTTTAACAATTAGTTTGACCAACTTATTCTTTTTACTTTTTTTTTTTTATCAGAGCACGGCTTTGCTCTGGTTTATGGTGGTGCAGGGGATTGGGCATGGAATTGTTGTGTGGCCTCAGACGTGAGAGTCTCTTTGCATAATCATTATGCTCTCTAACCCCCCCCCCCCATTGGTATGCTTCTAAATTCTGCTTATAAGATCTTCTGTTTTGATCATCACATTAGGTTTTGCTTGTATTACTTACAATGTGGTCTATTTACATAATCACTATTTTACCTGGGTCTTGCCCTGCCTCCAGGGCATTGGTTTAATCCTCACTGTTTTGCATGCTTTTTCCTTCTTCCCACCCTCTATCCTACATACATCCTCTTCGGACCTGACACTTCCGCCTCCGGATATATAAGGACAAGATTGTGATCAGAGATAGCTAAAACTTCACAGTTTTCAGCAGATCTTGGATGGACCTTGAAAAATTCATGTTAAGTGAAATAAGTCAGAAACGGAAGGACGAATATGGGATGATCTCACTCTCAGGCAGAAGTTGAAAAACAAGATCAGGAAAGAAAACACAAGTAGATCCTGAAATGGAATTGGCATATTGCACCCAAGTAAAAGACTCTGGGGTGGGTGGGTGGGGAGAATACAGGTCCATGAAGGATGATAAATGACATAGTGGGGGTTGCATTGTTAAATGGGAATCTGGAGAATGTTATGCATGTACAAACTATTGTATTTACTGTTGAATGTAAAACATTAATTCCCTAATAAATAAATTTAAAAAAATAAAAGAAAATAAATAAATAAATATAAAAAATGTTAAAAAAAGAAAAGAAAAAAAAAAAAAAACAAGGAAGACTAAGGCAAGTACAAACCTATGGGACTACATCAAATTAAAAAACTTCTTCACAGCAAAAGAAACCATTACCCAAACCAAGAGACCCCTCACAGAATGGGAGAAGATCTTTACATGCCATACATCAGATAATAGTTTAATAACCAACATATATAAAGAGCTTGCCAGACTCACCAACAAGACAACAAATAACCCCATCCAAAAGTGGGGGGAGGACTTGGACAGAATATTCACCACAGAAGAGATCCAAAAGGCCGAGAAACACATGAAAAAATGCTCCAAGTCTTTGATTATCAGAGAAATGCAAATCAAGACAACAATGAGATATCACTCCACTCCTGTGAGAATGTCATACATCAGAAAAGTAACAGCAGCAAATGCTGGAGAGGGTGTGGGGTCAAAGGAACCCTCCTGCACTGCTGGTGGGAATGTCAGTTGGTCCAACCTCTGTGGAGAACAGTCTGGAGAACTCTCAGAAGGCTAGAAATGGACCTAACCTATGACCCTGCAATTCCTCTCCTGGGGATATATCCTAAGGAACCCAACACATCCATCCAAAAAGATCTGTGTACACATATGTTCTTGGCAGCACAATTTGTAATCGCCAAAACCTGGAAGCCACCCAGGTGTTCAACAACAGATGAGTGGCTGAGCAAGTTGTGGTCTATATACACAATGGAATACTACTCAGCTGTAAAAAATGGTGACTTCAGCATTTTCAGTCGATCTTGGATGGACCTTGAAAAAAAATGTTGAGTGAAATAAGTCAGAAACAGAAGGATGAATATAGGATGATCTCACTCTCAGGCCGAAGTTGAAAAACAAGATTAGAAAAGAAAACACAAGTAGAACCTGAAATGGAATTGGCGTATTGCACCAAAGTAAAAGACTCTGGGGTGGATGGGTGGGTGGGGAGAATACAGGTCCATGAAAGATGATGAATGACATAGTGGGGGTTGTATTGTTAAATGGGAATCTTGGGAATGTTATGCATGTACAAACTATTGTATTTACTGTTGAATGTAAAACATTAATTCCCCAATAAAGAAATAAATTATAAAAAAAAACAAGGGCAACAAAAGGGAAAAATAAAATAAATATTTTAAAAAAAGAGATAGCTTAGATTGTGCTGTGTTCCACATGAATAAAGACTGAACTGTGTACCACTCAGCCATGAGTCCCTGGTCGTCTCTCTCTCCCGCCCACTAAGCTATCCCGGCATCCCCCCCCAATAAACCTACTCCACATTAGAGGTCTCAATCTCCTCACGTTGAGTTTTATTAATTTGCAATAATGGCTCACAGAAATCAAGCTCATTTACCATATAATTATGGATATGATAAAGAATACAGATGGAAGATCTATGTGAAGTGATGCACAGAGAGTTTGAGAGGGTTCCAAGTTCACGAACTTCTATTCCTAAGCTATGCCATCTCCCATTGTGAGTATGCTTACTTGCCCAGAAGCTCCCCAAACCCTCTACTACTGGAATTTTATAGAATCATCCCCACATAGTCATAATCAATTATTACCCTCATGTCCCTAGAGAATGAGGAGCAGGAACAAAAATTCCAAGACTCTGGTCATTGATTAGTTCCACTCTCTAGTGACCAGTCTACATCCAGGAGCCATTCAGAAACTCATCCAAAGTCACTTCAGTAAAACAAAAGATGTTCTTATCTTATGTGCTTTTATCTCTTAGGAAAGAGGAAGAGCTTTATTTGGTGCTTGTGTCCAGGACTGACTTAGAGACAAATACTAAAATATTAGATGTTCCTATTTCCTTTTTTATTGTTATTTTTCTTCATTATATTTATTTATATGACAGAGACAGCTAGAAATCAAGAGGAAAGGGGATTCAGAGAGACAGAAAGACACTGCAATCCTGCTTCATCACTCATGAAGCTTCCTCCCCACCCCCCGCAGGAATCGTGGAAATCAGAGCATGAACCCAGGTCCTTATACATTGTAACATGTGTACTGAACCAGGTATACCACCACATAGCTTCCATGTTATTTTCTTTGTTTTAGTGATTATTTTATTTTATTTTATTTTATTTTATTTTATTTTATTTATCAGAGCACTGTGTAGCTCTGGCCTATGGAGGTGTGGGGGACTGAATTTGGGACTTTGGAAAATCAAGCATGAGAATCCATTTGCATAGCTTTATGCTATTTACCTCCACCCCTATTTTCTTATTACAGAAAATTAAAAGGATTTTGTGATTTCTGGTGCAGAAACTGATAATAATTCATGCTAAAATACTTCCATGTTGAGAACTGTTGGAAAATATTGCCATTAACAGTTTATGTCCACCTTCTTCCTAAGGCTGTCATGTCAGTTCTTGTTTGTGATACTAAAATATATGAATGAGTGCTATTTTATATCCAAACAGTAATTGGACCTATTCACTGATACACAGATGTATACTAATTTTTTTTTCTTACCTCCAATCCATTGCCCTGGATATTTTAAGAGGTAAGTCTTCATCAGCATTCAGGATACTGTGGTATATATGGTATAGAATCAGAACATGTTGACAATTCTGTGATTAAGTTCCTTTCATTCTCACTGGTAGATAAGTAGCTGGTAAGTTTTCCAGAGTAGCTCATCAGTTATGAAACAAAACATCTATTCAAGAAGGATTTTCATTGTAACAATTTTAAACGAAATTGATATTTTGTGTGTGTGTGTGTGTGTGTGTGTGTGTGTGTGTGTTGTCTCACATGAGCAGTACCTAGGTAGCAATTTTAAACCAAGGATTGAAGAGCAGAATCTTATTATGTTTTTACTGGAAAACTCAATAGATCCTTGAATCTGCAATAGGGGCTTTTTTATTATTCAAGGCTAAATACAGAATATAAATAAATAAGATCACAGAACAGCCATAAGTAACACATGGACTAAAGCATTCTATTTTAGATTTCCTTGTTTTTACTTAACAAATTTCTAGATTTTGATGCAGTAGTGTTTTGTTAAGAATAAATTCAGAAGGCATTTCAGGTTGCTCAAAGCAGAAAAGAACAAAATTGTAACTAAAAAAAAGGGGGGGGGGTCGAGCGGGAGCGCAGTGGGTTAAGGGCACATGGCATGAAGTGCAAGGACCAGCTGTAGGGTCTGGGTTTGGGCCCCCCTCCTCCCACCTGCAGGGGAGTCACTTCACAGGTGGTGAAGCAGGTCTGCAGATGTCTATCTTTCTCTCCCCCTCTCTGTTTTCCCCATCTCTCTCCTTTTCTCTTTGTCCTATCCAACAATGAAAGACCTCAACAACAACAATAATAACCACAACAAGGGAAACAAAATGGGGGGGGTGGCCTCTAGGATCAGTGGATTCATGGTGCAGACACTGAACCCCAGCAATAAACCTGAAGGCAAAGAAAAAAATGTATGAGAAAGCACTGTGGGACTAGGTGATGATGGTGTGCCTAGTTGAGTGAACACAGTTCCATGTGCAAGGACCTGAGTTCAAACCACAGGTTCCTAACTGCTTCCACTTTCATGAATGGTGAAGTAATGCTACAGGTGTCTCTCTTTCTCTGTCCCTATCTCTTCTTTCCCTTTCAATTTCCCTCTACTTTACCCAATATGGAATAATTAATAATAAAGAAAGAACTATTAAGGGAACCATAGAAATCTAACTGGGTAAGATACCTGCCTATACACACAGTTACAGCGAAGTGCTCTGGTGGTACTGGGGAAGCACTAGTGGTGTTGTATTTCTCCCCTCCTCATTCTGATTTATAAAGTCAGGCTGGAATGATGAGATCAAGTGCATGAGATCCCGGGCAAGTAAAGAAGAAGAAGAAGAAGAAGAGGAAGAAGGAGAAGGAGGAGGAGGAGGAGGAGGAGGAGGAGGAGGAGGAGGAGGAGGAGGAGGAGGAGGAGGAGGAGGAGGAGGAGGAGGAGGAGGAGAAGAAGAAAAACACACTTCTGCAGGAGGTCCTGGATTTGATCCCTGGTGCCATATGGCGCACCACAGACAGCACAAAGTAAATGAACTCCACAGAGCTTCACTGTCGCTCACTTCCTCCTATCCATCCACAATGCCAGCACAGAATTCTAAGAAATGAGCTGAGTCAACTTCTCAATGGTTAGATCACATGTGGGAGGCCCTCAGATTCATCTCCTGGTGCCACATTATTAAAAAAAAAAAAAGAAAGAAGGAGCGAAAGGAAGAAAGAAAGAAAGAAAGAAAAAGAAAGGAAGGAAGAAAGAAAGAAAGAAAGAAAGACAGACAGACAGAAAGAAAGAAAGAAAGGGAGGAAGAAAGAGCAGGAAAGAAAGAAACATATCAAAGTGGTAGGAATAAGATCCTGGTATCTTTATAAAATTAGAGCTAAACAAGTGGCACTATGTCTCAAAGAGTAGAAAATATTTCCTTGTGTTGTATTTCTACAACTGAGTGAAGACCCAAAACAAATACAGTATTTGAAAGCACAGAAAAATATGATGCTGACCAGCTAAGTGGGCAAGTCTAAGCGTAAAGAGAAGCAACCAAGAGAGGCTAGCATGAGTGCAGCTCAAAGGCCCTTAATTATTATTAATACATAACTTCCATCACCCTCTGTCATTACTTGAACTAAGACCTCAGAGTTTCTCACAGCTTTTACTATAGGTTTTTTTGAAATGTGAAATTTATGTACACTTGTTTTTTAAATATATATTATAATTTTTTAATTAATTTTATTTTTGAGAGAGTCAGAGAAAGACACATACAGAGAAACGCCAAAGGAATGCTTGGCTCTGGCTTATGGTGGTGTGGGGGATTGAACCTAGGACTTAGGAGCCTCAGGCATGAGAGTCTCTTTGCATAGCCATTATGCTGTCTCCCCAACCCCTGTGTACACTTGTTATTCTTAGTTCTTCATTTTTTTTTTAACCTGCTCTTGAGCCATCTAAAGTGCCCACATGGGTGAATGAAGAGAACACTAACTATATGATTAAACAAAAATGATTCAATCAGATTAAGTTTGGAAGGAAATTCAGTAAATTAACCTTTTGCTTAGATTGGTGGTTATTCACTCTCAAACTTGGGGTGGTAGGAAGATGCTGTTCCACACCCAGTTCTGCTTCTCTTATAATGACTGTATGCAACTATACAAAAGGGGCAAAAACTGTCCAGTTTGTCTTTGAAGACTTTGTATCTTCTCTCACCTCTTCATTTCTATTGATATTTGCTAATTGGCCTCTGTGACTAGGTCACTTATACTGGGGCACTTTTTTTTTTAAATTTTTTTATTTACAAAATGGAAATATTGACAAAACCATAGGATAAGAGGGATACAATTCCACACAATTCCCACCACCAGAACTCCATATCCCATCCTCTTCCTTAAAAATTTTCCTGTTCTTTACCCCTATGGGAGTATGGACCTAGGATCATTATGGGGTGTAGAAGGTGGAAGGTCTGGCTGCTATAATTGTTTCTCCACTGAACATGAGCATTGAAAGGCTCATAATCCCAGGTTGTACTGGGACACTCTTGAGATATTGGTGCCTGTTCTTCCACTAAGAATGCATTGCTTGCGTTTTCCCTTTAACTCTGTCCTGTAATTCCTAAGGAGAAAGTTTTGTAATTCATTAGTAATTTGATAATATTGGATTATATAGATTTTATGAGACACTGAATTTGACAAGAAAACCTAAGGTGGAAGGGAACTCTTGAAAAGTTGCACTTACTAGCAAATAAAACATTGTGGGGAAGATAGTGGGGTTATTGAGAGTTCAGCTCATTCTCTAGAGATTTCTTCTGGCATGAACCTGCTCCCAAAGGTAAAATCAGGCACTGAATGCCAACAGCATCCCAATTGTCCCTACAACTTAACAGTAATGTATGGAACAAGGTCATACTCTTTCCTCTGAAACTTTACTGAATTCTCTAGGCACCTCAGGGCTCAGGGAGACAGAATGGGAAAGGAGTTGATTTTATCATTAAGAGAAGTGTCTGAAGCAGCATTTTTATCTGCTGGGGTTCCAATAGATTGCCTCTGTATCCCACACAGAAATTCAAGACTGGAGAAGCAGGAAAAAAAATTTCATGATACGGTAAAAGCATGGAGTTTAGATTAAAATAATAAAACAATGCATCTCGTCACAAAGTGTATGTAATCCAGTGTAAAAAAATGGTTTCATCTTTTGTTTGCTTAATGTATCCTATGATTCTATTAGCTATCAGGCATTGGCAAAAGATTTTAAAGCAAATGTTCTCTATGTAAAGGGGTAAAGTCCTTCTCTTCAGAAATGTTAATAGGAAATGTATAGGAATGTTGAATATTATCTACTCAAATAAATCTGACAGAATACAGTCTCTTCTGGGGGAGGGTCTAGGTGGTGCACACCTGGTTAAATGCACATGTTACAGTGTGTAAGGAGTCTTTAAATAAATATATATATATTTATTTATTCCCTTTTGTTGCCCTTGTTTTCTTATTGTTGTTGTAGTTATTATTGTTGTTGTTATTGATTTTGCCGTTGTTGGATAGGACAGAGAGAAATGGAAAGAGGAGGGGAAGACAGAGAGGGGGAGAGAAAGATAGAGACCTGCAGATCTGTTTCACCACCTGCATGTTGGGAGCCAGCAGCTCAAATGAGGATCCTTACACTGGTGATTGGCTATGTGCCACCTGCGCTTAACCTGATGCACTACTGCCCAACTCCCAAGAGTGATTTCTAAACTGTCATGTTGAGGTGGGAAATTATACCCACGTGCCAACAACTTTACTGTAAACCATTAACCCCCTAATAATAATAAGTCGAAGAATAGGGGCCAGGTGGTAGCACACTGGGTTAAGTGCACATAGTGCGAAGCCCAAGAGCCAGAGGAAAGATCCCGGTTTCCACCAAGACCCAGTGATAACCCTGAAGGCAATAAAAAAATAATAATAACAAAAATAAAAAAGATACTGGGGAAAACAGTTTTTTCCTCTGTTAGTTCAAAGATAAAGAGCAATAAATACTCAGATGGGACCTTGGTTCTTATATAATATAGATTATGGGGGTTATGAAAAATTTCTCAAAGTAGAAGAATTCATAATATCTGAAAAATTGTTAAATTAAGAGTCATCCAGTTTTTCTCCCCCCCCCCCGTCATGTAAAGTTCTTTGAGCCTGCTTTTTTGTTGTTTCAGACTCAGAACTCATACAGATTTTAATCAATTTCATAGCCCTTTAGCAGGCAAGATCAACAAACCCAGTACAGATAGGTTTTCTGTTCCACAGAAGATGATATGTCTCTACTATATGTATGATTCTTATATTATTGAGGGAGGACTGAGGTGAAAAATTGCTTTTTAAATGAAGAGATGATACTATTTGAAACATAAACTTTTATTGTGCACTCTCCCTTAGTATTGATAGCATTGACAAATGTATGTCTTAACTAAGTCTCCTATATTATTTTTTTCTCTAGCTTCACCAAGATGTAATTGACATACAATATTATGTAAGCTTAAGATCTAGACTGTAATAATTTGTTATATATATATATATTGCTAAATGTCTACTGCAACAAAATTAGAGAATGCATCATTCACCTTATATACTTCCCATTTTGTTGTAGTTAGTATAGTGAGACTATTAAAGCTCTACTCTCATAGCAAATTTAGCTACACAGTGCAGTATTGTTACCAATTTTTTTAAATTGTATTTATAAAATGGAAATATTGACGAGACTAGAGGATAAAAGAGATACATTTCCACACAGTGCCCACCCCCCAGAGCTCATATCCAATCCTCTCCCTTGATAGCTGCCCTATTCTTGTTCCCTCTGGGAATATGGACCCAGGATCATCGTGGGGTACAGAAGGCCTGGCTTCTGTAACTGCTTCTCCACTGAACATGGGTATTGGCAGGTTGATCCATACTCCCAGCCTGTCTCTCTCTTTCCCTAGTGGGGTAGGTATCTGGGGAAGCAGGGCTCTAAAACTCAAGGTGGGGTCCTCTGCTCAATGAACTAAATATTTTTTAATGTTTGCTTATTTTATTCTATTTATTTTATATCATGTTTTATTTAATTTATTTATTACTGGCTATAGATAGAGAAAGTTGAGAAGGGGGAGTTAGAGAGGGAAAGAGACTGAGAGACATCTGCAGTCCTGCTTCTCCACTCCTAAAGATTTCCCCCTGCAGGTAGGGACCAGAGTCTTTAACCCAGGTGCTTTCAGACTGTAATGTGAATGCTTAGCCAGCTGTGCCACCACCTAGCACTCTTCTAAATATATTTATAACTAAAAGTTTATCCCCTTTAGCATTTTTTTCCCAGTCATCCTTACCCCCAATCACTGGAAACCATTCAACGGTCTCTATATCAATGTTTTAAAATTTTAAAAATGAATGAATTTAAAACTTTGAAATATGTGGTAGACAGTGGGATCATAGAGTTGACAGGGAAAAGTTAGGAATCCACATTCACAGCCTAAACAACTAACTGTTATTTAAAATGTATGAATTTCTGGTAGATTATAAGACTGTTTTAAATTGTTGAAGCAAAAGAAGAATTACAATAATCAAAGAGCAGACTAATTTTAGATCACACAGCTTAAGAATAGCATTTTCTGCCATGTATTTCCCCTAGGAAACCAATTTGCAGAATTAATCTCAAGTCTTTATCTGTATATTTTTGAGTGTTATTATATGTAAACAAGAGTTGTTCATAGTCAGTCCTATTTTTTTTAAGTGCCCATATATGTGAGATAAAGAGCACACTTGCACTAAGGATAGTCATTTCTTTTTAAATACAGATTCTAATTTAATCAAAGGGCAAAAAAACTAGGACCTAACAGCAGAAAAACGATAGCAACAAAAACAACAACAACAACAACAAACATTAAATTCTCAGGGAAAAGCATCTCCTGGCAGGTTTATAGCAATCACAGCATCTCTATTGCCAGAATATATTTTCCTTCTCCAGGGAGGTAGACAGAGAGGCAGGGAGAGAGTATAAGAAACCAAATCACTGGGTCTTTTTTTAAAAATTTTTTTAATGAGTGAGAACCAGGTTCAAATATGGCAAAACACTGAATTGTCCAAGTAACCTATTTTGCCAGTTCACTTTAAGATGGCCTTCATTTAAAGTTAAAGCATCATATATTTTTTTAAAAAGTTAAATTCATATTCCATAATGTTTAAAAGAGATTATATAAATCTCCCATACACTCTACTGCATTGAGTCATATGTTATTGTAATAAACTTAAAGTCATCATTTCCTCAAATTAGCAACACTAATTATTTGAGCAAATTAAGTTTATGCTTAATTTAATGTTTGGTGGAGATTCATATTTAAGTACTTTTGTGTCAGTATTATCCATGCGTTTAGACAATATATTATATTCCCAGACCTAGACTGTTTGGGCTGTCAGGATTTATGTGATTAGTACTGATAATTGGTAATAGGAGAACAATGGCAGTTTGATAAACTAAGGCTCAGGCATATCTTTAGAATTAAAAATGGAAAGATATGAAGATTTTAGTTCTAGATTCCTAAGAATGGATATAGTTGAGGAAGGATGAATGGGCCCTTTTTTTCCTCTGGGTTACCCACCAGAGTAGGCTGTTGAAGATAAGGGCTATCTCTGAGAGAGAGAAGGATGGAGTACTGCAGCTCATCAGTATGTTTTCGGCTCTAGGCACGTCAAGCTAACACAACATGACTATGTCACTCCATGACTAAACTTAGACAGTTTAAAAATTAGTAAGAGTCAGTTTATGGTGCCTTCTTTTGTGTAATTATTTGAGTTGATAAAGTGATTGAGGGAAGTGAAGGGGGGTAGGAGAAGAGGGTGCCTAAGCCTAAGTAAAAAGTAGTTGAATAGGGAGTCGGGAGGTAGACCAGCGGGTTAAGCACCTGTGGCACGAAGCGCAAGGACCAGCTTAACGGTCCCGGGCTTAACGGTCCCAGTTTGAACCCCCAGCTCCCCACCTGTAGGGGAGTCCCTTCACAGGCAGTGAAGCAGATCTGCAGGTGTCTGTCTTTCTCTCTCCTCTCTTTCTTCCCCTCCTCTCTCCATTTCTCTTTGTCCTATCCAACAACGATAGCAACAATAACAGCAATAATAACTAGGACAACAATAAAAAACAAGGGCAACAAAGGGAAAATAAATAAATAAATATTTTAAAAAGTAGTTGATTAGAAAATTTATGTTGCTCTCTTTAGGCCTTTCTACTAGATAGATTATCAAGTTTATTAGGTGTAAATCTGACCACAGAGAACTATTAAGCACTTTTACTTTGAGATATATAGTTGCCCCTAATTTAAGGATATGTGTATACATGTACACAGTCCCCTAGGCCTTAGCTTATATCTAGGGTCTGTAACTTTGAGAGTTTCCCATCTGAAATGGAGCTAGGTAGCTCCATGAGTTAGGAAAGCTCTCACTGGATTATTGGAGTTGGAAGGTTGACAACGCTGGTTTGACATCTCTGGACACAATCCAAAGTGAAAAGGCAGTGGCAGCATAAGGTGGCATGATGGCACTGGTTGCACTGATTCAGCAGTGGTCAGCAGAGGCAGTATAATAGGGTAAAGGATTGAGAGGAGAGGCATTAAAAAATACAAGCAAAGTTCCAGGACTGGGAGAAAGGAGAATTTCAAAGTGAATAAGGAGGGTTATTTGAAACTTTAGAGTTTAATAAGGCAGTAGGTAACTATTATTATTATTATTATTATTATTATTATTATTATTATTATAACTTGGGTGCTTGGTTTTCTTTGAAAATTTCATGGTTAGGATTTACCATACGATTTGACCTCACCATAATTTATGTCACTTAGTTCTGTACTCTCTTAATGCTGTATTATTAACTAATCTGATCTAAGGTTGTAGGTAACTTAGCATTTTTTAAAATTATCTTTATTTAATTCATATAGATAACCAGAAATTGAGAGGGAAAGGGGTGATAGAGAGGAAGAGAGATAGCCATCTGCAGCCCTACTTCACTGCTCATAAAGCTTTCCTTCTGCAGGTGGGGAGCAGAAGCTTGAACCCAGGTCCTTACACATGTAACATGTAGCACAATTTGTAATAGCCAAAACCTGGAAGCAACCCAGGTGACCAACAAAAGATGAGTGGCTGAGCAAATTGTGGTATATATACACAATGGAATACTACTCAGCTTGGATGGATCTTGAAAAATTCATGTTAAGTGAAGTAAGTCAGAAACAGAATGATGAATATGTGATGATCTCACCCTCATGCTGAAGTTGAAATACAAGATTAGAAGAGAAAACACAAGTGAACCTGAACTGGAATTGGCATGTTGCACCAAAGTAAAAAAAAACTCTGGGGTTTTATTGGGGGGACAATACAGGTCCACAAATAATGACAGAGGACCTACTGGAGGTCATATTGCTATATGGAAAACTGAGAAATATTATGTATGTACAAACTATTGTATTTACTGTTGAATATAAAACACTAATTCCCAATAAAGAAATTTAAAAAATAAAATAAAAATAAAAACAGATTAAAAAAATGAGTACATCTAACAAGGTGTGCCACCACCTAGCACCTGATAACCTGTTTTTTTATTTATAAAATGGAATAACTGCAAGACTATAGAATAAGAGTGGTACAATTCTACACAATTCCTACCATCAGAACTCTGTTTTCAATCCCCTCTCTTGATAGATAGCTATCCTATTCTTCATCCTTCTGGGAGTATGGACCCAGAATCATCATGGTGTACAGAAGGTGGGAGGTGTGGCTTCTGTATTGCTTCCCTACCGAACATGGACATTGACAGGTGGATCCATATTCCAAACTGTCTCTCTCTTCCCTAGTGTGGCAGGTCTCTGGGGAGGTGTGGGTCCAAAACACATTGGTGGGATCATCTGTAACTATGACACCATCTCCTGAGACAATAACTTAGGTCACCTGCATATTAAATATCAGGCTCAAGTCAAAAATAGTAGGATCATGGGACACCTTGGAATATATCTAAAATAAACCTACTATCTTTTTCCAAAACGGAGACCCCAAATCTTCATCTATAGTATTCTTATCTTTGGGTTCTTGATTAGTCAACAATTTGTTCTGCTTTACATGTTAACTCATTTTTTTTAATTGCCACCATATTTATTGCTAGTACTCAGTGCCAGCAAAACAAATCCACCACTCTGGGCAGCCATTTTTTCCTTTATATTTTATTAGGACAAAGAAATTGAGAGGAGATGGGGAGGAAGAGAGGGAGAAAGAGAGATACCTGTAGACCTGCTTCACAGATGATAAAGTTCCCTCCTGCAGGTAAGAGTGGGGTCTTGTATCTGGGTTCTTGTGCATGATGTGTGTGCTCAATCAGGTGTGCCACTTCCAGGTCCTCCACAAGTAATTAAAAAAAATAAAACAAACAGCAATACTATTTTTTAGCTCAATTGGTGTCACTCTAGGCTTGTAGGAGAGGCATTTTTAGGCATCTGTAAAAGGGGTGTTATTTTTGTGTAATTCCACTCTTAATAAATATTCTTTTAATTATTTTCATGAGAGCGAGATAAAGAGGAAGATACAGAGAAAGAGGGAGAGATCTGGGCACTGCTCAATTTTGACTTATGATGTCACCAGGGGTTTAATCTGTGACTTCAAAGTCTCAGGCATGAGTCTTTTATATAACATTATGTTGTCTCTCCAGTCCTTCAACAAATACTCTAATGTAATTGCACCAAAATAAAAAAGACTCTGGGGTGGGTCTAGGGAATGGTTCTGGTCCTGGACCATGATGACAGAGGACCTAGAGGACATTGCATTGTTATGTGGAAAACTGGGAAATGTTATGCATGTACAAACTATTGTATTTACTGTTGACTGTGAAACATTAATCCCCTAATAAAGAAAATTTTAAAAATATTCTAAAGTACTTTAAGTACAAAAAGACCTTAGCACAACTAAATATCCCAGATTAAGGCATACCAATTTAGGATGGCAACACTGCCCACACATAACAGGTAAACATTATTTTTCTCTGGCTCATGTGCATTTATATGCACAGAGTATATCATGTGGGCTGGAGGAATATACATCATAGAGGAACACTAGGTGAAATATATTAGAAGAAAAGCAACTACTACTCTTGAGTGTTCCCTGAGATGCATTTTTCATTGCTTGTGGAGAATAGTGTTAAAACCAAAGGATGTAATGGCACTTCACTGACTAATCTTGTGAGACTCTAAGTCCAAAGAGAGCTGCTAAGGTGCCCAGGTGAGAAAGTCAACATAGAGTCAAGGAGATGAGCATTCTCTCTAGTCTACTTCAGATTAATACAAAACTCCAGTACTTGAGAACAATACAGCCCCATTTGACACCTGTAAGATGTTGTAACTCTTAGTGGTTTGGGGTCAGATTCAGCATCTTATGGAGGGGAGAAGTACTGACAAATGACCTACTTTAAATCACTCAGCCACAACTATCATCCTCAGACAAATCAGAGTTGACATAATCTGACTCATTCCTGTATATAGGTGAAACCTCTCAAGACACAAAGAAAAAATTTATCCTTCCTACCATATGCCTGCTACCATGACCACGTATGGCCCTATTGCATTTCTTGTGCATCCTAATGCTATTTTATCAGATTGGCTTATGCCAGTTTGGGCATTCAGACTCATTATGTCCTTTTTGTTGAATGCTGGTTGCCTCCTCTGATGAGTGATGCTTAGAATCAGTTTATTTTTTTTTCCTCTGTAATACCATTGTTAGATGTTATGAGTTAAAGAAATTAAATCCTATGCGGTTATGCCACAAGTATCAGTAATTATTAACACACAGGATCAAAGTATGAGCAGTCTTGTGGGTTTGGTGAAGCCCCGCTCTCTGCCCTTTCTAATCTGTCTTCTCCTGATACTCCAAAAACTCTTTGTACTGAAGACTCATCTTGAACTAGAAAAATATCTTACCTGGGCAGTGAGCCAGTGTTGTCATAAGTATGACTAAGGCTTGAGCCCAGCTCCTATTATAGTGGAGGAAGCTTCAGTACTGTAGTATTTTTCCCTCCCCATTGTTTCTGACTATCTTTTCCTATGTAAAAAGAAATGTTGAGGTGTCCAAGCGGTAGGGCAGAGGGTTAAGCACACCTGGAACCTGGCACGAAGAGTAAGGACTGGCACAAGGAGAGGGGAGTCACTTCACAAGCAGTGAAGCAGGTCTGCAGGTGTCTATTGTTCTCTCCCCCTCTCTATCTTCCTCTCCTCTGTCCATTTCTCTCTGTCCTATTCAACAACAATAACAAGCAGCAATAACAACAAGGGCAACAAAATGGGAAAAATGGCCCCCAGGAGCAGTGGATTCATGGTACAGGCATCATGCTCCAAAGAAAACTCTGGATGCAAAAAAAAAAAAAAGAAAGAAAAAAAAATGTTGAACCAAAATGATAAAACTTTAGGGATAACAAAAATAGGGGGAAATTCATATTGCCACAATCAGTGTGTAAAGGAAACAACTAGACTTCTAATAGGATTATAACAAAAAAATCTCTGTTTAGTAGAGAGCTCAGATGGAGTGTGGGATGATTCTGCAAAACTCAATTTTACTGGGGTGAGAACAGATTTATATATGGTTTAGAAAAAGAAGAAAAAGGGCAAAAGGGGGGGGGCGAGGACCAATAGAGGAAGATCAGTCCAAATAAGGAATATTGGAGAGAGGTCCTTTGCTAGTATGCTGAACAAGGTGTGTTAGTAAAGGAATTTATGGTCAGGCTGGTCCTGGTGAGTGGGGCTAATCTTATCTCTGGCCCCGGGGTGGGGGGGGGTGGCCCTTTTATCCTGTGGCAGAGATCCCTTCCTATGGCTTCCTGTAAGCTGAGGGGGGAGGCACCTGTGGACCTCTTTGCAGAGGGAACCTGGGTTCAACCCCCTCAAGGCCTGGAATCACCTAGGGACCACTCTCCACAATGGAGTTCCACACCTGAAGTGCAAAGCAGCTCAAAAATTATTACCCAACTCGAAATGTCAGGATGCTTATCATGTAAGATTGATTTTTCTGCATAGATCTTTGTTACTAACAAATATTGATAGATTTTACTATCCAATAACATGATTTACCATTTTATGTTGATCAATAAACTCTTTGGAACTGACTCAGACTGTGCTATGTGAAACAATTCCTGTAGCCAGCCACCCCCAGATAAATATGAACTACAGAATTTAATTCTTAGTTGTTCATATTATAACCAATCATTTCTGAAATATTTTAAAGTGTGGATTACTTGTGAGATCTTTCACATGTTATATAACTATCCCTGCAGCATAAATGACTATTAATTTATATATCCACACATGCCTTAGAGTTTCAATCTGAAGTATTTTCAGACTGATATCAGAGACTAGAGTAACATCCCACACAATATTGTTTTTGGCTTAGGAATTCATTTTACAGTGAAAGGATCTCAGCGCATGGGATTCACTGATTTTTATCATGCCATTACATCTCTGGAAACAGATAGCTTTGTAAAATAGTAGAATGTCTTGCTAAAACACTATGTTAACTGGTACGCTACTTAAGACAGGCCTGTACTGCTGTCAGCAGGCTGGGTGGTCATGTCAAGATTTTCCATCCTTCTTTTTTTAGCATTTTGCTTATCCAGAGAAGAAAGGGCCTTGCCATGAAGTATTCTGTTTCTTTCGAGCAGAGTATGAACACTTAACTACCTCTTTTAGACTGCAGCTATGTGATAGCATGAAAATGCTTCTTTTATATACATATATGTATGTGTGTTTGTATGAATATATGTATATATATATGAAAAAATGCATTTTTATAGCTTTGAAAGCTGTATATAAAACAGCTTCTGTATTGAACCAGTAAAAACTAAATGAACACATAGACTCTGTCTATAAAAACCAAACTAGTCAAGCATATTATGCACAGATTTGGCACTCACTCTATACCAGTAACTGGAAACTTAGGTGTTCCTCCCCAAAAGCATGAGTGCAAGATTCAAGAGGTTGCAATGGCAGGAGTTCTACTTTTTACACATTTAATATCAGTTTTATTGGCTGATATCCTAAACCTCTTTTACTTCTTTTTGTTTAAACAGTTTGTGGAGAAGCTCAAAATAACCAAAAGTATATTAAGGCTTCCACTTTAATAGGACCTTTGTTGAACTTCTTAAAGGAATTTCTACTCTCCCGAAATATCAGAATCTTAAGTCATAAGAGTCTAGGATCTAACTTGATATTCAGCAATGAAAAGAGTGAGATATATATAGCAGCCATAAAAGTTCTTCCCCTGACAATTTTGTGGATCTTTCTAAACACAGGGAATTTCTCGTATTGGAAATTAGTGAGATTCAAGGCCCACCTTCCACTACAGCAACAAAATGGCAGGCACTCAGTTCTCTAAACCATCTTTGCAGTTAACACATGGTCACATGATTGTAAAATTAATAGTACTTGTTCTAAGACTTGAATAAAGGCCTAGTAAACCAAAGAAGCAATGCAGAAGTGAGCTTCTTTGAAAATAGATGAAGGGTGCATCTAGTTTCCGTAGTCACCAGCCTCTGAAATATCAGCAACGGCATTCAGTTTAAGATCATGCTGACTATGGTGACCAGAGTCCATAGCAGTTTCCTACTGTTCACTAACAAATTACTACAATTTTAGCACTTTAGAACAACTTACATTCATTCTTTCACAGCTTTATAGGTAAGAAATTATCACTTACAATGAGAATCTTCCAACCTCCTTGGCCTCCATTATCATATCATAAGGATTGTTATAACTATCATCCAGATCTACAGAGAACACTCACTATATTATTTAATTTCTCAGCATCACAACTGGAACTAATTGTTCCCCTTTCTCTAGGACAGGGTTGGGGTGAGAGGATGTCTGACCTGCAGGTAGTAAATATCCCATGAAGTCATTTGATCTGTCCCAGCCAAGGCAAGCACAGGCAAAAATTCAATAAATCAAGGAGATTTTTTTCATAGCTACATTAATTGCTATTTTTTAAATTGATAATTATGTATGCCCCATGAATTATGTTATGAATATTCACATAACCCTGAGGGGAAAAAAGTGGATTCCCCACCTCTGTTCTGGAACATCACAAGAGGTAATCCTCAAAGTTTATTCCCTTAAATATGACTTATACCCTTAGTACTACCTCTCCTCTCATTCATTTGCTTGAAACACCTCACAGTCCAGTACATCCCTTATTGCAACTTTGCCCCAGCAAAGCCTCCACTGTGTACTTTGGAGAACTGTTGTTAAAATTCGTAGGCTCTTGCCGGCTGGTCTAGCTTCACGGCGGGTAACAGAGACGCGGAGACAACGGCTGGGCAGGGAAGCTGTATTTCTTTATTCAGGAACAACGATTCACAAACTAAGACAAACTAATCACCAAACAGAACTTGGCTGTCTCTTTGCGGCGGCACAAGCACTCCCTCTTACTCTCGAACTCAGGAACTCTCCAACTCTAGAACTCTCTGGCCCTCTCTCTCTTCCTCTCGAACTCAGGAACTCAGGAACTCTCCAACTCTGGCACTCTCTGGCCCTCTCTCTCTTCCTCTCGAACTCAGGAACTCAGGAACTCTCCAACTCTGGCACTCTCGAACTCAGGAACCCTCTCCCGGGGTTCCTTGGGGCGGGGCCAAGCAGGCCCACGAAATTAATAGGACTGATCCAATTCTCTTGGCGGGGGAGGGCTAGAACAAACCAATGTAAAGCATACGACAATTCCCCCTTTTCTTTTTAACTAAATGACTATAGTATCAAGGGTGTGGGGTGAACAGAAACATATATAACAAAAACCAGCATGTTGCCAAGGGAAGGCCTGAGGGGGCCATATCTGAAAAAAAACATTTCTTGCCTCTGGGGGGCTACTTGCCTTGACCGGCAATTGCATGGGGGCGGGGAACGGCCTAGAGTCCCACAGGCAGCTGGCTGCAACTTACTTACTATGAAACAAAACTTGTTATTAGCATATCTACTGCACGATCCAACGTTTCTAATAGAGAAGGAATTTGAGACTTTTACATATCAACAACGTCTTTTAACCTTTTGTTACACCCATTCAAGATGGAGACACACCCTAGGTGTGGACCGGAGAGGAAACCTCAGGCATGAGAATAATTAGCATAGCCATTGTGCAATCTACCATTTCTAATAGAGAAGGTAGTGTTTTACATATCAACAAGTCTATTTAACCTTTTGTTTAGACTAACTTAGTTAAAATATATTGATTGTTAACTAATTTTTACCTCAGACTTTAAATGTAAGTTAATTTTATCTTTATGAGAATTACGTTGAAAACCCTTTTCATTTAACTTTGTCTAGTAAGAATTTAGCCTTAAAGTTACTGTTTACCAAACTTTAAACATACACATAAACATGGTCATTAATACACAAGGAGAGAAACCTTTGTTACGAAGACATGTCATTTTAAACACGAATTTAAATCTGTACTGTCTTAGTTGTTGGGGGGAGGTTCACCATCCGGAGGTGGCTTCCCGCGCAGCTTTACTTCTAGGAATTGCAGGTTGCGATCTCTGCACAAATCTCTGCGTACTCCAGCTTTTCTGCCTTCAGACCAGACCGGCGGCTGGAGATCTCATGTGCCCAGTTTCGGCAGGGAGCCCGGGGGTCCAGGAGGCCCAGGATGGTTCCAGAATTCATAGAAAGAGGGCAGGCAGGCCAGCTTCGCAGAAGGCGTGGGCCTAGGTTCCCAGGGGTGGCGGCCATGATGGGCCGCCGCGGCTCTGCCCCATGGCCCTGCCTTGTCTGCTGCCCAGTTCGCAGTGGCCGAGCAGCGTGGAGGGATCACACGTCCAGTGCCCTGCGCCACGCGGTGGAGAGCCGGCTCCTGTGGGCTGGCCTCGGGCTCTTGCGTGTTAGCCTCGGGCTCTTGCGTGTTGGCCTCGGGCTCCAGGGGCTCTTGTGTGCTGGTGTCGGCCTCCTGCAGGCTGCGGGGCTGCGGGGCTGCGGGGCTGCGGGCGCGGTGCGCCGGGGTTGTCTGGGCGCAGCTGGCTGGCTGGCTGTTTAACCAGGTGGAAACGGCAGCTCCGTGCCTCGCCTCCCGCCCGCTGGCTCTTCCCGCTGGCTGTTCTGAGTTCGCCTGAGTGAGTGGAAACCACAGAGTGGTCCAGAGATAAATGTTCCAGAAACAGCAAAACAGTCTCGTGAAGAAAGAGCAGAGGCCTTTGGAGATCTCTTCACAAGCAGAAGAGAAGGCCATAGTGCATAGGTAGCCAAATTGTCTTTACTTATCTGAGAGATGCGCAGGTCAGGTCCACATGGGCGCCATTTGTTGTTAAAATTCGTAGGCTCTTGCCGGGCTGGCTTGCTTCAAGGTGGGTAACAGAGACGCGGAGACAACGGCTGGGCAGGGAAGCTGTATTTCTTTATTCAGGAACAACGATTCATAAACTAAGACAAACTAATCACCAAACAGAACTCTGCTGTCTCTTTGCGGCGGCACAAACACTCTCTCTTACTCTTGAACTCAGGAACTGTCCAACTCTGGCACTCTGGAACTCTCGTACTTGAGAGCCCTCTGAAACTCTGGCACACTGGAACTCTCTTTTACTCTGTAACCCTGAAACTCTCGAACTCAGGAACTCAGGAACTCTCGGACTCAGGAACCCTCTCTCGGGGTTTCTTGGGGCGGGGCCAAGCAGGCCCGCGAAATTAATAGGACTGATCCAATTCTCTTGGCAGGGGAGGGCTAGAACAAACCAATGTAAAACATACGACAGAGAACATTCACCTAGAAATGGTCAGTCTTTCTCTAATGTCTCATGAATTTGGCTTTACTAAAATATGGCTGGACTCCATTTTTTCTGGCATTTTCAAAGCTGTACCCATGCTTCAAGGTCATGAGATAATTCTCCTAGTTCTCTAGCGCTTCTTTCAGTTCCTCTGGTACATCAGCTTATAAAATAAATGCTACCCCACTTCACTGTAACTATCTGCAGGCATTTTACTCTTCCTATTCCTGTACTAATGAAGTGTTTCCCATGACTTCTTAGAGGAACGTAAAAAAATAAATAAATAAAAGTTATTCAACCTTCACATTTCTTCTCTGATTCATCACCTTGATCATTTCCTTCATCACACTGATACTGTGAAATGTTTCATTCATTTTTCATTTACTTAATGTATATTTCTCTCACTAGAATAAGTTAAGAGTTCTTGTCTGTTTCACAGATGTAGCCTTACTGGCTCTTAAATAAATGACTCTCTTAAGTAAAAATTCTGTCAACCTGAAATTAGGTTAAATATTTATATATCTACTTTACAGTTATATGAAATTCAAGTTTGTTTTCTTTTTGCAGAGCCAGGGACTGACATATACATAGCTTTATTGTTCTTGACCACTTTTAGAGAGAGAGATAGTATCAGAGGGGTTCACTGGTTATACAACTGGTAGAATGTCTGTGTTATAAAGTGCAAGGACCCCAGGTTCAAACCTCTAGTCCCCACTAGGACGGGGAAAGCTTCATGAGCAGTGAAGCAGTGCTGAAGATCTCCCCCCCTTCTCCCCTTCAATCTCAATTTCTTTCTGTCAGTAGTAAATAAATAAATTTTAAAAACCCGTTTAAAAAGCACAGCTACACAGATTCCTCCAGTTCTATTGTTCATACCGTGTAGTGTTAGTGTTCAAATCTGGGTCATGTACATTACAAGTGCCCAATCTGGTGAGCTGTCTATGTATCCCCAGAATTTTAACTTGATATTCTACCCCAATAACCAATTACTTTCAGGTCCAATCATAGAATAATATACTTCCTCCTCACTAGCCTGCCAGGCCTCAAATAATATGTCATATACACATACAAGGTCCATTTTATAACTCTATTTAGTTACTTGCATGCATTTATCTAATTGTTTTGCAAAGTAATGTACTGTGGTTTCATTAACTTTATAATACCTGATAGGGTAAATCACTACATTTTCCTTTAAGCTTTTCAAAGGAAGTATTTTTCATGTGAACATCGAGTTCAAGCTATTGGGGTACAGTGTAGGTCAACAGTCCAACAAGTCATGAAGGCAAATATATAAATTTAATTGCATAAAAACATGAACATCTATACATTGAAAACCATCAGAGATAAACTGGGGGAAATGTTTGACCAACACTTAGCAGCATTTGCATAAAAGTAAAATGCTAAGTTCTCATGATATCAGGCCATACTACTCCCTACATGCTCTGGCAGAATCAGCCCCTCCCAGCTTAAGATGCTGAACTGCCATTGAATGCTCATGGGAAGAAAGGGCTGCTCAAGTCCGCCTTTTTTTGTTATTGTCTATGAGCCAACTAAAAGAGAGAACATGAATCTTGAACACAACCAGAATTTGAATGTGTCTACCATCTGACCATCTAGCTGTTCAGAAGGGAGAAGAATGAGGACTATGTCTAGAAGAAATAACCTAAATGTAGAGATGATGGAGACTAGATCTAAAGAAAGTGTGAAGCTGACTAGACCATATTTTGCTATAGCACCACCTTCTTCTTTGAAGCACATATGTTGTCTGAGGAAAGAATTGTGGCCTACTTACGCACCATATTTTAAAATGGAAAGTCTTTCCTGAGGAGGTGATGAAGAGACACTAAAGCAATCTATTTGTAAGCCAGTTAGAACAGCCCCCATCTTGACAGAGAACAGGATCAGAGGCAGGCTGTCAAGAGGTCTTGAGTCAAAGGAGTGCTTGTGATGGAAAGGTATGGATTCTGATCTTTATGGGGGCTCCTATCCTTTTTTGATAAAATTTCTATAAAGTAATATTGCAGGGTCAGGTGGTGACACATTTGTTTAAGTGCACATACTACAATGCACAGAGAACTGGATTCATGCCACTGGTCCCCATCTACAGGGGGAAAGTTTCATGAGTGGGGAAGCAGTACTGCAGGTGTCTCTTTGTCTCTTTTTTCTTTTTTATTGCTATAAGATCTCTCTCTATTTCCTTATCTCCCTATCTCTTCTCAGTTTCTCTCTAGCAAATAAACAAATAATTTTTTTAAAAGTATTAAAGGAAGAATAAGAGAAAATAATATGACAAGAGTGGCCGTAGATATTCTTTATCAAGATAAGCAAGTTTCTGAACAACAAGATTTGGGGAACTGCAAAAATAAATGTAATCACAAAAATTAGGACACTATAGGGAGATAAGAAAATGTAATCATGTGAGAACTGTCTTGTAAATAATTGTATCCATGTAAAATGATTTTGAGAGAAAAACAGAAAATGTACTCATGACCAAAAAAAGTCAGTTAATGAGCTTAAAATACATATTGTTCTTTTTAAAAATATTTATTTATTTATTCCCTTTTGTTGCCCTTGTTGCTTTATTGTTATAGTTATTATTGTTGTCGTTGTTGGATTGGACAGAGAGAAATGGAGAGAGATGGGGAAGACAGAGAGGGGGAGAGAAAGACACCTCCAGACCTGCTTCTGATCCTGTGAAGCGACTCCCCTGCAGGTGGGGAGCAAGGGGCTTGAACCAGGATACTTATGCCGGTCCTTGTGCTTTGTGCCACGTGCGTTTAACCCGCAGCACTGCCGCCCCACTCCCTACAAATTGTTCTTACCATTAAAACTAAGAAAGGACTTATTTTCTTATAGGAAAAAAGTTAAAAGACATCAAGAGATAGTTTACTGTCAAAGGAAGCAAATCAGAATGACACCAAACATTTCCTGAAATATTTTTTTTTTTTAACTGAGGCCTATTAAAAAGCAACAAAACAGAAAAAAAAAAAAAGCACCTCTTTTTTGCCTAATGTCAGGGAATATTTACCTTACTGAGACAGTCTCTGATTTCTCAAATATGGGACCTGTAAAATCTAACAACATCATTAACACTTATCTTACTAGCTATTTCTTCAGAATTTATCATCCCTTGCCCAGATTCCTTTGTTTTGTCTACATGGAACTTTATTGTTTCTTTGTTCTAGAGATAGAAAAGTCTGGTGTTACTTCTTTTTGTTTTATTTTCATTAGAGTAATACAGAGATAAAGAGAAAGACCAGAGCACTGTTCATCTGTGGATTATAATGGTGCTGAATTTTTAACCAGGGACTTCAAAGCCTCAGGCTAAATCTTTTGCATAACCATTACACTGTCTCTCCAACTCCTTCTTGATCTGAAGTCTCTGTATATGCATATACTTGATATATGCAATAATTCAATAAAATTTGTATTTCCCTGTTTATTTCTGTCAGTTTAATTTGCAGACCAAGCCAGGAACCCCAAGATGGTCAAAGAAAATGTTTACTTCCCTATACAAAGAAATAAAAACATATGACTTTAAAAACATATATATTTAACTTAAACAGGAGCCAAGAAATAAAATAATAAAGCATATTTTATTTTATTTATTTATTATTGGATAGAGACAGAGAGTAATTGAGAAGGGAGAGAAAAATAGAGAGGGAAAGAGACAGAGAGATACCTGCAGCTCTGCTTCACCACTCATGAAGCTTTCCCCTTCATGTGGAGACCAGAAACTTAAACCTGAGTTTTTTTTTCTCATTGTAATGTGTGTGTTTAGCTAAGTACACCACAGCTTAGCCATTAAAAAATATATATCATTAATAATTGAACTAATATATGGAAAATGGTATGAAATACATGATAAATATATATAACAGGATAGATTAAAAAAAAAGAGTACCTAAGAGCTCTGTTAGGAATAAAACTGATGCAAGTTTTTTTTTAAACTTTTTTTTTCCTTTTTTTATTTTTTATTATTTATTTATTCCCTTTTGTTGCCCTTGCTGTTTTATTGTTGTAGTCACCATTGACGTCACTGTTGTTGGATAGGACAGAGAGAAATGGAGAGAGGAGGGGAAGACAGAGAGGGGGAGAGAAAGATAGACACCTGCAAACCTGCTTCACCGCTTGTGATGCGACTCACCAGGGGAGTCGGGGGCTTGAACCGGGATCCTTACGCCGGTCCTACGCTTTGCGCCACCTGCGCTTAACCTGCTGCGCTACAGCCCGACTCCCGATGCAAGTTTTCTAAGAGGAGATTAGGTGAGAAATACTGAAATATTTTTAAAATTCTGATGTTTTTAATGAATTTCTATTTATATTTTACTAGAAAAATATGCATCTATTCAATAGAGAAGCAGAGCCTGACTCTGGCATATGTAATATCGCATGTCAAATTTAGAATCTTATGGATCAACTAGTATTCTTTTAATCCAAAATTTTCATGTGGAAGGGGTGAATATTTCCAAAGATAATTATTGAAATATTTTCATAATGAAAGTATTGAAAATTTAAATATCTATGAAATGGTCAAATAATTAAGATAACATAAGTATTGCAGAATCATTAAATTAGTGTTTCAAAGTTACAAATAAAATGAGAAAAAAGGAATAAGAGCAACACTGTCTAGAATGACAACGTGATTACTTATAAGACATAAGATCATGGAACTATACCTTTGACATCATTCAGGTTCTGCAATCATGTTAAAATAAATTAAAATTCATGGGAGTCGGGTAGTAGCGCAGTGGGTTAAGCGCACGTGGCGCGAAGCACAAGGTCAGGCATCAGGATCCCAGTTAGAGCCCCCGGCTCCCCACCTGCAGCTGAGTCGCTTCACAGGCGGAGAAGCAGATCTGCAGGTGTTTATCTTTCTCTCCTCCTCTCTGTATTCCCCATCTCTCTCCATTTCTCTCTGTCCTATCTAACAATGATGACATCAATAAAAACAATAATAACTACAATAAAACAAGGGCAACAAAAGGGAAAATAAATAAAATATTTAAAAAAATTTTAAAGAAAATAAATTAAGATTCAGAAAGGAAATTAAGAAAATGATAGGAAAAATTACTCCCCCAAGTCAAACAGCAGCAGAAGCAAGACTGGAATTCTAGTCCCTTAGCTCCCCATTTGTAGTATCATTTATAGGAATTGTTCACATGAATCTCCTGTCACCATGTGTTCTTAGGAATTTTCCATCTGTCCCTATATCACCAAATAATTCTTTTCATTAACTTTTAGTATTTTGTGGTTCTGTTTAACTACCTTCCAATCCACAACTAGTTGGTAAAGGAAATCCCTTTACCACAATCCATAACTAGTTGGTAAAGGAAATCCCTTTCAATCCACAACTAGTTGGTAAAGGAATCCACAATCCACAACTAGTTGGTAAAGGAAATCCCTTCCAATCCATAACTAGTTGGTAAAGGAAATCCCTTTTATAACAATGTGATTTCCTTCTGTGGTCTTTTGTTCCCATCTATATAATACCATTAATACTTTTAGAAATATTCATTTCTGAAAGAGATATACTTGTACCTTTTCAAACGCAACTAATTGAAAAATATTATTATTAGGTAGTATTTTCTCCATAAAGTATCAGAATTATAATTTAAAATTCCAACTGATGTTCATAGATAAATAATCATTTTATAAATTCAGTCCTAAGGTATGTTTTACAATTTACAGGGGATAATGTTTATAGTACACATGGGTTGTTGACACATGTACAGTTTCTCACCTGCTTGTGTCTGCACAATACTCTCAACCCCCCCCCATTTAGCTATCCCTCCACCATCATGCACTGGGGCTCCAAAGCCCCCCGCTTGCATAAAATCCCTTTTTGTTCTCCCCAGAGTCCTGTGCTTTTGTGATATACATGCAACCCAGTCCAAATTTTTCTTTTTTTAAAAGTATTTTTAAATATTTGTTTATTCCTTTTTTGTTGCCCTTGTTGTTTTATTGTTATTGTTATGTCATTGTTAGATAGAACAGAGAGAAATAGAGAGAGGAGGGGAAGACAGAGAGGGGGAGAGAAAGACAGACACCTGCAGACCTGCTTCACCACCTGTGAAGCGACCCTCTGCAGGTGGGGAGCTGGGGCTAGAACTTGGATCCTTATGCTTATCTTTGCATTTTGCACTACCAGTCCAAGTTTTGCTTTGTGGTTTCCTGTTCTTATGTTCTTCCTAGGAATGAGATTTGTATTCATCCTTCTATATTTGGCTTATCTCACTTTACATGATTCCTTCAAGCTTCATCCAAGATAAGATGAAGAAGATGAATTCATCATTTTTTATATAAGTGTATATTAACAACATTCTGCCACCAAAGATCTGTGTCCCTACCCCACCTCCCTATAGGGAAGCTCAAAATATACCCTCACCCTCCAACCAAAGTTTGTTTGTTTGTTTTACTTTGATGCAATATTCCAAACTATGTCAAATTCTACTGTGCATTTCCCTTTCTGTTCTGAGATAAGTCAGAGAGAGATGAGTATGGGATGAACACATCATAAATAGAAGTTGAGAAATAAGAATTCATTATTTATAATTTGAGAAACTGGAACTTTCCCCTTTTAGTCAGGTGCAATACAGGACTGCCAACTGTCACTGTTACTATTCAACATAGTGTTGGAAGTCCTAGCCATTGCAGTAAGTGAAGAGAAAGGAATTAAAGAAATACAAATTGGAAGAGATGTAAGATTGTCATTACTTGCAGATGGACTCCAGCAGGAAACTTTGGGACATTAAAAATATATTGATAATGGGGTCCAGGCAGTAACACAGTGAGTTAAGCACACATGGCACTAAGTGCAAGGACCAGCATTAGGATCCCAGTAGGAGCCCCTGGTTCCCCACCTGCAGGGGGGTCACTTCACAAGTGGTGAAGCAGGTCTGCAGATGTCTCTTCACCTCTCTGTCTTACCCTCCTCTCTTGATTTCTCTCTATCCTATGCAATAACAATGACAGCAATAATAATAATAACAACAATGATGATAAAACAACAAGGGCAACAAAAGAGAAAAAAATGGTTGCCAGGAGTGGTGGATTCGTAGTGCAGGCACAAAATCCCAGGAAAAACCCTGTAGGCCAAAAATTTATATATATAGGCATTTTACAAAATTAATATACAAAAACCAGTGGAATTCCACTATTAGAAGAAGGAAAAGTAATAAATTGATCCCATTTACCATAGCAGCAAAACTAATAAAATATCTAGGAATAAGCTAAGTCTTTTGTAATACTATTAACATAAATTGTGCTGGAAACAATTGTAGATCACTGCATAGGTTGGCTGCTTTAACTTCTCTTGTGAGTACATCAGAGTTCTGAGTTTAGCTCAACTGTATTATTAATATTACCTGGTTACCAAGAAACATAATCTTGGGAACTACTTAAAATTCCTCTCAAACTGGGGGTCAGGCGGTGGCGCACTGGGTTAAGCGCACATGGCGCAAAGCGCAAGGACCGGCTTAAGGATCCCCGTTGGAGCCCCCAGCTCCCCACCTGCAGGGGAGTCGCTTCACAGGCTGTGAAGCAGGTCTGCAGGTGTCTTTCTATCCCTGTCGCTGTCTTCCTCTCCTCTCTCCATTTCTCTCTGTCCTATCCAACAACGAACAACATCAACAATGGTAATAATAATAACCACAACAAGGCTACAACAACAGGGGCAACAAAAGGGGGAAAAAATGGCCTCCAGGAGCAGGGGAATTAATGGTGCAGGCACCGAGCCCAACAATAACCCTGGAGCAATAATCCTCTCAAACTTAGTTATTGACATTCTTTCAAGGTAATTTTGTAAAAGATATGTATAGTTTTGTTTCAGTTTAAATTCAGCCATGAGCAGTAGCAAACAGATAAAGTAAAGTAGGAAAGAGTTGAGTCAACATTTAGTTACTAGGATAACAACTAAGTTTAACCATTAAGAACATGCAATCTTCACCCATTCTAGATCATTAAGTTCAAATTCATGAGGTCTGCCTATAAAATCCACACTTAGACTATAACTTCTCAAATAATTGAAAATATAAATGTTATCCATAAATGTAAAGAAATTGGTCTATTTTTTCTGTTTTTTATCTCTGCTAAGATATTTATTATCTACTATTTTATTACTAAATATACTACTCTCTATTTTAGTATATATCAATCTTGAGACTCCAAATTAATTTAGAAATAAATTTTATGTTTTTGACCCCATCCTAGCAGGATTTTAAAAATAAAACAGTTGTTTATTACATACTTATTTGTTAGTCTGAAAAAACCTTTATACTCAGCAAACTCAGATTATTTGTGGGACAAGAGCAAAAAGACTAAAACCTGTGTTAGTGGGATAGCATTGTAGTCCTAAGCATTCAAACTTTTCCTCCCCTATATTACTCCCAAGTGAGATTAAGATGTAGCCTCACCTTCTTTACCTCATTTTGTATGGAGTTTGAAGGAATCCTGTTAAATGAGATAAGTCAGAAAGAGAAGGATGAATATGGGATGCTGCCATTCATAGAAGTTGATAAATAAGAACAGAAAGGGAAAGGCAAAGCAGAACTTGAACTAGACTTGGAGTGCTATATCAAAGTAAAAGATCCTTGCTGGGGGGTGGATTCTTAGGTCCACTAGAGGGGGGGGGGGTGGAGATTGGAAAGGAAGGGAAGGCAGGAGCATAGAAAAAAATTGAGCAAATACATATAGATAGTTAAAGAAATAATAGTCAACACATATTTGTGACCTTGGGAGAACTACTGCATTTCCAATGGAGAGAATAGGGACTAGAGCTCTGGTGGTGGGAATGTTGTAGAATTATATCCCTGTTGTCTCATAATTTTGTAAATCAATAATAATAATTATAATAGATGTTTCTTCACTCACCTAATCTACTCACCATTGAAAGGAGAATGGGAAACATGTCACTTGGTATAATAAGGGGAGATTACATAGCTAATATACAGGGAAGAAAGTGTAAGGAGAATTTTGAAGGAATTTCTTTCTCTGTATTTTTGGTTCCTTTAGCTGCTCCAAAAATAAAGTTATATAAGGAATACTAGAAAAAAAATGTTCTAGCTTTGTGGATATAGAGATCATTTAGTATAGAGTCTAGTCTAGTAAGTGACCAAAATGAGTGGTAGTCTCTAGAAAAATGTTGCAACAAATTTGTGGAAAGAGAGGACAATATTATTTGATATGGATTGGGAGAGGCATACGGGAAAGTGGGTCCTATCCAAGGGTTCCAGGACTGGGGGAAGTAGGGGCTCTATAGTGGAGATGTGAGGTTCCTGCTGTCTTAGGGTTCAAAAAGAATCGATAGTTAATGTTATCATCACATTATTTGGTAATTGGGTTAACTTTGAAAAGTCCTTTTGTTATGGTTTGCTGTACAATACCCAATATCTTGTATATAGCTGTGCTATTGGATGCTTCTGATCTACTTAGTCAGAAAGATAAAGATGAGTATGGGATGATCTCACTCATCAACAGAAGCTGACTAAGAAGATCTGAAAGGGAAACTAAAAGCAGGACCTGACCAAATTATAAGTAGGGCACCAAAGTAAAAACCCTGTGGTGAGGGGTAGACATGCAGCTTCCTGGGCTAGTGGGGGGTGGGAGTGGGTGGGAGGGATGGGTCACAGTCTTTTGGTGGTGGGAATGGTGTTTATGTACACTCCTAGCAAAATGTAGACATATAAATCACTAGTTAATTAATATGAGAGGGGGAAAATCAATTGTATGTCTCAAAGTTTTTCAAAACACAAACTGAATCTTTTAAATATATAGGCAAACAACTTTATTTATGAGGAAAAAAATGAGTAATTCCCCAGACATATTTTACAAGGCTAGCATTGTCTGATTTTCAAACCATAGAAGAACAATACAAAAATAAGAAAGTTATAGATTGATATATCACATATGCAGAAATCCTCAAAGCTTATGCAAACAATGAATTTCAGTAGAGAAGTAGATAACACAATCATATTTATAAGCTCCTCAGGAACTAATAAAATACCTCATATTAAACAAATATCAATGGAAGTAAGAGATCTATACATTGAGAACTTAAACATTGCTCAAAGAAATAAGCAAGACAAAATAAATTAATATATTGTTAATAGTAGCAATCTTATTTCTAAAGCTACCCAAGTCCAACACAATCTCTGTAAAAATCCCAGTGGCATCTTCAAGGAAATAGAAAAAGCAATTTTAAAATGTGTATGGAACCACAAAATATCTAAAATAAAGCAATTCTGAAAAAATAATCTATCAATAAATCCACACATATATGTCATTAGAATAGCTAATTTACTAAAGCTCATACAACAAATAAAGTTTTTCTTCAACAAATGGTGTTTGGCAACCTGTAGATCTACATGCAAAGCATGAGGAAGGGCCTAGATAATTATTTAAGGCCAAAAATAAAAATTAACTCAAGATAGATTAAAGTATCCAATATAAGAAATGAAACTAAGAAGTGCTTTGAATAAAACAGACAATATACTCCAGCATTATAAACACATTTTTTTGAGGGAGAACTGGAATACAACATCAAAGAAAACAAAATCTAAACTTAATAGTGTGAGAATGTCAAATAAGAAATGTTTTTGTACAGTGAAAGTAATCAAAACAGGTCCAGATGGTGGTACACCTGGTTGAGAACACATATTATAGTGTGCAACGACTCAGGTTCAAGCCCCCCGTCCCCACCTGCAGAGGAAATGCTTTGCAAGTGGCGAAGCAGTGCTGCTGGTGTCTCTCTGTCCCTCTCCCTATCTACCCCCTCCCCTATCGATTTCTGGCTGTCTCTATCCATAAGTAATAAATATAATAAAAATATTTTTAAAAAACAGAAAGAAAGAAACCAAAACAAAAATTCATGTTAGCAACTTAATAACTGGAAGTAGGTATTTGTACATTACACATAAGACACGAGCTTAATATTCAAAATATATAAGGAATTCATACAACTTAACACCATAAGAATAGTAAAGCAAATGCACAGACTTTCAAATAGGATGCAAAAATGGTCAATATGGAAAAAAATTGTTCATGGGAAGAAATGAAAAGTGCTCAACTTCACCTATTATCGAAATACAAATATAAGCCACAGTGAGATATCACCTCACACCTTTGAGGATGGCATATCACAAAGGCTGGCAATAACATGTTTTGACAAGGATGTGGAGGAAAAAGGAACTTTTGTACACTATAGATGAAAGTGTAAGCTGATGCAACCTCAATGGAAAATGAAACAAATATTCCTTACAGACTAAACACAAATGTCATAATAATCCACAATATTAGGGTTGAATGGTGGTGCATCTTTTTGTTGTTGTTGTTGTTGTTGGATAGGACAGAGAAAATTGGAGAGAGGAGGGGAAGACAGAGAGGGGGCGAGAAAGATAGACAGACATCTGCTGACCTGCTTCATTACTTTTGAAGTGACCCTCCTGCAGGTGGGAAGCCGGAGGCTCAAACCAGGATCCCTACGCTGTTACGTGTGCTTTGCGCCATGTGCCCTTCACCCAATGCGCAACTGCCAGGCCCCCTCTTTTTGTATTTTTTAAGGTACATCTTGAAATGTTCAGGGACCCACATTCAAACTCACGATTCCCATCTGCAGGGGGACACTTCATAAGAGGTGAAACAGTGCTGCAGATATCGCTCTCTCGGCTGCTACGGTCATTTACTATGACCTCTCATAGGTAGTGGCAATTTTTTACTAGTGACTTAATACTGATTTACAAAATTATAAGACAATAGGGGAATAACTTCATAACATTCCCACCACCAGTTCTGTGTCCCCATTTCCTCCATCAGAAACTGCAGTAGTTCTGCCATGGATTAAATTTATAACAATCTACATAACTATATATTAATATATATATTGGCATATATCTATATAAAATTGCCAAGTATATATTTTTATAGGGTCCTGCCTTCATTTCTTTTTGTTAAGAGTGTCTGATTTTTTCATTATTATTATCATTATTTATTGGATAGAAACAGTTAGAAATTTAGAGAGAAGAAGGAGACAGACAGGAAGATAGAAGGACAACTACAGTACTGTTTCACCATTCATAAAGCTTTTCCCGTGCAGGTGGGAACCAACGGCTTGAACCCAGGTCCTTGAGCATTGTAACACGTGTGCTTAACCAAGTCACCACCACCTGGCCCCTCATTTGCTTTCTACGTCAAACCTACACCTATTATTATTTCTGAATGTCCTTCTTCTCCCCCCCTTTTTTTTCTTTTTCTCTTTCAAATAAGAGAAACACTGTCTGACTTCCTCTGGCGTTTTCCAGATTTGCTCCCCTTTCAATGATGGTATAAAAATAAGGTTCTCAGTGACAAATGCTTTTGGGTCCTTGTGGAATTGGGATTCAAAACCTATGTTTTTGTTTGTTTGTTTCCCTCTCTTTTACCCCTCTAGGAGTGTGGAGCAAAGTTATTTTTGGGGAGCAGAAGGTAGGAGTTCTAGCTTCTATAACTGTTTCTCTGCTGTACATGGGCATTGGAAGGTCAATCCATACTCCCTGCCTGTTTATATTTTTCCCTAGTGTGGTAGGGTTCGGGAGAGGTGATGTTTCAGGATACATTGTTGAGGTCACTACCAAGGGAGGTTAAGATGGAATCAGTAGCACCTGCAACTGGATTACTGAAAGGAAGTTAGATATAAAACAGGGCCAAATGTTTAATAACAGGAACCAAAAAGTGTTCTCATTGTTTTCTATCTTCACTCGTTTCTCTTGGTCTTTATACAATAAATAGTATATAAAGTATTTTTAAAATAATCCACAATATCTCTATTCATTTTACATCTAAATTATGTGTTTTTTATTCTTTCAATTTTCATTTTACAGATAGAGGGTGAAATGCAGAAAGGGAGAGAGATAGAAAAGAGACCACAGCACCACTTCACTACTTGTGAAATTACGTCTTTGCATGTTTCTCCCAAGTGGTGGGTAAAGACTTGATCCTGGGTTTTCATATATGGTAAATTGTGTGTTTTATGAGGTGAGCTATCTCCCAGCTCCCAAATTATATTTGTTTTCTTGTCTTCCCTTCCTTTCTATATTACCTGTCATCTATCAATCTATCTATCTATCTATCATCTATATAATCTCACTGTTGAGTCTTCAATGCTCTGGGCTAACTTCTTTAGATAAAAGAGAGAAAGTACATGTGTTTCTGTGAGAGAGAAGGGGGGGGAGATGGAACACAACAATGAGGCTTTCTTTAGTACAGTAGTTCTCCCATGTAATGTACCAGGGCCTTGAACTTGGGTTGCACAAATGGCATAGCAGATGACCTATCAGGTGAGTTATCGCACAGATTCTTCATTTTTTCACATCAAAAATGAATTATCTACCTGGAAGTGTTTTAAGTTCTGTATGAGATAAATACTTTGTGAGTGAATAATTAACTTAAGGGGGAATAATTTTTTGACTTTTTTGCATTTTGTATTTATGTGTTCAATAACAGTATTTGTGGCAACTTGTTTATACTTGTGAAAAGTGTTTTAATTATAACTTTCAGATTGTCTTCAAATATTTATTCTATTGTCATCATTGTTGCAATTTCTATTTTCTTGAAATTTATACTGTTTCTTATAAATGTTGTGAGTTATTTATAAGATAAATTAACATTTGAGCCAATTGTTATTATTTGTTTTACCAGAGCACTCTGTTCAGCTGCCAGGGATTGAATCTGGGTCCTCTCATTCTTCAGGAATTAAAGTCTGTTTTGCTGCTAATGATGCCCTTTCACTCAACCCTCAGACAATTACTTAGAGTAAAAGATATTACTTGGTTTTATACCATGATATTTATGTACTATAAATGCTAATGTCCCTAAAAAGATTATTTTCATTTTATAATTGTGTGTGTGTTTTAAAAACTCCCTTAACAAGTCAAAATGACTAGCAATTGCATTTCCTTGTGTTAATTTTAATTTTAATTAATTTATTTATTTTTAACCAGAACACTGTTCAGTTCTGGCTTATTGTGGTGCAGGGGACTGAACCTGGGATGTTAGAGTCTCAGGCATGAGAGTCTGTTTTGCATAACCATTATGCTATCTACCCTCTGCTTCTTGTGCTAATTTTTCATTATTTCTTGTATCCCTTTTCTTCCCTGCCACATCAGCTCTGTGATACATTTGTAGATATTTATCTGTAAATGACATTTATCTTTGTAGAATCAAGCTGCAAAGTTAAGTGGTGATATATTCTAAAGGAAAAAAAAATTATCAGATTTCATCATTGAGACATAATTCCCCAACATTCTGTAGTAGTATGTTCTTCTCTCTTCTGAGTTTCTGAATAGTCTTTGTTAAGTTGTACCCCATTGAAGATTCAACCTGCATTGTCCTTTGCTTCATTTCCTTAGAGTACATCTATGAGTGAGATCACCCGGTATTTATTCTTCTCCAGCTAGCTTAACTGAATCAACATGATTGCCTGTAGTTCATTTCATGCTGCAGAGAAGGAGAATATATCATTGTTTCTTACAGTTGTGTAGCAATCCATTGTGTTTATATGCCACAACTTCTTTAACCATTCATCTGTGTTTAGACATTTGAATTGTTTCCAAATATTTGCTATTAAAAATAGGACTGTCATCAACATGCATGTATATTGATCTTTTTTGGATAGATAAATGAGAGAGGAATCACTGAGTTATATAGGTTGATTTTTTAAATTTTTTTACAAAATAGAAATATTGACAAGACCAGAGGATAAGAAGGATACAATTCCACACAATTCCCACCACCAGAGTTCCATACTGTTTTCTGCAGTGGTTATGCTAATTTGCACACCCACAAATAATGTTGGAAGGGTTACTTTTCACAGAGATGTTATTTTTGCTCCCTCTTTTCTTTGCATATCTGCTCAGTTTTTGGTTTGCATTTTCTTTCATCTCATATATTTTTTTCAACAGGAATGATTTTCTTTGTTTTCTTCATCTTGTAAATTTTACTTTTAATTTTACTTTTACTTTTTCTTTTTTGTTTTCTTCATCTTGTAAATTTTGCTGTTTCCTACTATAAAGTATTATCTGATCCCCTGTTTCTCCTCATGGTCATATCTGAGTTCATAATGAACTCCTAAATACTTCTTTTTAAATTCTTGTTTTGTTTGCCTTCTCTGCATAGCTCTCATCCTATAAATATAACTTTTAGAAATATTTGTATTAATGATTGACAAGATTGTGGTACATGGGGATACAATTCCCACCACTAGAGTTCCATATCCCCTCTCCTCCACTGGAAGTTTCTTTATCTCTCTGGGAGTATGGGCCAAAGATATTTATGGGGAGCAGAGTATAGGAGGTCTGGCTTCTGTTGCTTCTCTGCTGTACATGGGTGTTGACAATAAACATATCTTTAAAAACATGAGGACTGAGCAGTGCCATATCTGGCTAAGCACATATATCACCATGTGGAAGGACCTGGGTTCGACCCTCCCAGTCCCCATCAGTATAGGGGAAGCTTCACAAGTGGTAAAACAGTACTTCAGATTCTGTTTTTCTCTCTTCATCTTTATCTGCTGTTCCCCTGTCAGTTCCTATCTCTGTCAAAAAATGCAAATAAAATATAATAGTAAAATATATTACTGATACCACCATAAACCGAAGCTTGTAATCTGGTAATAGTGCATGTTTCTGGCACCACCATAAGTCAAAGCAGTGACTTGGTAAGAAATAATGTACGGAAACCACAAAAGAGGGGGCTAGGTGTTGGTGAACCTGATTAAGCCAACATAGTACTAAGCACAAGGGCCCAGGTTCAAGCACCTGTTCCCCACCTATAGGGAGTCTTCCTCATGAGCAGTTAAGCAGGTCTGTAGGTGTCTCTCCTTGTCTCTCCCTCTCTATTTGGCCCCTCCTCTCTCAGTTTCTCTCTGTCCTATCCAATAAAATGAAAGATATAACAGCCAGAGTAATGGATTTATAGTGCCAGCACAGAGCCCTAGTAATAATTGTCATCAGAGTTTGGCCCTCCAGTATGCCGGGCTAGCTTCACGGCGGTAGACAGATGACCACGGGGCACACAGCTGAGCAGAGAAGCAGTATTTCTTTATTCATGAGCAAATGGTTCAAAAAACTAATCTAAACTAATCTGTCCTGCATCCTTCTCCTCTGGCAGCAGCGGCAGGAACTCTGGAAGTATCTGGGATGGGGGCAGGGAGAAGGGAGAAGTGCGAAAAGACAAAGACTAAACCACAATCTCCTGGAGGCAGGGGGAGTGAGACCAAACCAATGTGAAGCATACCAACAATTCCCCCTTTTCTTTTTAACTAATTGACCATAGTATCAGGAGTGTGGGGTGAACAGAAACCTATACCGTACAGGCATTTTTTTTTTAAAAAGAAACTGGCACAAACATGGAGGAACAAGTAAGCGAGCAACTAGAACCAGTGTGATGCCAAGGGAAGACCTGAAGGGGGGCGTTTCTTGCCTCTGTGGGAAAGGCTTTGTCAAGCTGAAGGACCTTTCTTGCCTCTCTGGGCTTTTCTTGCCTCGGCGGGCGTTTCCTGACTCTGTGGGCATTACCTAGCATGGGAGGATATGGCAATTGAGTCCCATGGCAGCTGGCTGCAGTCAGTCTTTGAGAAACCCAGCAGCATAAAGGGAAGCTTCTAGTTTTGTACAAAGTGTCCAAGAGGTGTACCAGTAAGTCTGATAGAAGTGCCAGTCCAAAGCAGATGTCCATGGAAGAATGCCAGGGGGTGGAACACTGTATGAGGAAGGTCAGCTGCTAGAATTCTGCTTTTCTGTAGAGAACTTGACAGCTGCAATTCACTTACTTATGAAACAAAACTTGTAGCAGGTTAGAAGTTTACCACAATTGATAACTCTATTACAATTGGAAGTCTTTTTTAGCATAATTATAAGGTTGTTTAAAGTTTAAACAATAAAATGTGGAAAGGTAAACAGAAGAACCATGGAAAAAAAGCCTCAGGCATGAGAATCATTATTATAACCATTGTGCAATCTAACGTTCCTGATTGAGAAGGTATTTGAGAGCTTTACATATCAATAACATCTTATTTAACCTTTTGTTACACCCATTCAAGATGGAGACACACCCTAGGTGTGCTCAGGATTTTTAGACCAACTTAGTTAAAATATATTGATTTTTTAACTAATTTTTGCCTCAGACTTTAAATGTCAGTTAATTTTACCTTTATGAGAATTATGTTGATAACTTTTTTCATGTAACTTTGCCTGGTAATAATGTAGCCTTAAAGTTACATTTCTAACCTTAAAGTTAATGTTTACCAAACTTCAAATACACACATAAACATGGTCTTACATACGCAAGGAGAAAAACTTTTGTTACAAAGACATGTCATTTTAAATACAAATTTAGATCTGTACTGTCTTAGTTGTTCGGGGGGGGGGTGTTGTCCAGCGGTGGCCTTTGTGTAGCTTCACCTTCAGGAAGTGCAGGATGTCTGCATATTCTAGCTCCTCTTCCTTCATAGCTGAGCTGGGGATCTCGGCCAGGTGGCTCAGTCCCGGCAGGGAGCCCGCGATCTCCAGGTGGTCCGGGATCTGCCCAGACTTCACAGCAGGAGGGCAGGCGGGCCCGCCATGCAGAAAGTGCAGCCCTGCCCACCGTGTCTGCTGCCCTGCTCCCAGCAGCCGAGCAGCGTGGAGGGAGCCCACTCCGAATGCCCCGCGCCATGCATCGGCAAGCCGGCTCCTGCAGGTGGGCGACAGACAGAAACCAGAGTGTGGCCCAGAACAAAATGTTCCAGAAACAGAGAAACAGTCTCACGAAGAAAGGGCAGAGGCCTTTGGAAACCTCTTCACAAGCAGAAAAGCAGCGGCAGTGTCAGGAACCCCAGAAGTATCTGGGATAGGGGGTGGAGAGAAGAGAGAAGCGTGAAAAGGCAAAGACTAAACCACAATCTCCTGGAGGTGGTGGGAGTGAGACCAAACAAAAACCAATGTGAAGCATACCAACAAATAACCCTGGAGGCAAACACACACACACACACCTTAGAAATCTCAGCTGACACTTTTTTACATAAAATTATTACAAATAAAGCAAATGGACAAATGATAATTCTTTATTTCCCAAACTATTCTGAGAAGTTTTGAACCTTCACAAAATATGTATGGAGAGTTGAGTGAATTCCAGTGACATCAAGCATTCAATGGTAATCTGCCTATTAAAGGTTATATTCCACCACCACCCTTCTTTTTGTCTCTAGGGTGATCACTTGGGCTTGGTACCTGCACTATGAATTCATTGCTCCTGAAGGCCATTTTTTCTCATTTTTGTTGCTCTATATGCCCTTGTTGTTGTTATTGTTGTCATTGCTATTGATGTTGGATAGGACAGAGAGAAACTGAGAGAGGAAGGGAAGATAGAAAGGGGGAGAGAAAGATATGACATCTGCAGACCTGATTCACCGCTTGTGAAGTGACCCCTACTCCAGGTGGGGATTCGTAGACTCCAACCTGGATCATTGTGCTGGTCTTTGCGCTTCACACCATGTGCAATAAGATACTCAATAAGCTACTCCCCAGTTCTCTTATACACTTTCTGATGCATCTCAGAACTAAAGGGCCATTTGTTTAGTCTGAACAGTTACAAGTGTTGAGACCTCAAGCTTCTAGATAGCCTGGGTCACCTCCCAGAATTCAGCCCTTCTTATTTCCCAGGGAATAACAGCCCACCAAAGCACTATAATTTCCTTGTCTGACTTCTTTTGAGGAGTGTTCTTTGTCTAGAACATGTATTTATCCTTTCAGTGAACTCTGATTTTCCTTATTCTACAACTCCTATCCACTTTTTCCCTGATAGACTAAAAAGCTTCCCTTAGAGACAACGTGATTTCCAAATCAGAGCAGTGATGGAGGCAATCAGGGTAGTTATATAAGGCCATTGAAAATCTTTCAATACTGTGTAGCATCTCCTTTGTAAAGAACCACAAGACTTGCAAGGTGGAAAGTTTAATCTCTCTGTAGAGAAATAGCCTCAGATGTAGAAGCTTTTACAGCCCAGAATGCGTTCAGCTGCTTTCAATACACTAGCCTGTGAAATGGTATTGCTTAATGGTTAAGTATAGTGGAGGATCTCTGACTAGACAGAAACCTGAATAATATAAATTAAAAGTAGAGAAGCAGTAAGGATACCAGTTCGAGCCCCCAGCTCCCCATCTGCAGGGGGGTTGCTTTACAAGCAGTGAAACAATTCTACAGGTGTCTTTCTCTCCCCCTCTCTATCTTCCCCTCCTCTCTCCACTTCTCTCTGTCCTATCCTACAACAATGGTATCAATAACAACAATAATAATAACTACAACAATGATAAAAGAACAAGGGCAACAAAAAAGGGGAAAAACAGCCTCCAGGAGCAGTGGATTTCTGGTGCAGGCACTGAGCCCCAGCAATAACCCTGGAGACAATAAAATAAAATAAAATAAAATAAAAAGTAGAGAACCATGCCAACTTTATTTCTCTCTGTGTGTAAATAAATGTAGCCACATTCACAGAAGAATGAAGACCCAAAAGAAGTGACCAGAGCTGGAAACTTTCTTAGTGTTTCAGCACACACAGACATGTGTTCACATACACTAAATTTATGAAGAATTGACAACATAAATGAGTTTAGGTTAAGGGTGGAAGATGATGAAGTAACTTGTGAGATATAGGCTAATGAATAAGAGTTTTACTATGGCCTTCTTGAACCAATTCACATTATAAGAATATTCTTCCCTCTTGATACAGAGAGGATGTTTTCACATGTGAAGTTTATGTCATGTATTATGGAAGAAAAGAAAAGGAATGGTTAGAGTGACACTTTGCTCCAGTCATCTTAGTTCTTTAAATTTAATATATTTTAATATGTCAAGGTTTCATATGCCTTAACAGGATATTCTAATTTCCATCAGTGAGAACTGTGATTGTGGAGTTAGCTACAGACTGGGCTTTTAGTTAAATCACCACTTGTTGGACTAGCTGCTAAATTTCTCTGGATCCCACATGTGTAGTCTGTAAAGTGAGGACATTGGTATAATACATAGTTGTGTTAAGGTATTGTGATGAGCTCTGTAAACTGTTTAGTATGAAGCACTGGATGACAGCTATTAAAACTGAGTGTCTAAAGTGTAATCCCATTGAGGCCTTACTACTTTAAGTTCACCAAGTGCTTTCCTCATTGTACTAGCCTTGACCTCCATGTAATCTATGAAACAAAGGACCAGCATTTTATCTCTCAGCAGAGTGCGTGCGTGTGTGTGTGTGTGTGTGTGTGTGTGTGTGTGTGTGTGTGCACTGGGGTGGTATTTCAGGTCTGCTAAGTAGCAAAGCCAAGAGTCAAAGCCTTAGTATTAAGTACTTGGGTGAGGACCCAAAACATTTTTTTCTTTGGCTCAGAAGGACCTCTTCACTTTCCAGAGGCTGAGTCATCATTAGCAACAGTCATGATTCCCTTCTGAATAATGAGCTTCTAGACAATTGCTGTGGTGTGTTTGGTGCTTTTGATTTTTACCTACTTGTTTCAGTCAGGCAGTGCTAACGCTACGATGTCCAGCTATTTTATGCTGTCAATTTATTTAATGATTATTCTAGAAGCAGGCAATTTCTATTAGAGAGCAAGTAACAGATTGCCGGTTAGATGGAAATGAGTGTTTTCAAACTGGGAACTTTCAGCAAACAGGAATGCAGAGCTGGCTCTGTCGCAATTCCAAAACTAATAGAAAGGTTAATGATGTGATTATCTGCATGTGGTTTGGTCAGGTTGGGCTACTAGATTCTGAATATCTCTGCTACCAAATGCTGCTGCCTCACTCCAGCAGTGAGAAGCATATGGGACAGGTAGGATGAGGGAGAATAACAAACTTGTGTGTGACAATTTAGAGAAAAAAAAAAAAGAGTTAAGAAATCCAAAGGATTCTTAATTCCAATTTCCAGCTGATGAAGTGCTTATGGAGGACCTAAAGGAAATTCTAATCCATATTCCTACAAAACCACGCCTTTCTGATAGAAAGTAGTTAAAAATAATGTCTTCTTTCTTGTGCTTTAGTTTACATTATCATATTACTTGCAGGTTTTAGTATTTGACTGTTTTTAGATCCTCCAGCCTATTTTCAGATTTTTCTGGTGGACCTTGGTTGCCTATAATTAAGACCACTCTTATAAGATTTTATCTGTAGTATAAAAATCTCATAAAAGAAAACATTTTAAGTCTCTATGCAAACACTTATTTTTTATCATCATCATTATTTTTGTCAGAGGCAGAGAGAGACAAAGACAGAGACACAGAGAGAGAGAGAGAGAGAGAGAGAGAGAGACTGAAAGAACACAACACAAAAGCCTCCTTCAATGTGATGGAAGGTGAGCACAAATCTGGGTCACACATTGGCAAATTATTCAAGTGTGCCACTTCACTGACCTCCAAAATAATTTATTATTATGAATGTTTTGATAACTTTGCTAATTTAAAGATGATGCTTCTTTGGGAACAAGAGTTAATTCCATAAATACGTTACAGTTCCCTTCTCCATAAAAAGCAGGAGAAGAAAGATATCCTAAGCAACCTTTTGCAAACTACAGATTCATATACACAGTCCCTGATATCTTTCTTTCTGGGGGTAGATAGCATAATGGTTATGCAAACAGACTCTTGTGCCTAAGCCTCCAAAGTCCCAGGTTCAATCCCCCACACCACCATAAGCCAGATCTGAACTGTGCTCTGGTAAAGAATAGAAAGAAAGAAAGAAAGAAAGAAAGAAAGAAAGAAAGAAAGAAAGAAAGAAAGAAAGAAAGGGAGAGAAAGAAAGAAAGAAAGAAAGAAAGAAAGAAGAAAAAAGGGTTTCTTTCTCCTAATATCTGTCCTTCCAACTTTATTGAAGAGAGCCAAGGTATTTGCAAATGGATAGTCAATAGATTTCATTTATGTCAGCATTGCTCAAGACACCCTAACCCCACTGTTCCACCTCATCTCACTCCTGGGAAGGAACTGCAAAAGTGTAAATTTTTTTAATGTTTTATTTGGAAATGTAGTTTTCCCTTAAATAAAATAGAATAGTGGCAGAAGTAGGGATATACTTCAAAGCAAAAGCTAATCAATGTTGCTCCCTTGTGGCAGTATTTTCAAAGTGTAGCCTTTGCTTTAGTTAATCACTGCAATGGCACTTGCTAGACTGGAAGTCCTCTGCACTAAAGGTTAAAGGCATAAAAAGCAGAAGAGGAAGCAGGGTTATTTGCTAGGTGATAGTACTCAATAGGGTTTGGCTTTCTTAAAAAAAAAATCTAGTGACCAAATTGTTATGTTTTTATCATTCGTTAATCTCCTACTGGCCATAAAGGATTTGATTCTTATTTCTCTAGTAGCATCCAGCGCCCCCTGCACCCCCTACACACACTTCATCAGTCCAGTTCCTTCTAGAAGATTGAAAGGGAGTCTGATGGTAGTACAGTGTGTTAAGCACACAATGACTGGCGCAAGGATCCCAGTTCAAGCCCCTGGCTCCCCACCTGCAGGGGAGTCACTTCACAGGCGGTGAAGCAGGTCTGCAGGTGTCTTTCTCCCCCCCCCATCTTCCCTTCCTCTCTCCCTTTCTCTCTGTCCTAACAATGACAACATCAATAATAACAACAATAATAACTACAACAACAATAAAAAAACAAGGGAAAAAAACAGGAAAATAAATATAAAAAACATATAAAAAAGAAGATTGAAAGACATTTCAAAATGCTCAAGAGACCCAAAGGCTTTGCAAAGTGAGCTCACCATTTGTCTTACATAGTTACTCAGCATCATATGGTTATCTTTTTTTTTTTCTCCTTAAAATAGTATGCATTGGGAATGGTTTGAAGTAACTGCTTTTATAAATTAAAGATCAAATCCCTGTACCTTGATCTTATTTTTCTCATTTATAAAAGAAATGAGTAGGACTTAAGATTAAACAGACTTTATGTTCAATTATTTTTGTCACTTGATGCTTATCTGCATAGCTCTTGCATATTATATTGCAAAAGGTCCTTATTTCAAGGACGCACTGAAAAAAAAGGATTTTACATTCAAACTCAAGATGAAGGGCATTGCTGTTAGAAGCATTTGTTACATAAATGAGTGGAAATCGCTATACTTATGAAGAAAGATACAAACATCAAGAAGACAGCCTTTCTCTGTGATGAGAGAAAGAACCAAGCTAGACGAATAACCAAAGTACCATCGTAGGACATATTAATAAGTTTCACAATATTTTAGCTGCTTTAAGCATGAACCTCACTTTAGTTGTTTAAATATGTAGGTTAAAATTATTTTAATTTTTAAAGATTTTTTAAAATATTTATTTCCTTTTTGTTGCCCTTGTTTATATTGTTGTTGTAGTTATTATTGTTGTTGATGTCGTCATTGTTCGATAGGACAGAGAGAAATGGAGAGAGGAGGGGAAGACAGAGGGAGAGAGAAAGACACCTGCAGTCTTGCTTCACCACCTGTGAAGTGACTCCCCTGCAGGTGGGGAGCCAGGGGTTTGAACCTGGATCCTCATGCTGGTCCTTGCGCTTTGGGCCTCATTCGCTTAACCTGCTGTGCTACTGCCCGACTCACTTAATTTATTTTTTAAAAGATATCTTGACAACAAAAGTCCTAGACCAGATGGCTTCACAAACAAATTCTATAAAAATTTCAGGAAACAGTTAATACCCATACTTCTTAAGCTATTCCATAAGATTGAAGAAACAGGAATACTCCCTTCCACCTTCTATGAAGCCAACATCACCCTGATACCAAAAGCTGATAGGGACAGAACAAAAAAGGAAAACTACAGACCAATATCTCTGATGAACATAGATGCCAAAATATTAAACAAGATCTTGGCCAACCAGATACAGCAACATATCAAAAAGATTATTCATCATGACCAAGAGGGATTCATCCCAGGAATGCAAGGCTGGTTTAACATCCGTATGTCAATCAATGTCATTCACCACATCAATAAAAGCAAAGCCAAAAACCACATGATTATCTCAATAGATGCAGAGAAAGCCTTTGACAAAATCCAACATCCGTTCATGCTCAAAACTACAAAAAATGGGAATATGTGGGAAATTCCTCAAGACAGTGGAGTCTATATATATAGCAAACCTACAGCCAACATCATACTCAATGGACAGAAGCTAAAAGCATTCCCCCTCAGATCGGGGACTAGACAGCGCTGTCCACTGTCACCGTTACTCTTCAACATAGTATTGGAAGTTCTTGACATAGCAATCAGGCAAGAGAAAGAAATCAAAGGGATACAGATTGGAAGGGAAGAAGTCAAGCTCTCACTATTTGCAGATGATATGATAGTATACATAGAAAGACCTAAAGAATCCAGCAGAAAATTGCTGGAAGTTATTAGGCAATATAGCAAGGTATCAGGCTACAAAATCAATGTACAAAAATCAGTGGCATTTCTTTATGCAAACACTAAATCTGAAGAAGAAAACATCCAGAAATCACTTGCATTTACTGCTTCAGCAAAATCAATCAAATACCTAGGAATAAAGTTGACCAAGGAAGTGAAAGAATTGTATGCTGAAAACTATGAGTCGCTACTCAAGGAAATAGAAACTGATACCAAGAAATGGAAAGATATCCCATGCTCATGGATTGGAAGAATAAATATCATCAAAATGAATATTTTTCCCAGAGCCATATACAAATTTAATGCAATACCCATCAAAGTTCCACCAAGCTTCTTTAAGAGAATAGAACAAACACTACAATCATTTATCTGGAACCTGAAAACACCTAGAATTGCCAAAACCATCTTAAGGAAAAGAAACAGAAATGGAGGCATCACACTCCCAGACCTTAAACAATATTATAAAGCCATCATCATCAAAACAGCATGGTACTGGAACAAAAATAGGCAGACAGACCAGTGGAACAGAATTGAAAGCCCAGAAATAAATCCCCACACCTATGGGAATGTAATCTTTGATAAGGGGGCCCAAAGGATTAAGTGGAAAAAGGAGGCTCACTTCAATAAATGGTATTGGGAAAACTGGGTTGTAACATGCAGAAGAATGAAATTGAACCACTTTATCTCACCAGAAACAAAAATCAACTCCAAATGGATCAAAGACCTAGATGTCAGACCAGAAACAATCAAATACTTAGAGGAAAACATTGGTAAAACACTTTCCCACCTACACCTCAAGGACATCTTTGATGAATCAAACCCAATTGCAAGGAAGATAAAGCAGAAACAAACCAATGGGATTACATCAAATTGAAAAGCTTCTGCACATCCAAAGAAACTATTAAACAAACAAAGAGACCCCTCACAGAATGGGAGAAGATCTTCACATGCCAGACATCAGACAAGAAACTAATCACCAAAATATATAAAGAGCTCAGCAAACTTAGCACCAAAAAAGCAAATGACCCCATCCAAAAATGGGCAGAGGATATGAACAAAACATTCACTATAGAGGAGATCCAAAGGCTAACAGACATATGAAAAACTGCTCTAGGCCACTGATTATCAGAGAAATGCAAATTAAGACAACACTAAAGTACCACCTCATTCCTATAAGAATGCCATACATCAAAAAGGACAGCAGCAACAAATGCTGGAGAGGATGTGGGGACAGAGGAACCCTTTTACATTGCTGGTGGGAATGTAAATTGGTACAGCCTCTGTGGGGAGCAGTCTGGAAAACTCTCAGAAGACTAGACATGGACCTTCCATATGATCCAGTAATTCCTCTCCTGGGCATATACCCCAAGGACTCCATAACACCCAACCAAAAAGAGGTGTGTACTCCTATGTTCATAGCAGCACAATTCATAATAACTAAAACCTGGAAGCAACCCAGGTGCCCAACAACAGACAAGTGGCTGAGAAAGCTGTGGAATATATATACAATGGAATACTATGCAGCTATCAAGAACAATGAACCCACCTTCTCTGACCCATCTTGGACAGAGCTAGAAGGAATTATGTTAAGTGAACTAAGTCAGAAAGATAAAGATGAGTATGGGATGATCCCACTCATCAACAGAAGCTGACTAAAAAGATCTGAAAGGGAAACTAAAAGCAGGACCTGACCAAATTGTAAGTAGGGCACCAAAGTAAAAACCCTGTGGTGAGGGGTAGACATGCAGCTTCCTGGGCCAGTGGGGGGTGGGAGTGGGTGGGAGGGATGGGTCACAGTCTTTTGGTGGTGGGAATGGTGTTTATGTACACTCCTAGCAAAATGTAGACATATAAATCAGTAATATGACAGGGGGAAAATCAGTTGTAAGTCTCAAAGTTTCTCAAAACACAAACTGAATCTTTTTAATATATAGGCTGTGTATTTGATATGCAGACTCTCTCAAAAGCCTAGACCAAGTAGATTAGAAGCACCCAATAGCACAGCTATATACAAGATAGTGGATACTGTACAGCAAACCCTAACAAAAGGACTTTTCAAAGTTAACCCAATTACCAATAATGTGATGATAACATTAACTATCGATTGTCTTTTTGAACCCTAAGACAGCAGGAATCTCACATCTCCACTATAGAGCCCCTACTTCCCCCAGTCCTGGAACCCTTGGATAGGGCCCACTTTCCCGTATGCCTCTCCCAATCCATACCAAATAATATTGCATCCGCCGATCACAACCTAACCAAAGCAACGATTGCCACCTCAACATGCTTCACCTCAGACTGTGTCCAGAGACTTCACATGTGGAATGACAACCCTTCAGCTTCATTACTCGGGTGAGACCTTTCGTTTTATAGTACACTCTAATTTCATCTCAGGTGGTTCACTTTCTAACAAAGTCCCATAACCTAGATATACACCAGTTTCTGTGAGAGAGAGCTTATGTGCACACGTATCTATAAACTACTGCAAAATATATACCTGAAATCATAAGTACACTAGAGTTTGCAGTGAGTACCTCCCTAACACTTCCTCTCCACTATTCCAAGCTTTGGATCCATGATTGCTCAACAATTTGTTTGGCTTCGTATGTTAACTCTCTTTTCAATCACCAGGTTCCAGATGCCACCAGGTTGCTGGCCAGGCTTCCCTGGATTGAAGACCCCACCAATGTGTCCTGGAGCTCAGCTTCCCCAGAGACACACCCTACTAGGGAAAGAGAGAGGCAGACTGGGAGTATGGACCAACCAGTCAACGCCCATGTTCAGCGGGGAAGCAATTACAGAAGCCAGACCTTCTACCTTCTGCAACCCACAATGACCCTGGGTCCACGCTCCCAGAGTGATAGAGAATGAGAAAGCTATCAGAGGAGGGGGTGGTTTATGGAATTTCGGTGGTGGGAATTGTGTGGAGTTGTACCCCTCCTACCTTATGGTTTTGTTCATTAATCCTTTCTTAAATTAAAAAAAAAGATATCTTGATCTAGAGATGTTTAGTTTATTTCCAATAATAATTAGGAAACTGCTAGACTCCCAGAAATGAAAGATTCAGCTAAGGCTCAGTCCTTTCATTTCCTTCCAAAGCTAGCACACAGACAGGGGATGTTGAAGAGGCAACTTTGGTGACTGTGCCAATACAACAGAAAAGATGACTGTTGTCTGCTGTCTCATTGGGGGTGACAACTCAATTTTTTTCAACCTAATCTTCAAATTGGATATCACTACCCAACAAATCAAACAAACAAACTAATAGCTCATTGAAATCAGAATTTTGGGAACACAATTGTCTAACAACCTCAGGAATAATGCAACCAGTTGCTGGGGACAATTTTTGGTGATTCATCTTAGCTTTACAATGGTATATCAGAAATTCCAAATAAGGGCAGAAGAGAAGATGGACAAAGAGCTGGCATAATGATCTCTGCAATGGAACCATGGCCAAAATTAGTGATTAGAGCTGCCAATAGTAAGCCTCTGCTGTACTTCTATTATGCCACTTTTACTGATGGGCATTAAGCATTCCGATGAAATCACCAGCTTGATGTTCAGCTGGCCTGATTGCTGAAGAAACTGATTGCATTATTCATTCTCATGAAAAGATTTTACGGCTCTCAAGGATCCATAAAGATTATATTAAAAAAAAAAAAAGCTCCAGCATTACCAACAGTTAATTTATCCTTCTATTATTTCAAAAGGAACAGAATTGCAAAGGATAAACAGAGAAAACCTGAATAGAACATGGATTTGAGGTGAAACTGAGTTTGGAAGTCCTGTACTTTACAGAATTGGCGATTTATCTCTATTTTTCATTTTTCCTTACTCCTTCTCTTTTTCTCCTAGACAGGTCTTCCATCTTAAAAGAAAAGAAAGGCGAAAAAAAAGCAACAAAACCCCTAGTATTTGCTAATTCCCTGTGAAATACTTCCACCTACTGGTCAAATAGAGAAGACCTGTTACTTAAATTTTTGGTATACTTGTACCACAACTTATAAAGACCACACTGTTTAGCATGATAATTAGAAATCACAAATTTTAAAAAAAACAACATATAATAAAATTAAGGAGGTTAAGGACTTTCCATTTAACAACTCACCCAGATAATGTCTCAATGTATTTGGTAGGGACATGGACACACAGAGCAAATTTCACACACACACAAACACACACTATAATGATTGAGTTCACACACTTACTATAATGACTGAATACAACAGAAATCAAATTGATGAAAATAATGAAATAAATGATGGGTAGAGAGAGGGACGAAGTTCTCTTATTTCTAATAAAATTTCTAAGAGTCTTCAATGAAGAGGTGATAGGAGGTTGTAACCAGTCTCTCTCTCTAAGAAAAAGTAATTTCATGAGGCATTAAGATATTTTTCTCTCAAGTTAATTTATCAAAAGGGGTCTCTGATTAAAAATATAACCACTCTCATTATTCCTTCCATTTCCATTATTAAAATAGTCCATTTGGAGAATGAGGTCAAATATCAGAATATAGAAAAGTGTTTACAGTCTATTAGAGAAATAATCTAGACAACTGGGAAGTAGCACATCTGGGTAAACACACAAATTACTATGTGCAAGGAATGGGGTAGAAGACCCCACTCCCTACCTCAGAGCAGACTTCACAAGCCATGAAGCAGGTCTACAGGTGTTTTTCACTCTCTCTATCTATCTCTCCACTCTTAATTTCCCTCTGTCCTATGGAAATGAGAAAAAGAAAGAAAGAAAGAAAGAGAATTTAAGAAAGAAAGAGAGAATTTAAGAAAAAAATAAAGAATTTAAGAAAGAAAGAAAGAAAGAAAGAAAGGGAAAGATGAATGAAGGAAGGAAAAAGAAAAAAGAAACATGGCCAGAGAGAGCAGACCCTGGTTAAAGACACATGTCCCCCCTTGCAGAGGGAAAGTGTCTTTCCCTATCATCTGCCTCTCTTTCAGTTTCGACCTATTCTATCAAATAAAATAATAAATAAAGTTTAAGCCTTTGAACAAACTTCTTGTGGTCCCCCTATGCCATTTTTCTCAATATAATAGGTTGGACCAGACTAGAAATTCCTAGAAGATTTCATGTGTTATAAATCAAGATATTCTCTCTCTCTCTCTCTCTCTCTCTCTCTCTCTCTCTCTCTCTCTCTTGCTCTTGCTCTCTTCTCTCTCCCTCTCCCCCTCCCTCCCTCTCTCTCTCCCTCTCCTCTCCTCTTCCTCTCTCCTCTCTCCTCCCTCTCTCCTCTCTCCACTCTATCTCTTCACTCATTTCCACCAGGGTTATTGTGGGGCAAGAGAGAGAGAGAGAAAGAGGGCAAGATTTACTTCACCCCTCAAAAAACAAAAAAACTTTCAAGTACAAGATGAATGCTTCCCCCCTGGTGGTATGTGACTATCTAGTCTCTCTCTCTCTCTCTCTCTCTCTCTCTCTCTGTGTGTGTGTGTGTGTGTGTGTGTGTGTGTGTGTGTAGTGTATAGACAGAGTCTTGAACGTGCGCAATATCTCTGCATCAAACCCTTCAGATGGGGAGGGAGACCTGTCACAGTATATAAGATTATTAGTCATGTTATTTTCATGTGATACTAGGGGCTTGAAGTTGGACAATGCTGTCACAGGGTAGTCTCCCTATCTGGTAAATTCTCTCTCTGGACTCCAGGGCTTTGCTCATTATTGTATGTAGTTGGTGTGTGTATGGGGGGTGGTTAGTGTGGCTGGAGCCCAGTGTCCATGTGAAGGAAGTGTTAGTTTCAATATGACCAGGCATCCCTATTGCCTGGGACATAAGAGTGAAGAGTCTTCTGTAGGACTCTCGGTATTAAACCTAAAAATGGGAGATGCCTAGACATCTTATATTCAAAGTAAATGTGGAGAAACTAACTTTGAAATCACCCATACATTTTATCCACAAAAGTTCTTGAAAAAGTTAAAATTATCTTAATCACACAGAGCAGAGTGTGACAGACATCAAAGGACAACAAAATTTCTCCTGGGTCTCATCCCCTCATGTCAGGTTACTTCATAATAACTGAGGGGCAAATAGACCTCTCCCATCAGACTCTGGCATTTCTTCTGCTGTTTGTGGACACTGAAAGGCTTGGCATTTCTGATACCCCGCTGACAATGCAAAAAAAATAATAATGAAGTAAATGACTTTTTTTTTTATTGTGGTAGTGGAATTTATCTACCCAACAATTCCAAGCCTTTGCTGACACTTTTCTCTAGAATCCATTTCTGGTTGCATCTCTGCTTTTTGTATCCTCATCATCTCTGTAGCAGTGGGAATAGAACTAGAGTCACTAAACTGACATGGTTAAAGAACAGTAAAATAGTGGTTTTCTCAGCAAAATTTCTGGCAAGACATAATCCTATGTGTGCCGTCAATTATAACTGAGTAGAGACTGGCTTGGCCACATGCTTGATTCCATGATCACTTTAGCTCTAAATTTGTTTGTATTATCACATTTACTTAGAAATAAAGAAATACTTCTCCCTGCATAGAAGTAAATCACTTTTATTCTGAACTTGACCAAAGGGCTTGTTGATAGAGCTGAGATGAAAACAAACAAGGGGAGTGTGTCATAAAGATGAGAGAGTGAAATAGATTCTCAATCTCAAACATTACTATTTGGTATTCAAAGTGGTGAAACTGCTTTCTATAGCACATAATATCTTCCCTATGCTCTTATTCAAAGGATAAGCAAAAACAAACAAAAAAAAACTTAGAAGTACTTCTTTCAACTGTCCTAAGTCAGCTGAGATTGTAGTATCTGGCTTAGGCAATCCACAGACTCATTTATAGGTGGTTGGATGCCATTTCACTTAAAACAATACAACAACAACAAAACAGTTCTGGAATTGTTTGACTGAATAAACCACATAGATAACCTGTTGATCATACAAAGAAGGATTCAATTTCCTCAAGATCACAGAAACAGTCGCCAACAGAATCAAATCTACAATTCTCATCTTTTTAAGATGTGCATTGTCAATCCTGGCCTTCTCCCTCTGTTTATTCATTTGTATTCTATGAATCAGCACCACAGTGGTTAACCAACAATTATTCCTAGACAATTAATGGTCAGCACTCCCAGAGGTGCTAGGGTTCTGTAATACATTGAACTCTAATTCCTAGAATGATTATTATGTTGTCATGACAACATAGAAGTCCAACAATTCCGTCTCCTGATGTATCGAGTCAAGACAAAAAATGGTAGTGAGGAGGAATTGGAGAAAATATACTGCACATTTGAGGTCCAAGCAGCGTTCATTCTCTCCTCCGTTGTGACCTTTGTTGCTGGACTCCTCATCTTATTATTTTTCAGGGTAACTTGTAGGGCCATAAGAAAATGGCGAAGGCTCAAGGGAACTGGAGTATTCTTGGTTAGTTTCTTTATTTGGGATCCTGTCACATGAATATCTGGTTTAGCAATATTTGTGTTTAGAAAATGAATATTGGTTTCACTTAGTTTTCCAAGATAAGACAAAATCGGGTAATGTTCAGGGTGGTGTGGCCGTAGACTCACTCAGTTTTCAAAGACAAACAGAACCGACTCGGATCTGGTATCCTAGAAAAGGGCTGATCCTGCTGAAAGGTAGGAAACGGGATCTTAGCCCACAGGAACAGAGCTAAGCCACCTCTCCCACTACCTGTGAAGGCAGTCTTGTATGGGTGGTGATTAATGTTAATTCTTGGAACTAGACGTCACTGTTTCAAAATATCCATGAATATTATGTCAGTGGCTCCATTTTGTATTTGAATATTACCTATATGCTAGATGTTATGAATTTATCTAAAGAGGACCATCAGCTTAATTTTTATAAAATGTTTGTGCATGATTCATAGGTTCTCACATATGTAAGCTGCCTTTGCTAGACTCTGTTTCCCTAGCACAATGAGTTGTTGTATATATCTTTTTTTAACCATTTATAAACTGAACACTTTTTGTAATACACATGCCTAGTTATTTTTTGCTTGTTTAATTTTTGGTGTTTTGTTTGTTTGTTTGTTTTTGTTACCAGAGCACTGTTCAGCTCTGGCTTATGGTAGTGCAGAGGCTTGAATCTGGGACTTTGGAACCTCAGGCATGAGAGTCCTTTTGCATAACCATTATGCTATCTACCCTCTGCCCAGTTGTTGCATATATCTACACAAAGAATACATATACTCCATACCATACACTCACAAACTCAGATATCTTTCACACTCAACCATTGCAACAGAGAGTTCTGCTACTAGCTGGAAAATAATGATAAAACTTTTCAAATGTATTCATAGTAAAACTCTCAAAACCCAAATAGTGTTTATGCTATTACCAATGTGCAGAGGTAAAGAGCCTGATGTTGCCTTATGTGCGTGCATGTGTGTGTGTGTTACCATTTTTATTTCTCAAACTTCTGTAGATTTTAGTAATTTCCATAATAGAACACATTTTACTTGTGTATTATAATCAGTGTTGAAAAATAAGTGTTTAAAATGTGTCTTGTATAGGACTGGGGATATAATGGCTATGCAAAAGACACTGATGTCTGAGGCTGTGGGGTCCCAGGTTCAATCCTTTAGTCTTCCACAAGCCGGAGCTGAGCATTTTTTGGGGGGTCTTAAATAGTAAACAAACATTGTTGTAAAAGAACAAGTTAAAGTGAGTAAGTGTTTTTAAAGAATTTTTGAGAGAACAGAGGAATCAAATCTTAAAATTTGTCAACTCTTTTAATCAGTGGCAATATAGTAATACAAAATTCAGGTTTCTAGATTTTAGGAGTACCCAGTACTAAATTTGCTTGCTAAATGAGTTTACTCTATTAATAATTAATTCTTGACTATTGATTTTAAGCAGTGGCATATAAATTGACAAAAGAACTCTTGAGGTACAGACTTGTCAGCAAGACTAATATAGTGTACACTGCATAAAGGTATATTCAATCTGTCTCATAGTTTCTACCCTTTTTAATCAGTACATAAATTAATAGGATTTTTAAAATCCCTGACTTCTATTTTACAACCCACTTCTCTGTAAGCATTTGCTTTACTTTTCATTTCAAGTGATTTTAAAGCCCCAGGTCCATATAAAATGACCTTTTGTAAAAGTCAGAGTGTCTCAGCACAGTGTGGTGATTACTTACTCCCTTGTGTCTTTCTCTTTCTTATCATTTTATTCGAAGGTTAATGGTTTCTAGTACAGTTGTTGACACATGGCTAAAATTTATTTCACCATGATAGATATTTATAAAACATCATCAACAGACAGGAAGACTTGCTCAAATGCTAGTATTTCCTAATAACTTAATCATAGGACACCACTTTATTTTGATAGGAACTGACTTTTATTAATAAAACAGGATTCAGTCATACTTTATCTACCTCATGACATTATTATAAATTTCAAATAGATTAATTAGATAGTTATCATTTCACCAGAATATGATACTGAATATGGAACTAAAAGCAATATAAAATCTGTGAAACTTTCCTTCTCTCTCTTAAGATAAAGCAGATACTTAAGCAATCACCTGAAGATCAGTTTGCAGTATTTTTCTTTGTCTATGTAATTTGACAGAAAAGCTAACAGATTTATGGCCAGAGCAGTAAGGAACATACTGTTCCCAATCCTGATTATTGCAATCATGTCAGTTTGAAGTGTCTGAGACTGAAACATTTGAGGAAACATGGAGACTTCAGCATTCAGTATCCAAAAAAAAAAAAAAAACCTAGTAAAATTCCAACCCAGTAAAAATCCTTTAAGAAATACTGAATAAAGCGACATTAGAAATATGTGGATTGGAGAAGGTAGAGTGGTTTCTGACTCATCACACAGCAGGAAGCTACACAGACCATATAAAACAGATTACTCTTAACTATTTCCTCTTACTTCTAGGGAAAAATCTTTCCAGATGGCACCAGGGACAATCATTTGGATCATCTCCACTTCCGTGGAATATTTCGAGATCAGATAGAAATGTTGCTTTCTGCACAGACCTTTGTGGGGCGAGTGTTGGTTAGTACATCTTCATTTTGAACGTTTACTTATGAACTTTAATTATGAGCATGTTTATAGTCATTATCCATCATTTATCAGCAAATATCCTATGTTCTCTATTAGAGACCTTTATCTCTCTATCTTTATCTCTGTGTCCACCACTTTTCTACTCATTATTCGGCTTTTTCTTTGAAGGAATGACAATAATTGATTGACATTATTTTTATTTATTTACTTTAATTTCGTCATCAATAGTTTGTAATAAATTGTAAGATTACAGTGTATAGTTCCACACCAAACCCACTACCAAAGTTCTGTTTCCCTATCCTCCCACCTCCCCAAAATAACCACCATAGTTCTCCTAAGTCTTGTGATTTGCTTGCATCTGTTTGGATTTATTGTTGCTGTTGTTTTGTTTTGGGCAAGCTGATATAACTCAGATTTCTAGATTCCATGTATGAGTGAAATCAACTGGTAGTTGGCTTGACTTTATATTTTATTTGCTTTGTCATTCTGTCCAGTAGGGAAGATTTACTAGGGTAAAGGTTAATATTGTTTGTTCTACTTATTTGACACAGAGTAGATAGTTAAAAAACAAAAACATGTTCATTGAGTCATCTGACCCAAGAAGCATAGCAGTTTTCCACTCCTTCAATTCTAGTATCCTCTTGTATTCATTATTCAAACTCCTTCATGTGTGTGTCATACTTTTTAATTTCTTCTTCCTGTTTTAATCTAAGCAACTTGGACATGTTAAAACTCAATTCAGACATCATTTCCTTGGGAAAATATCTCTTTATATTCAAATCAGGTTAATAATCCTCTCAAACTTTTTAAGTATCCACTGGACAGTTTTTAAAATCATCTGTGCATGTGCCTGTCTCATCTAGTACACTGTGAACTCCTTGAGAGATAAACCATTTCACAATAATGTTTATATTCTATTGTCTATAAGGAGCAGATGCCTTGTGATTACTGCAGATAAACATTTTAGTAGTAGCATAGTTTGATAAGATCTGATAAGGATCTATACTGTAAGGGTATGCTGCCATCAAATGGTGATATAGTGGAATTTAATATTTGTGAACAAGATTTACCCGCTTTGTGATTGGTAAAACAAATCTTTGTAATGTGTACTTTTATTTATTATTTTTTCATTGTCTTTATTAGTGATTTAAAAGGTATTTATAGAATAATAGGAATATAATTCCAAAGTGACCTTGGGATAACTGTGATGGTTACTATTGGAGGGGGCTGGAAACACCATCAAAATTCTGTGTCTCCAGCCCCTTTCAATAGTAACCACCACAGCTATACCAAGGTCAGAGATATGGTTAATTACTTTTTTTTTCTTTTTTCAAGTTCATATGTTTCAATTTTCTGTATTCCACATGAGTGAAGTCATTCTATAATTGTCCTTCTTCAATTCTTTGGTGTAATTTAAATATTATTACATTTAAAAGCTAATTTGAACATATTTAAATCAAATAATTTGATGAGATCTAACAGGAGTGTTGATTCATCTGAGGATATGCCTCACATTTCCCTGTCTTCTAAAGTTTTGTCCTTATTTCTGAAATTGCCATTGATATAAGCTGATAGAAATTGATTTTTGGTCTTTTGTATCAGAGATTTCTTTTTAAAACCTATTTAAAGTTAGTGGTTTACAGTACAGTTATTGACATGGGTATATATCATGGATTTCTTGATTAAGATCTCTTCAAATGTTTGATTATTTGAAGATAATAGAAAGAGTAATGTATGAAAAGTCAGTGGTATAAAGCAGAAAAGAACTTATAGCATCCATCACATAAGCATTGCATGTTGGGAATGAGTGTGGAAGGAATGATTATTAATTGCATGGTAATGTTGTTCAACTGGGATTTGGCTATCTCACCTTAAGGGATGATAGAGAACAGAGTCTGGGAGGTAAGAAAGTACACCCCAAACCTACATGTTCTTATCAGATTCCAGTAAGAACGCAAGGGAAATGACACCAGTAATCAAAAAATAAAATGTATTGGGTGGGGAAGGGATTAAAATACACACTCAGAGGAAAGTATAAGAAGACTCTAGGATCCACCAAGAATTACCAAGAATTCATTTCAGGGGAACAGATTATATGAATTCTGTCTTAGATAGGCTGGATTTTCCTGGAAAAGGCTATCTCTATTAGGTGCTAGAATAAGAAGGGATTTCCTAGCACAGTTAAATATTCCTATAATCAAGAACCTCCTCTTTCCTAATAATAGCTATCCATTTTTGAAATGTCACTGTTGTCAGGTACATTATGGAACCCTTCAACAACTGCTATGAATATTTTATTATAACGATGGTGTGAGAAGGCTGATCATTGGCATAGCAGACATTTCAGCTGTCATCTTGATTCCAGTTTTTTGTTTGTTTGTTTGCTTTGTTTTTGCCCAATTCTCTTTTGCCTCTTAGACCTTGGGGAAATGGTTGATCCTGTGTCCACTAAATTCTTCTGATTATACATTGAGGTAGTGATGGCAATAGGCACCCTTTTTGGTTAATTAATCAAACCCATGGGACTAGGTTCAAATCTGTACCACACACCAGATAGTGGAGTAGAACTGAGCTGCCTCTCCCTCTATGCTATTTGTTCCTATCTCTCCTCTGAAAATCAGAATAAAGAAAAAATATTTACCTGAGAAGCAAGACTGGTATGTATGTTCATTTATCTTTATATATCTATAGATATAGATATAGATCTTGTCAATTGATGCAGAAAATGCTATTGTTCCTATGCTATTTGTTCCTATCTCTCCTCTGAAAATCAGAATAAAGAAAAATATTTACCTGAGAAGCAGTCTAACTATGGTATGTATGTTCATTTATCTTTATATATCTATATAGATATATATCTTGTCAATTGATGCAGAAAAAGCATTTCATACACACACATACATACACACACATACACACACACACACACACATTTCATCTATTGATTCATTTAAAACCACTATTTCCCTGTTGAGTTTTTGATTGGATACTTTGTGTCTTGATGTAAGTGACATGTTAAAATATACTATTATCATATTGCTAAAATGTCTCCCTTGAATTCAATAAGTACTTCTATATATTTGGCTGTACCTGTGTTTGGTATTGGTACTTTGGGTTGGTACTTTGACCATTATGTAGTGTTCCTCTTGGTCTCATTACTTTCTTTGCTTGGAAGTCTATTTTATCTTTTTTTTCCCCCTGCATTATTGACTTGGAACATCTTGTTGCAACCTCTCAAGTTTATCTTTTCTTGTTTTTTTATTTTTTCATTATCTTTATTTATTTACTAGAGAGAGACAGCCAGAAATTGAGAGGAGGAGGGGAAGTACAGAGGGAGAGAGACAGAGACATCTTCAAACCTTCTTCACCACTTGCAAAGCTTATCCCCTGCAGGTGGGGACAGGGGGCTCGAACCTGGGTCTTTGTGCACTGTAATATGTGTGCTCAACCATGTGTGCCACCACCCAGCCCTTGTTTATCTTTTCTTTAGACATATGTTTCCTGGAGACAGAATAGATAGATCTTGTTCTTTAAAAAAATCAATAGTGATTTACAAACTTATAAAACAACAGGGATATAATCCCATACCTTTCCAACTACCAAAGTTCTGTGTCGCCATTCACTTCACTGGAAACTGCAGTAGTTCTTCCAAGATCACAGCTATTCTACTCTATTCTATTCTATTCTATTCTATTCTATTCTATTCTATTCTATTCTATTCTATTCTATGATCACTATTATTCTATATCTACATATCTATATATCTATATCTATGTATCTATCTATATATCTATATCTATATCTATATCTATATCTATATCTATATCTATATCTATATCTATATCTATATCTATATCTATATCTATATCTATATCTATATCTATATCTATATCTATATCTATATCTTTATCTTTATCTTTATCTTTATCTATATCTGCCCATTTTTCCTATGGTCTTGTCTTCTTTTCCAAGTCTCAGCTAATACTTCTGAGTATTCTACTTTTTTTTTTCCTTTTCTCTTTCTGGGTCCTGATGAAATTGGAACTCTGGTCATCTTCCCCTAACATTTACCCCTCTGGGATTATGGAACAAAATTCTTTATGGGGTACAAAAAGTGGGAGATCTTTGCTGGACATGGGCATTGGCAGGACAAACTACATCCCCAGCCACTTTCTGTCTTTCCCTAGTTGTGTAGGGCTCTGGAAAGGTGAGGTTCCAGGAAAAATTGGTGAGTTCATCTGCCCAGGGAGTTCAGAATGAAATCATAATAACATCTGCAAATTCGTGGCTGAAAGGTTATAAGATGTAAAACAGGACAAAATGTTTAATAAAAAGCACCAAAAGAGGGTGTCTGGTGGCAGCGCAGCAGTCAAGCACACATGGTGCAAAGTGTAAGGACTGGAGTAAGGATCCCAGTTCAAGCCCCCGACTTCCCACCTGCAGTGGAGTCGCTTCACAGGTGGTGAAGCTGGTCTGCAGGTGTCTATCATTCTCTCCCCTTCTCTGTCTTCCCTTCCTATCTCTATTTCTCTCTGTCCTATCCAACATCAACAATAACAATAAAAACAAGGGCAAAAAAAGGGAAAATAAATAAATATAATTTAAAAATTATAAAAAGCACCAAATGGTAGGAATAGAACAGATGGGAGTAGGGATTTTAGGGTGAATAGAAGCTAGGAAGTCTATTATAGGTGTATTTCTAGAGGCCCATGCCTGTGGTAATTTTTGCTGCCACTTGATAGCTAACCTGTAGGTGTACTAAAAAGATTGTCTGGGAAGATGGTGTCAGTTGAGAATAGGACTAGAAAGCTGGTTCCAGGAACAGGATGGCAGAGGACCTAGTGGGGGTTGTACCATTGTGTTGAAAAATGAGAAATGTTATGCATGCAGAAACTATTATATTTACTATCAATTGTAAAATATTAATCCTCCAATAAAAATAAAATATAATCAACAGTTTACCCTGCCAATCTGACTTGGCACCCATATCTATTCATATTTAGCCTGTGAAACCTCCAAGTCCCTGTCAGTTTGTGTCCGTAGACCATGGTCACAGGTGGGAACATACTAGCTGCACTCATTTCAGTTTTCCTTCAGAGTAGGAGGACCCAGCCTCTCTTCAGAGAGTGTGGCATTCCTTACCACTACTAGTTCATAGTAAGGGTATGGTTCTGAAGAAACCTACAAGAAGGCTAATAATAATGTTCCTGATGGAAGTGACCACTGATAGTGTAGAGAGGAATCTATTAGAAGTTGAGGCTCATTCAATCTATGGGGAAATCCAAGGATTCTCTCACTAGAGCCCCAGGTTATGGGATTGCCTGGCAGTGACCAAGAAGGCCACCATTAAGTGAGCCAGTCTCTTGCCCTTATCCAGACTTTGTAGTCCCTGAAAAGCTTAGACTTTCTCACAGTTGCTGTTGAACATCATTTGTTGAGCATCATTTGTTGTGTCTAAACCATTCTTAAGCTTATGAGGTCTGGCCTCAAGTTAGGGAGGAAATACACCTAGGATTTTTAGTGGGGTCTAAGCTATAATAGAGTTTTATCACATTTACTTGTTTCATGATTCTAATAAAGTTGTCATCAAGACAATAATTATACTTTAGTAGGTAAATATTTTTGCCAGTATATCTCTTGGCCAATTGTATATAGTGTTTATTCTAAATATTATCAGGGGGTGATAATAATGCTGATGCTGTCAAAAGAGATTAAGAGATGCATCTTACTTACTATTTTTGTGTAATTAATTGAATAGATAAAGTGATTGAGGGATGTGAAGTAGACGGTAGAAGAGTGTTTAAGCCTAAGTAATAAATGTTTGATTAGAAAATTTATGGTGCCCTTTTTAGACCTTTATACTGTATTTCTGAGCTAGACAGAGATCACAGAGGACTATTAAGCACTTTTACTTAGAGGTATATAGTTGCCCCTGACTTATGGATCTGTGTATATATGTACACAGTCCCTAGGCCCTAATTTGTATCTAGGATCTATAACTTTTCTAGAGAAAGCACCATCTGAAGTGGAACTAGGTAGCCCCATATGTTAGGGAAAGTCTCAACAGATTATTGGGGTTGGAAAGTTGATAACTGAGGCTTGGTATCTCTGGATACAATCAGAAGTAAAAAGTTGGTGGCAGCATAGCATGGCATGGTGGCACTGGTTGCATTGATTTAGCTGAGATCATCAGAAGCAATATAATAGAGTAAGGATTTGAGAGGAGAGGCATCAAGAGAAAGAAGCAAAGTCCTAGAGGTTCCATGACTAGGAGAAATACTAATTTTAAACATCAATGGGTAGGTTCCTTGTAGTATTGGTATTTTATAAAAGGCAATAATTACTATTGTAACCAAGCTAGTTGTGAGCTTGCTTTTCTTCAAAAATCCCATGATTAGGATTCACCTTACTATACTAGACCTCATTATGTTTTATGTGATTTAACGATATCTACTAATAACGATGGATTTTATACTTAATCCATTTAGCTATGCTGAGTCTTTTGACCAGTGAATTTAGGCCATTCACATTTAGGGTGGTTATTGATATATGTGGTTTATTCACATCCAGCCTAATTTTTGTTTTGAGATGGTTTTAAATTATTATTTTTCTCAGTTGCTTCTATTTGTCATTTTGAGGGGGTGAGTTTTGATGATGATTTCCTCTCTGATTTCTTTTGTACTTTCTGTAGATCTCTGGTTCTTATTTCTTCATTGTGGTTACCATAAGTGTAATAACTAATATACTGTATCAAATTTTTTCTTCTTTAAATTAGTCTAGATTTACTTATATTTGATTGTACCTCTCTGTGAATTAATCCCCTCCCCTTTCCTATTTTATTGTTCTTTCCTGTTTCTGTTTTTGTTCCACAAAGGTAAGTGTGACAAGTGGATCTATAAGCAAGGCTCTCTCGAAAAAAGATCTTAAGCTTTTCATTCTAAAATAAGTGTTCCTAAGAGAAACAAGAAAGTAATGCTTGGCATTTGAGTGCCTCCTTGAGGCATCTTTTTGTCTTCCTAGCTCCATTTTCAGTCTAAAGTCTCTCCAACACATGTGAAGAGCTTTCTGTCCCTCCCAGAGAGTCAGCACTTCTGAGATTTTGCTTCTCCAGCTGAAATAAAATGTGAAATTCCTTTCAAAAGTATTTCCTTCCGACTCACAAAACAGTATGTACTGCTAGCACTATATATATCACATAAATTTTCCTTTTGCTATATATTATTTCTGGAAAGGTTTTTTTTTTTTTTTCTTGTCTTCAGGGTTATTGTTTGTACTTGGTGCCTACACTCCAGATCAACTGCTCTTGTGACCTTTTTTTTTTTCCAATTTTTTGGATAGGATGGGGATAAATTGAGGGGGGGGGGAAGAGAGAGAGACAGAGAGAAAAGATAGACACCTGCAGACCTGATTCACCATTCATGAAGAGACTCCCCTGCAGATGGGGAGGTGGATGCTCAAACTGGAATCCTTGTGTGGGTCCTTACGCTTTGGACTATATGCACTCCACCACCCAGTCCCTAGGTAGGATTCTTTATTTTTTTTTTAATTTTTTTTTATTCCCTTTTGTTGCCCTTGTTGTTTTATTGTTGTAGTTATTATTGATGTCGTTGTTGTTGGATAGGACAGAGAGAAATGGAGAGATGAGGGGAAGACAGAGAGGGGGAGAGAAAGACAGACACCTGCAGACCTGCTTCACTGCCTGTGAAGGGACCTGCCTGCAGGTGGGGAGCCGGGGGCTCAAACTGGGATCCTGACGCCGGTCCTTGAGCTTAGCGCCACCTGCGATTAACCCGCTGCGCTACAGCCCGATTCCCCCTAGGTAGGATTCTTTATGTTTATGGCATGAGGTTAGTACTTTCTAAACTTTTCTTCTTGTTTTTTTTTTGTGTGTATGTGTTTGTTATTTTTATGTCTTTCAGGGTAGCAAAATATCACTAATTCTCTAGAAGTATGTTGATATGTAACTTGAAGAATCATTTAAAGATAAGTGAGGAAAATACATAGTCATATATAAAGAGAATAAAGTATTTCATGAAAACGATTTGCTAATTAGGATTAATATGCTGATAAATATATATTCACTTTCAACATATGTTCTAAGCTTTTCTAGTGGAACACATTTATTAGACCCCTGTAACTTAAAACTGTTTCTGTCAATACTCAATTTTTATGTTAAAGTAGAACTTATGGTAAGTGCTTAGTCCCTAAAAAAATGACAGTAGTGACTCTCATTAGCAAATAACCAGTCATAATGTCACTGACAAAGAAATTGGAAGAAAATGATAGGAAGTTTTTAAGAGACTTGTCCAATCACATGTTAAATTAGCATAAATTAGAATAAAGAAGGATTTTGAAACCAATTGTTGTGGCAGAGTTGTAAGGGTGATTTCTCCCCACCCAGCCTAAAGAAAAAAGGTTGCTCTGTTATTATTTATTACTATTATTAATTAACCAGAGCATTACACAGCTCTGGGTTATAGTGATGCAAGGGATTGAACCTGGGCATGAAAGTCTTTGGGCATAACCATTATGCTATCTAGCCCCACCCAAGAAGAAGATTTTTAAATGGGAATATATATACATATGTAGACAGATAGTTGCATAAATAATAGTTAACACATCTGCAACCTTAGGAGAACTATTGTAGCTTCCAATGGAGGGAATGGGGATACAGAACTCTGGTGGTGGGAATGGTGAAAAGTTATACCCCTGTTATCTTATAATTGTATAAGTCAATATTAAATCACTAATAAAATTTTAAAAATAAGAAATTTTTTGAGAAACAAGTGAAAATTTTCAATTTCTGTCTCTTGGAACATTGGGAACATGGGAGTTGGCATCTAACTCATTGGTGATAAGATTATCAGGTTAGCTACTCTATACCAGAGAAGTTGCAGTACTGACGATATTTGTCCTTCCAGTATTTGTTGGTGTAAAGAATTTTTAATTTTGTGGGCTAAATGTGTGGAAGTCTGAAATATCTGGAGAAGGGAGAGTTCTGACTGAATGTAGATGGGAAGACAAATACTGGTTGGTCTCACTTACAGATAGATCTTGAGGACAGAAAGTGGAAACACAAAATGAAACTCTATTTGTGGTATGTTGCACCAAACCATAGGACTCTGGGATAGAAGAGGGAGGGAGAGGGTAGAGAGAGTAATGGGGCATGGTGCATTTTGATGGAATAGGACATAAGTTAAGGGTGAAGGTGTTTTGCAGACACCTATCATGGGGAGATGAGAAATTATATCTATATGTCAACATGTACTATAAGCCATTAAGCCTGCAATAAAATGGTAAAGAGAAAAAAAAAGGAAAATAAATATGAAGTGTACTGAGCAAAGGACTCGGGCAACCAGTGAAAGAATATGTTTTCTCCCAAGTCAATGGAACTATAAGTGGGTCACTTAGCAATTAAATATTACAAAGATTATGCCCCTTCTGCCTTTCTCTTGGTATTCTCAAGGCCTGTTGTTCTATTTTATCTTCTTGGCATATATCTTTTAACATACTGTATGAATCACACATCATTGTGTAGATGATAGACTTCGTAAAGGTGGGGCTATTTGTGTGTGCTATTCCTGCTTGTATCCCAATAACCAAAATGATACTTGGGTCATGAAAGTTGGCTTACTCAGTGGCTAACTGAAAATAAACAAACCCAAAGCATGGTTCATCTAGAAGTAACTATCCCCTTTCCCAATATATGCAGCCTGTCCCAACAACAATTAGGCTGAAATGGACTAAAGTTTTAATTTTAAACAAAATTCAGAGTTGTATTGTTAGTATCACAATGAACGGAAAATATTTACAAATTAGTTATTTTGGTAACTAGAAATGACGAGATATTACCTTAAAAAATCACAAAAGTTGTGAAAAGATATCATTCAAATGCACAGAGTTTTGAGTGGAATGTTTTCTGATTACATTCCACAATTTATTTATCAACCAAATACACTGGCATGCTAAAAATATTCATTTTTCTTTTCTTCATTTTATAGCCCTTTCCCTGTCACATTCTGACCACCTCTTCCATCATGTGTGAAGAATCTGTCATCTGCCAAGGGGTTTTGAATATCTATAACATCATTTTAAGGCCATAAACAATTACCAACTTAAAAATTAGCACTTAGTGTTGCTATGAAAAAGTTCTGGATTCCTTGGCAGGGCATATCAAATGATTTCTTTGGCAATGTATGGCCTATGAGCCAGGCATTCCTTAGCCTTAACTTAGATGGACACATTTGCAACTGTTTAATAATATTTATTATTCAAGTCCATAGTCAATAATTATTGACCTCAGTTTTCTATCATTATTTAGTAAGGTATATAACATACTGAGAAATAATAAGTTTTATGAGTGAATGGATGAATAAATGATAGGATTTCTTAAAATTAAAAAAAAACTTTAGAGACATCAGTATGAGCAACTGTTTATTCTGAAATTGTTAAAGCTAGGCAATAAATAGGTGAGTACATTGAATTTCAGTAACACTGAAATAATTTTTTGAATCAATAAGTAAGTGATGGAATGTATTAAAATAGTTAATATATATAGGTACAATTAAAGAAAATTGTTGGAATCCCCTGTACCATCATAAGCCAGAGCTGAGCAGTGTTCTGGTTAAAAAAAAATGTTGGGTATTATTCATGCCATTTCAATGGATTTGTTCATTTGTCTCTATTTTTTTATTTGCTTATTTGTTTTTTAGGTGATCCTTGTCTTTGTATTAAGCATCGGGTCTCTCATAATTTATTTCGTCAACTCTATTCAGTGAGTAAAATCCCTCACTATCTTTATCTTTATCTGGTGCATCACTAGGCTGACAACTAACTTGGAATTTCATCTCAAGAATAATACTTAATATACTTACAAATGAGTATACACACAACACACACAAACTCATGAAAAAGTATGTGTTTAATACCTTCCAGAAAGCACTAAACACAACTCCACGAAATAATGGATGAGTTTCTCTGAATTCCACTATGCTGTATTGCTAGTTTAGATGTTATATAAACTACTACTCTATAAAAATTTCTAGGACTCCAAATTCCTAGCTATTATTTTCTTCACTGGGTCATTTATGAAGATCTTTTTTATGCCCATAATGTCTTAGGTGTTGAAGCATAAGTTCTGCATTTATTTCAAGATTTTTTACAGAGAAAAAGGAATTTTGGACGGTCTTGATAAAATAAAATGTTAGGTCTCATTTTACCTAAAATGAAGGAACAAACTATCACCTGTTCTTCTATGAAGAAATCTCCAAGTTCTAAATCAAAGTTTGATTAGTTTCATGGATATAATTCAATATAATCCAAACATCATGCCAAATACTCTGAGAATCATATTGGATTTATTTTATCTTATTTTTGTTTATGTATTGAATAGAGACAGCCAGAAAGCAAAAGGGAAGTTTGTGAAAGAGAGGGAGAAACAGAGAGACATCTGTAACACTGCTTCACCACTAGTTAAAGCTTTCCTCCTGCGGGTGGGGAACTGGAGCTTGAACCTTGCACATTACAGTGTGTGCTCAACCAGGTGCACCACCACCCATCTCCCCATATTGGATTTTTTTTTATTATTGTTAATGAGAGACAAGAGGAGAGAGAGAAACAGAACCAGAGAATCACTCTGGTGTATGCACTACTGAGGATCTGACTCAGGACCTCACACTTCAAAGTCCAGTGCTTTATCCACTGTGACAGCACACAAACTGTGAATTATATTGAATTTCACAGTAGAATTGGGACTCAAGTGTCACAAAAGTCAGCCTTAGAGACATTAGGAAAACCAGGGGATGTGGCATCATGAGCTCCTTATAGATAGTTTAAGAAATTTTCTTTGACTATGACTCAGATCAGTTCATTTAACCAATGGTAGTTGTGTAGCAGAAAGATACAGAAATCTAATTGGGTAAATGGCCTTATAAATCAGGATAAGTTTCCCCATAATCTCTATATTTCTAAATCTCCATTAATAATGTATAAATAAGGCCACCAAACTGTGAACAGTCAGGGGGCTGGACGGTGGCACACCAGGTTAAGCACACATAGTACAAAGTGCAAAGATCCCCATAATTATCCCAGTTGGACCTCTGGCTCCCACTTGTGTGTGTGGGGGTGTCCGCTTCACAAGTGGTGAAGTAGGTGTCTTTCTCTACCCCTATCTTCCCCTCTCCTTTCAACTTCCCTCTGTCCTATCCAATGAATTGGAAACAATGCCCACCAGGAACAGTGGATTCCTTGTTCTGGCACCAAGCCCCAGGGATAACCCTGGAGGTAAAAAAATAAAATAAAAAAAGAAAAAAATAAAGGAACAAGTAAATTTCCTGTTATTTTTAGCTCAATTCACAGTAGAGTGGATCTGTTCATATATCTCTTTATTCTAAAGAGAAAACTAACTTCCTTGAGATCTAAATCTAGGTATCTGAATTATTCATTTTTGATGGAAAAAGTATAAAATTGTTTACTCTTTCCTTTATTTGTATAAACAAAGATTTTGAAATGAATGCTTTATGAACTTGCCTTGTTTCTTTTTTTTCTAGCCCTGTTAGAACCTGCTCTTCATTTGAAGACATAACCATTGTAATCGATTTGATTTTCAATAGTTTCTTCAGTTTCTATTTTGGATTGAGAGTAAGTACCTGCTGAAATTGCCAGTACATAAATGAAAGCAGCAGACAAAATAAAGAAATCTGTGAATATTTTAGTTTGTTTTCAACATCTAAACTTAGAGGGGCTGTACCCTATTAAAAAAACTCAATCCTGCACTTGAAACTTTGACATCAAGCCAATTTTTTCAATGCAGATGCAAATTATTCATTTTTTTTTTTAGAATGTTATGTCTCCTACACCTTCTAATTGTCTTCCCATCCACCACCAAGAAAACTTTACTAATAATTACAAACTGGCAGAACCTGAATGTCAGTGATTCCACCAATGGCACTGTCATGCAGCTATATAAAATATTTGAGTGACTATGCACTATTTTTACTGTATATTAATTTATTAGATAGATGTGTATTACTGTCCCATCAATAACTAGATTCCAATGTATTATCCATTTTATGTTTGTAAAACAATTCTGCAGATTCACATTTGCATATTCAATCAATCATGGTTGAATTCTAGATGCAGAAATCTCAGATAAGGAGAACTGATCATAAGTTAGATCTGAGGATTTTCAACTATTTGACAATAAACATTGGACTAACCTCAGTGGTGTTCAGGAGTCAAACACACACATCAGACATCCTTCAAATCATATTTTGATCACACTGAGTATCAAAATCATTTTATAGTAGGCTGCTCTCCTTTCTGGAAGACTTGTTCCCTTAGTATAAATAGGGATGCTTATAAGCAGAAGTTTTGACTGATGCAGAGGCATCCTTTTTATTGAAAATCATTATATATTTTGTGCTTTGACTGTTATTTACAAAATTACAGATATCAGAAAGTTGTAGCAGCCACAAGCAAGTCAGTGTGGTTGTTTTGAAGTTTTAGAGTTAAGATCTGAAGAGCAAAACAATATTATGTTCATTTACTGAATACCTAAAACAGGTACAAGTGAGCTGCTATGCTCACTTATGATTTGTGAGGATAACAATATTTGGAGTTTTTTGTTTCCATAGTTTGTGGCAGCTGATGACAAGATCAAATTCTGGTTGGAGATGAACTCAATTGTGGACATCTTTACCATCCCACCAACTTTTATTTCTTTTTATCTGAAAAGTAATTGGTTAGGTAAGTGTGTTGTGGAAGTTAACATACATTCAAAAGTAGCCTTCATTTTCCTTTAGTTCCTACATGCTATCTTTAAAATATTCCTCAGTGCAATTGTATGCTTCTGCAATACACTTCTGGCTTCTGTTTAACCTTTCTGTCTACCAGTGAAAACCCATGTAGACATTTAGCATTTCTGAACTATGTCTTTCACAACCTGAAAGGCAAGATCATCACCCAGCAACCATCTCCTCTGAAGCAACTTTGTTCTAGAACCCCACATGTTATACAGGAAATTAAAAGGAAGCTCTCTTGTTTTTTAAAGTATCATCATCGTCATCTCTAACGTTTAATTCTCTAGGATGACTTTCAGAAAGAAAGGAACATACACAAAGAGAGGGAAAGATACCACAACACTGAAGCTGCAATGGGGTCCAAGTCTTTAAAAATCAGAAAGAATAATTTCCAGATATGACATAGCAAGATAAAGACTTATTTAAATAATCACTTCCCTTTACATGGGTGCAAATTGACAGTAATCTCATGCTATGAAGACTTTGGTTTTATGTAATTTTATATTATAATTACTATCTGTAAACTATTCCATGACATTGTTATTATTAAACTATATAGAGCAAGATATCATTCAAACATGACTATGCCATATTCTGTACTCAGGAGCTTAACTAGGTTATGAAAAGTTTGTTCTTCATTCTATGAAATAATTAAGTGGAATAAACTATCTGTAGTGTGGATTGCAATCAAGGCATGGTTATACTTGTTTTACGTTAATTAAACAGTTCTATACCGTAAAAACTCTTTTACTCCCCATTTTACAACTGAATAGCTAGAGAAAATAATGTAACTGTTTTAGTTATAACAAATATTAAGTATCAGGGTTAAGATTTGAATTAAGAGTTTAACTTCTAATAATTGTGACCTTAATATATATAATATATTTAATATTATATGTTATATCCACATGAGGGAAGTGAATGTAAGCAGTCTCAATCGTGCTCTAATTCAGATCACTGCCTGCAATGCCCATCTTCTTTTGGCAGCTTTCTCCTTTCAATTGCTTTATAGGTTTAAGGTTTTTAAGAGCATTGCGCCTGCTAGAACTTCCTCGAATCTTGCAACTTCTGCGAGCCATTAAGTCCAGGTAAGTGCAAGCTCTTGCTGAAGTGCTACTGACTTTTGGGTTGTGAGACTCAATATTCATTGAATTTTCAACTTTTCTTGTTTTCCACCACCACCGCAGGACTGAATCATGAAATTCCTTAGCTCTTAGTGTCACAGTAACTTATTCTATACCATTATAATGCCATAAATTGGTCATGAATTCAAAATTAATGTCGAGTTTTTTTTCTCTTCCTAATTTTATAAAATCATGATATATAAAGCTATTTGGCTTCAGTTCTAGCTCCTGCCACACATGTTACCTTGGTCTTCCCCAAAATAATCAAAGTAATTCAGAGGCTTTATTTTTTTTTCCACATTTGCTATTATGGAATGTAAGCATGAAAGGGAATTTCAGTGAACATGAAAAGTTGTCCACTTTCAATAGTGACCTGTTGTTTACAGGAAAAGAGCCATGTAAATGGCTCACTGGAAAAAAAATAGTAAACTCTCTTATATCAGCAATGTTTCTAACATTAAGCATTTAAGTCTTAGATCTCCATTACTCTTTGGTCTCACTAGGATCATCACATATTTAGACCAGGTGAATTTCACTGTTGAAAAATGTTACGTTCAGGAAAAGCCAGGTACAGAATGGTTTGTCTTGTGTAACTAGTAGGCCAACCAAAAAGCCATACATGTTTCAGTTAGACAGTAGGACTTCTCTGGTCCATGTCACTGAAAGGCCTTATACATATGTATATTGTAGTTACAATATATGAATATCGTAATATGATGACATTGCTGTGATCTCAAATTTTCAATCTGCAAGTGTGCCATCTGGATTCCTATGAATCCAGGAACAGATGACATAGCAATCTATTTATTTTACCTGTTCCACATACATTATAATTTGAAAAACAGTGCAATATGAAGTTAGTGGAGATCTTTTCTGAACAAGTTTACATATGATTGTGAGTGTTTTAGCACTGTGTTTCTCAATCAAATGTGCATACAACTCAAGAAGATCTAGTGACAAGGCAGCTCAATATGTTGGGGCTGGGAGTACGGTCTTGTATTTCTAATATACTTCATGGTGATATTAACATATCTGATTCATGAACTACACTTTGATAATATCTTAAAGGTATTTATATTTCTTTGGAAACTGTCAGAAGTCCACAGCTATATTTGTCTATTTTTCTCTAGCAATACAGTGAAGTTTTCAAAACTACTGTCGATAATTATCAGTACCTGGCTCACTGCAGCAGGATTCATCCATTTGGTAAGCTTTTCATCAAAGTCTCTAATACTATCTGTCAGCATAAATGCCAGTTCTTTGAAAAATGAATATAAGCTTTCTATACTCCTGTTTCCATCAACATAACAAGTAGAAGATTTGTCCTCTTAATTCCTAGTTCTGGGTTCTTTCCACCCCCATATTTTTCAAATATATGGGTTTCCTGCATTCAAAATAACCATGTTCCCTCTTTTAGCCTTCAAAAGCTACTTTCAGGAATGGATCTGATGAACTTACCCTTCAAAGGTATGAGTGATAGAGGGGATTTAACATTCATTCCTATAAGAGTATCCTAGCATTGTATAAAGAGTCCAAGAAATAAATTCAATTAGAGACTTTTATTGAGAAAGTTGGAGAGCTGTGGAGGAAAAATTTCTAAGTAACAAAAGGGAACATGGAGGCTTTCCTGGTTCTTCTGAAGTCAATCTGTATAGGCAACTGCCTCCTCTAACTCTAAAAAAAGCTTATCATAAGCAATACAGTAAATGGACTTTAACAGTAGGAATGAAATTCATGGACTTTATTGGCACAGCACCATCATTATAAAATGTAGAATGTGAAGTGGGATGTTAAAGTTATTCAAGAGACTTTGAGAAAAATAAAACTATGAATATAGCAGAAGTCTTTAACACTAGAGTTCTCTCAAGATTAATTAAAACAATTACAATAAAAAGAAAACAAAGGCAAAGACTTTCCTTCTTCATTTTACAAAGAAAGTATCAAAACATTGAATACAAACTGACAGAAACCTTGAAGAAATCCGAAGCACATTACATACTTCCTCGGCATTCAAATAGGAGAGAGATTTCCCTGCAAGCAAGAGTCTCAGAAGCAAAGGCAGATCCCTGGATCTGGAAGGCAAGAACTCAGGCCTACCCTGTACATGCAACCATCAATATCTTATATAGAGATCTGTTGGTCATCACAGAATTATAGGCAAGAGAATGTGACAGGAAAGGTATAATACGAATTTAACTTTTCATTTTTGCCTTCAATAATAGTTTAAATGAAGAATGCACATGTCATCTGTATGTGCATTTTACTTGACTTATGTTTTTTATTTTCATTTTTTAATCTTTTTCTTTATTTGCTAACAGTTATTGAGAGTTCACATAAAGTTCTGGCACCTCTCTCTGCCATTGCCATCTGATCTGAGGTCATGGTCAAAGACTGACTTCTCGAGGGAGAGGGAGTGGGAAAGGGAGAAGGAGAGGGAGAGGAAGAAGGAGTAGGAGAGAGAGGGGGAAGGGGAGGGGGAAGAGAAAAAGAGATCAGATACTAGAAGGTTACTTTAGTGCACTCTATGCCCCACTATATACCAGGGACTTCATGCTTGAGAGGTCAATGCTTTGTCACCTCCTGAAACATGCTTATGTATACCCTTGAATTGGACACAGTCCCCACTAGGATCACCTGAACATTAAAGTCCTGCATTCTGTCAGTGTGAACATGTGACCATCTGTGCTTGCTAAGAATATAGTCTCCCAGATGCATGAGTTAAAGAGTGACAGTATACGTAAAGACCCATGTTCAAGCCCCTGGTTCCCACCTGCAGGGAGGAAAGCATCACAAACAATAAAGCATTGCATCAGATGTCTCTTTCCTTCTCTATCTCCCTCTTTACTCATCTCAATTTACCTCTGTCTCTTTCCAATAAGTAAAGAAAAATAAAATAGGTTCTAGTCTGAATAGAGAATACTTTGAAATTCCCAAGATAATTTGTTAAACTTTAAGTTATTTAAATTGTGCTAGCACAACAGCTCAGTTAGATAGTATGCTACCTTGCTATGTGTGCAATGTATATTTGAGTCTAAATATCACCACACTGAAGAAAGCTTCAATACATGAAGACCTAGGTTTAAGCTCCTTATAACACACAGGAGCACCATGCATAGCAGTTTTATAGGTGGTGGAACAGTGCTGTAGTTCCTCTCCTTCTTTTCAGAAATTAAAAGAGAGAGTGAGAATAAAAGTCTGCTAAGCCAAGCAGGCACAAAGCAAGCCCTACCATGAGAGAAAGAGAGAGGAAAAAAGAAATGTAAAAATCTGAATAATTTAATATAAATATGTGAGTATATGAGCATATGTCACATATGGGTGACAAGTCATTTTTAAATCTGTGGTGTGTGTGTGTGTGTGTGTGTGTGCGTGTGTGTGTGTGTGTGTGTCCAGATAGATGATATGGAATGAACTCAAAGTTTTGTAATTGTAAAATATCATTTAGTAGCTTCCCTGGCTCAATTTTCTGTTCTTTTTAAGAGAGAGACAAAGAGAGGTGTATGCCACCAATGCACCATTTCCCCAGCCATAGAAGTCTCCAAGTGTTAGTCATGATTGTTCCCATGTGGTGCTAGGGCTTAAATCCAGCACTTCAAGAACAGCAAGGATGTACTTTACTGGGTGAATTATTTCCTGATCCTTAATTGTGGTTTTCTAACTATACCTTTATCTTAGAAAAAAAAGTGAAGACTTTAGGAGTCAGTGGAGTAAATTAGCAGACTAGTAGACCTACCGTAGTTACACTGGAATAGTTATCATAGGCATTTGTACTCGATATACTCATAAACTTACCATATTGAAGAAAGGGTCTTTAGCAGACATATCACTTTTAAAAACAATCAAATATCTGAGCAAACTACATGAATTCTAATTTTCATCTTATTTCTTTTTCTTTCTTCTGCTTCTGCTTCTTCTGCTTTTTTTTTTTTTTTTACAAGAGCAGCACAGCTCTGGTTTGGTGTGAGGGATTGAACCTAGGATTTTAAAGTCTCAGGCATGACCTTCTCTTTGCATAATCCATCCTGTTTCTTAACAAAACAAAAATTTTAGTTTCCCCAGAAATTTCAGGCATTTTATTGTTTTTTGTATAAATTAGTAATACAAAATATCTTGGAAGTATTTTTGGAGAAAATGAAAAAAGTACATTTTACATATAATTACATAAAAATTATATTATATACAATCACATAGTAATGTTTGATATATACTTAGAGTTTTATTTCCAATTTCAGCATGAAAGTATTCCCCCATCACCACCAGTAAACCAGTTATTTTTCTTAATTTGTCATTCCTAGGGCTTCACCAGTCTGGGCTAACTTTTTCAGGTAGAAAAAGGAAGCCAGAGAGAAATAAAAATTTTTTTAAAAAGTGCAAAACAAACAGCACTACATCATCAAATCTTCCTCCAATGTAATAGGAACTGGCCTCTTAACATACATGACAAACCAGAGACATTATTCAGATACTCATTGTCTTGAGGATGGTGTCAGACTCCACAGTCTTAAGCATTCAGTCCTACAAAATTGTTCCGTTATTATAGATTCCAATAATAATTCCAAGTGTCATGATTTTCACTGACCATTCCAATCACTTCCTCCAGGGTTTGAAGGAAGGATAAGGAGTTTTCATATACTCTTCATGTGTACCACTCTTCCAGCATCTCCAATTCCAAAGTATGATTCATGCTTGCTTGATTCAACCACATTAAGCAGACATCCTCCCTTCAGTCTGGTAAAGACAGAGAGGAAGAGGGAGAAAAAAATAGAAATAGACACCATAATGTTGTTCCACCATTCATGAAGCTTCCATGCATAGTGTTCCTCTCTGGTACTGAAGTCTCAAGACTCAGATCTTGAATGTATGTTTAATATGATGAGATAACATGCAGCCTCCTTTTCTGGTTTCTATCGAAACTTTAATTACCTGTCAATGCCCATGTTTAGAGGGGAAGCAATTACAGAAGCCAGACCTTCCACCTTCTGCAACCCACAATGACCTTGGGTCCATACTCCCAGAGGGATAAAGAATAGGAAAGCTATCAGGGGAGGGGATGGGATATGGATATCTGGTGGTGGGAACTGTGTGGAGTTGTACCCCTCCTATCCTATAGTTTTGTTAATGTCTCCTTTCTTAAATAAATAAACATTTTTTTTAAAAAAGAAAGAAATTTTAATCACAAAGGCAATACTCATGAAATAATTGGACTTTGGCAATGATTCAACCTCTAGTCCTTTTCACTACCCTGGAAATCTGTATCAGGTTGTAGGTTACAAAATTCCACTGAGGGTTGTGTTCTACTCAAGGTTGTAGTGAACAGCTCTCTGTTTAGATAACCTCTTAAAATTCATCACATTGACATAAATTCACTGTGCTGGAAAGGCATTTGTTATGAATAACAAGATCTCCACCATTTCACTTTTATAGATTTGGAGGGATTAAGGAAAAAAGAAAACAAAGTGAAACATGAGCATTATATATAGCCTCAAAAAACAAGGAATTCTGGGTAAGGAAGGGTGGAAAAGAACTGTAGAGTCTTGGTGCCTAAGGAAATCATACTCATGTGACAATGACTGTAAAACATTACTCCCCCAATAAAAATTAAAAAGTAAAACAAAAATTAAATCAAAATATTTTTGTGGGAGTCGAGCGGTAGCACAGTGGAACTGGCAAGGAGCACAAGAACCGGTTTAAGAATTCTAGTTGGAGCCCCTGGCTCCCCACTTGCAGGGGAGCCACTTCCCAGGTGCTGAAGTAGGTCTGCAGGTGTCTTTCTTTCCCTGCCTCTGTCTTTCCCTCCTCTCTCCATATCTCTCTGTCCTATCTAACAACAACATCATCATCAACAACAACAACATTAAAAAACAACAAGGGCAACAAAAGGGAAAATAAATATAAAAAATTAAAAACCTAGTTTTTGTGGGGAGGTGGATAATAACTTGGAAATTTTATTTGCTTGTTTTTGCTTAGAACTAGTATTCAAGTGCTTTAGCTCAAGATAATGAAGTACTTAAGTACTTTTTCTTTAACTATAATCCTGATCTAATGACAAAATAAGAATAAAAGTAAGTGCTGAATCTTAGAGACTCTAGAGACCCGTGGTACTAGTGTATTATGATGTGCCCACATAAAAAGAAAGAGATATAGGCATTCTGACATATTGCCTCTGTGAAGTATTCTAAATATCTGTTTCAAAGTGCATGCCTTGCAGATTTCAATAGTAATCGAAATAGCAGAAAACAAGATAATCCACAGTTTGAACATCAATTCACAATAATTTCGGTATCATTTCATATTTCATTTGTATCAATGTAAGTGAAACTAATTCAGTGTCGTGTCTATTTTTGTTGTTTACTTGTTTTTTTTCATGAACTTCCCATTAAATTCTTCTCTGAGACCTTCCCTGAGTCTTTTCTCTTTGGACAGGTTGAAAATTCTGGTGATCCCTGGCTCAGAGGTAGAAATTCACAGAATATATCCTATTTTGACTCCATTTATCTGGTTATGGCAACAACATCAACAGTTGGCTTTGGAGATGTGGTAGCCAAGACATCCCTAGGACGGACTTTCATCATGCTGTTCACTCTAGGGAGTTTGGTGAGGAATATTTTTAATATATATTTAATACAGTCATATAAACCAAAGAAATGTTTAACTAATGATAATGAATAAAACAATATATGTCTGAAATTGAAGATTGTAGTGTTAAAAGATACTTAGATTCCAGATTGTCAGTTGCACCCTTTTGAACACTTGATGTAATTACTTGGTAGCTAGAGATGAAAAATGGTAGACAATATAGAGCAGTTTTTTCTTATTATCTTCTACATAGATGTAGGTAATCCTATCTTTCTTCATGTGTGTGTGTGGGGGGGCCTCTGATAAAGTATTTCTTTTGTTTTGTTTTTTTGTTTATTATCTTCTACATAGATGTAGGAAATCCTATCTTTCTTCATTTTTTTTGGGGGGGGGTCCATCTGATAAAGTATTTCTTTTTTTTTTCTTTTTTTTTTTTTTTTACCAGAGTACTACTCAGCTCTGGTTGATGGTGGTGCCAGGGATTGAACCTGGTACTTTACAGTCTCAGACATGAGAATCTCTTTGCATAGCCATTATGCTATTTAACCTCAACTCCCTAAAGTTTTTCTTCCAAAGATGAACAAGCAAGCACTTTTCTTTAGATAACTGAATAACTGTTCTTGGTTCATTAGTACAAAAAGACAAAAGAACATTCCTTTTCATGTAGTGTCTTTAACTTCAAATCTTTAAAAGCCATTATACAGATTTCTACTTTTCCTTTCTAATAGTCCCTTGTCCACATGGTTACATTTCTTCATTTCAATATTTTCCCCTAAACCTCAGTCTGTCTTGAGTTCTTTATTTTCCTTAAGCCCTCACATAGAGTTAAACGATCAAATCAGAGTTAAAAGGACTGTTGGAAGAAGGGAGAATGGAGTAACTCCCTGCTTATCTTTACTTTCATCATGATGATGAAAGTATTTTACTAAATTTTTGTCAAATGCAAAGGCTAAAGGAGGGAAAAGTGTGAGCACCACCAGAAATTATTTTGGTGATGTTTTTCTTCTTTGAAATAAGTTTCACAGTCACGGCATTCCTATATAAGGGATGATTTTGTGTAGTTTTGTCCTCTTTGATAATCTCAGATTTTTAAAATATCTTCAAGATATTAAGGCTAAGTATATTTAAAATTATTTTTAGGTGCTATTTGCTAACTTCATCCCTGAAATGATAGAACTTTTTGCCAACAAGAGAAGATACACCCAGGACTATGAAATTGTTAAAGGGAAGAAGTAAGTAGCTTTGAAGTATAAAGTTTAGTTTGGAATATTCTGTTCACCTTTATCTAAACACTTGTTACCTTGATCTAAGAGAATAAATTGGCAAACTCAGGGTACTGGTTTTTTATATACCATAAGAATAAAATATTAGGCACTTGATAAAACTACTGTGTAGATAATTATAGCAGCAGTAAGTCAGCTAAATAGATAAGCCAAATACTGATTCGACAATATTTCTATACACTTTATTCTCTTCTACCCATTACTAATTTTCATATTTATTTTAATCATGTAGTTAACTCAAGACAAGCTTTAAATAATATATCAGATTAAAATCATGTTTTAAATTAAAACAAAATTATTCAGCTAGGTGGCTTCAGGCCTAACTTCCCTAAACCAAATGTAGTTTATGCATTAACAAGATTACTACAGTAGGAAGAAATTTCAGCCTTCTACACAAAGCTTCACTGATCATTACTTTGTCCATGTAGCAACTATTTTCTCCTAGAAAAGAAATGGAGTTTTAGTTACTTTAAACCTCTTTTTCTGTGGCTATATTACCTCAGTTTCCACTATGCTTTTTCCTATCTAAGAAGAAAAAAATGAATTGGAGATCTAATATTCAAAGTGATTCTTTTTTATTTACTCTTTACTTACTGTAGACAAAAGACACTAAATGGGGATAAAGTCTCTTAAAATAATCTTAACTTTATTTTTAGAATATTAGAATAAATAATGACAGGAATGAAAACAGTAATAAAAAAACAGTTAAAAATCAAGTCTAGCCCAATTTACCCCAAGTAAAGGCAATATGAGACATGCTGAGTTAATATTTTATAGAAATTTTAACATGGGCTAAAATTAACATAAGGGAAATATATATTTAAAATATGTTATATATCAGTATACTTAAAGTTATTTATTTATTTTGTTATTTAAGAAAGGATTAATTAACAAAACCATAGGGTAGGAGGGGTACAACTCCACACAATTCCCACCACCCAATCTCCATATCCCACCCCCTCCCCTGATAGCTTTACCATTCTCTATCCCTCTGGGAGCATGGACCCAGGGTCATTGTGGGTTGCAGAAGGTAGAAGGTCTGGCTTCTGTAATTGCTTACCCACTGAACATGGGCGTTGACTGGTCAGTCCATACTCCCAGTCTGCCTCTCTCTTTCCCTAGTAGGGTGTGTCTCTGGGGAAGCTGAGCTCCAGGACACATTGGTGGGGTCTTCAAACCAGGGAAGCCTGGCCAGCATCCTGATGGCATCCGGAACCTGGTGACTGAAAAGAGAGTGAACATACGAAGCCAAACAAATTGTTGAGTAATCATGGACCCAAAGCTTGGAATAGTGGAGAGGAAGTGTTAGGGAGGTACTCACTGCAAACTCTAGTGTACTTCTGCTTTCAGGTATATATTTTGCAGTAGTTTATGGATACGTGTGAACGTAAGCTCTCTCTCAAAGAAACTGGTGTATATCCAGGTTATGGGACTTTGTTAGAAAGTGAACCACCTGAGATGGAATTAGAGTATACTATGAAAGGAAAGGTCTCACCTGAGTAATGAAGCTGAACGGTTGTCATTCCACACGTGAAGTCTCTGGACACAGTCTGAGGTGAAGCATGTTGAGGTGGCAATCGTTGCGTTGGTTAGGTTGTGATCGGTGCATGCAATACTATTTGATATGGATTGGGAGAGGCATATGGGAAAGTGGGCCCTATCCAAGGGTTCCAGGACTGGGGGAAGTAGGGGCTCTATAGTGGAGATGTGAGGTTCCTGCTGTCTTAGGGTTCAAAAAGACAATCGATAGTTAATGTTATCATCACATTATTTGGTAATTGGGTTAACTTTGAAAAGTCCTTTTGTTATGGTTTACTGTAAAGTACCCAGTATCTTGTATATAGCTGTGCTATTGGATGCTTCTGATCTACTTGGTCTAGGCTTTTGAGAGAGTCCGCATATCAAATACACAGCCTATATATTAAAAAGATTCAGTTTGTGTTTTGAAAAACTTTGAGACATACAATTGATTTTCTCCCTCTCATATTAATTAACTAGTGATTGATATGTCTACATTTTGCTAGGAGTGTACATAAACACCATTCCCACCACCAAAAGACTGTGACCCATCCCTCCCACCCACTCCCACCCCCCACTGGCCCAGGAAACTGCATGTCTACCCCTCACCACAGGGCTTTTACTTTGTTGCCCTAAGTACAATTTGGTCAGGTCCTGCTTTTAGTTTCCCTTTCAGATCTTCTTAGTCAACTTCTGTTGATGAGTGGGATCATCCCATACTCATCTTTATCTTTTTGACTTAGTTCACTTAACATAATTCCTTCTAGCTCTGTCCAAGATGGGTCAGAGAAGGTGGGTTCATTGTTCTTGATAGCTACATAGTATTCCATTGTGTATATATACCACAGCTTTCTCAGCCACTCATCTGTTGTTGGGCACCTGGGTTGCTTCCAGGTTTTAGCTATTATGAATTGTGCTGATATGAACATAGGAGTACACACCTCTTTTTGGTTGGGTGTTATGGAGTCCTTGGGGTATAACCCCAGCAGAGGAATTACTGGATCATATGGAAGGTCCATGTCTAGCCTTCTGAGAGTTTTCCAGACTGCTCTCCACAGAGGCTGAACCAATTTACATTCCCACCAGCAATGTAAAAGGGTTTCTCTGTCCCCACGACCTCTCCAGCATTTGTTGCTGCTGCCCTTTTTGATGTATGCCATTCTTACAGGAGTGAGGTGGTATCTTAGTGTTGTCTTAATTTGCATTTCTCTGACAATCAGTGACCTAGAGCAGTTTTTCATATGTGTGTTAGCCTTTTGGATCTCCTCTATAGTAAATGTTTTGTTCATATCCTCTGCCCATTTTTGGATGGGGTCATTTGCTTTTTTGGTGCTAAGTTTGCTGAGCTCTTTATATATTTTGGTGATTAGTTTCTTGTCTGATGTCTGGCATGTGAAGATCTTCTCCCATTCTGTGAGGGGTCTCTTTGTTTGTTTAATAGTTTCTTTGGATGTGCAGAAGCTTTTCAATTTGATGTAGTCCCATTGGTTTGTTTCTGCTTTAGTCTTCCTTGCAATTGGGTTTGATTCATCAAAGATGTTCTTGAGGTGTAGGTGGGAAAGTGTTTTACCAATGTTTTCCTCTAAGTATTTGATTGTTTCTGGTCTGACATCTAGGTCTTTGATCCATTTGGAGTTGATTTTTGTTTCTGGTGAGATAGAGTGGTTCAATTTCATTCTTCTGCAAGTTACAACCCAGTTTTCCCAGCACCATTTATTGAAGAGAGCGTCCTTTTTCCATTTAATCCTTTGGGCCCCCTTATCAAATATTAGATTTCCATAGGTGTGGGGGACAGTTATTTTTTTACCATTAAAGTTATATGCATATGTTTTTTGCATCTGTCCTAGATCTCTTTACATTGGAATCTCTGTTTTGGTTTTACTACTATATAGCCTTAGAGCAGGTAAATCAAATACCTTAGAATTTAGTTAATTCAAAGAAATATCTGAGCCTCTGTTATTCCCAAATTAAAAAAAAAACTAGCAAATAGTGAGAAATCAAATGAAGTGATATATACATGTCCAAAATTGCATGCATGTAATTATACAATAACAGTCATGACATGTATAATTAAAATGTGTATTAATACCCCATATCAGATGAAGTAGAAAGTGTATCATATATTGAAGTCCTTAGTGTTTCTATTTTTCTTTTCTTTCTTTCTTTTTTTCTTTTTTTTTTTGGTTTGTTTTTTCTGACCAGAGCACTTCTCAGCTCTTGGTATTATTGGCAGTGCTGAACTTGAACTGGGATTTTCAGTTACACAAGTCTGATGTTCCACCAGATGACGTATTGCTGTTTTTAAAACATAGCCAATTCAAATACCACATTCATTCAAAATTATGTTTAAGCAAATTATCCATATATAAATCATGGTACTGCTAGTTCTGTTCCTCAGGTGATCCACCTCATATGTTCTTGCTACCTAGGTTCATTGTGGTTTGTGGAAACATCACTGTTGAAAGTGTGACTGCTTTCCTTAGGAATTTTCTCCGCCGTAAGAAAGGGGAGATAAACACTGAAATTGTTTTTCTGGGAGAGTAAGTATATGTACATATATAGATGTTTTCTTTTTCCTGCATTTGCTCACATTATCTAATTTAATTCTTGAAATATGTATATCTTTAACAGAAATTCATCTGTGTAGTATTTATAGATCATTAGGGGGAAAAAAAAAGCAAAATGAAAAGGCAACTACAAAGGGCTAGGTGGTAGAGCACTTGGTTAAGCGTGTACATTACAGTGTGCAAGGAGCAAGGTTCAAGTCCCTGGTCTCCACCTGTGGGCGGAAAGCTTCGCTAGTGGTGAAGTAGGGCTCCAGGTGTCTGACTGCCTCCCTCCCTATCTCCCATTCCTTCTCTGTCTCTATTCAACAATAAATTTAAAAATAAATAAATCTTTCTTTAAAAAAAAAAGACAACCTCACAATTAATTGCTGAAAATATTCTACAACATACTTCATCAGTTATTTTTTTATTTTCTTTTTTAATTTTAAATTATTTATAAAATAAAAAATAGAAAATATTGACAAAACCATAAGATAAGAGGAGTAAAATTCCACACATTTCCCACCACCAGAGTTTCATATCTCATCCCCTCCACTGAAATCTTTCCTATTTTTTATCTCTCTGGGAACATGGACCAAGGACCATTATGGGGTACAGAAGGTAGAAGGCCTGGCTTCTGTAATTGCTTCTCTGCTGAACATAGGAGTTGGCAGGTCGATCCATTATGTGTATATATTTATGTTATTTAATGACTATAACTTAGATCATTCTGTGTTTTTATTATATATGTGATATAATTTTGTGCACAGGTCTTGTTTGCTTTATGTTACAGTGATGATTATTAGAATTGGAAATGTGAAATTCAAATAGAAGTAAAAATATTTTTTCTTTTTAACTTTCTTATTAACAGGGTTATCTCTCCACTGGATGATGATGATAATGATAATGATTTAAGTAGAGGGTGAGAGACAGAGAGGTAGAAATGAAGAAGGAGAGAGAAGAAAAGCATTAGTATAGCTTTCTGATTTCTGAAGCCTTCACTGTGCAAATGCTGCCATGTGATAGCTGGGGGCTCATACCTGTGTCACTGCATATTGAAAAGGAAGCTTTCAATGGAGGGGACAGGATATAGAGCTCTGGTGATGGAAATTGTGTGGAACTGTGCCCCTCTTATCACCACAATCTTGTCAATCATTACTAAATCACTAATATGATAAAAAATCACTAATATGATAAAAAATTGTAAAAGTGTAGTTCCACCACCAGAAATGATTTAGGTGATGTGTTTTTCTTCTTTGAAGTTTACTTTTCCTCTAGCAGAGCCCAAATTAAATATTTTGTGAAACACTGGAAAATGCATGTTTAATACAAAAAATATACATATTTTAAAAATGAGGAATGGTTTCTTCTTGTTCTGTCATACATTTTTGATTTCTATTTAAAAATATGTATATTTTCACAGTTCAGGGACAGGTGGTAGTGCACCCAATTGAGTGCACAGGTTACCTGGGTTCAAGCCCTCAACCCTCACCAACAGGTTTTCCTGAGTGGTGAAAAAGTACTGCAGATTTCTCTCTCACCCACTCCCCACTGTATATTTCCTTTTCTTTACAATTCCTCTCTTTTTAGCCAAAATAAAAAAATTTTATTTATGAAATTCATTTATTTTATTATGTTTAATATGTATTTATTTTCCCTTTTCTTGCCCTTGCTTTTATTTTTGTTGTAGTTATTATTGTTGTTGTTATTGATATTGTCATTGTTAGATAGGACAGAGAAATGGAGAGAGGAGAGGAAGACAGAGAGGGGGAGAGAAAGAAAGACACCTGCAGACCTGCTTCACTGCCTGTGAAGCTATTTCCCTGCAGGTAGGGAGTCTGAGGCTTGAACCAGGATCCTTACACTGGTCCTTGCACTTTGTGCCACCTTCACTTAACCCAACTCCCTATTCTTATGTTGATTGGGGTAGTCACTAGCTACATCTTTAACCTTTAAGCACTCTCAATATACTCAATATTAAAGCTTTTGTATTACATTTGTAAATATTTTGACTCTATCTTTATTTTTAAATATTTGGAATCCTTTTATTTTAACACAGAACTGTTTAATTTGCATGTACTTCAGTTCATCAACTTTTGTTTCAGCTTATTTTTCAGAATATTTTAGTCATCTTTTCTATAAATTAACTCAATACTTATGAACATTTTTATCTTCATATTGTAATTACTAATTATTAATACTTATTATCCTCATAAATATGTAGAATTTTATATTCTTTTAAAATATTGTATTTTATTTTAATGAGAGAGATACAGAAATAAAGGTACAAAAATAGACCAAAGTTCTGGTTTTTATTGGTACTGGATTTTGAATCTGGGGCTTCATAGCTTCAGGGATGAAAGTCTTTTGCATAACCATTATGCTCTCTCCCAATCCCTAAGATTCTAAACTTTTAAATTTTCTTTCCAAATAGTTATTTGAGTCTCTACACTTTGCTAAATATTAAATCATATTTTGGTCTTAGGCAGGATTGTTCTCTGGACCATTTCAATAATGGATGAATGGATTAAAATTAGTAATGGATAAATGGGTTAAATTTTTTATCTGAAGGAAAGATATTCTGTTTTTTTTTCTTCACAATATGAATGAACTTGAAGGACATTTTATTAAGTGAAATAAGTCGGACAAAAACAAATACCAAACGGACCTTATTTGAAGATTCTGTATAAGTTGTACATGCAATTTAAAAAAAAAATGCTAGACTCATAAAAGCAAAGTAAATAAAAAGCTGATTACCGGAAGTCAGGCGGTAGAGCAGCTGGTTAAGCTCAGGTGGCACAAAGCACAAGGAGCAGCATAAGGATCTCTGGTTGAGCCCCTCGCTCCCCACCTGCAGGAGTGTAGCTTCACTAGCGACTTTCTCTCCCCTCTCTTCCCCTCCTCTCTCCATTTCTCTCTGTCCTATCCAACAACAACAACATCAATAACAACAACGATAATAATAACTACAACAATAAAACAAGGGCAACAAAAGGGAATAAATATTAAAAAAAAAAAAGCTGATTACCAATAGGTAGAAATGAGATGATGATGTAAATAGACCAAAGTAGGTAATTGTCCCCATTTTTTGATGATGTATCAGGTCTGAGAATTTAATGTATAGCAACAACAACTAGAATTAGTAACAGTGCATTGTACGTTTGAAGTTTGTGAAGAGAATAAATCTTATATTTGCTCATCCCCCCACTAGTGAGAAGTGTTGATTTACTTATTGGGAGGAATCCTCTCACAATGCCTATACACATCTAGTCATCAGGTTGTATTTATTATAAGTGTCTTACTTTTGATTTGTTAATTATATTCCAATAAATTTAAGGAGAGTGAGAGATAAAACAGTTAGATATCCTAAATGCTTTGTGCAAAATTTATAAATCTCATTAGTTTTTGTTTGATCTATCCATAATTGAGAGATATGTTAAAATCCCTCATGGGGGGTTAAATGTTGCTGGACTTTTTAGAGTACACATCTTACACTGTATGGGACCCAGGTTTAAGGCCCCAGTTCACATAGGAAGGGGGAAAGCTACATGATTGTTGAAGCAGTGCTGCAAGTCTCTCTCTCTCTCTCTATCTTTCCCTCCCACCTCAGTCTCTTCTCTTTCTCTCTCTCTCTCTCTCTCCAAGAAGTAAATAAACTCCTCTCATGAGATTATCAGGGTTTACTTCAAATGCATTTAGAGAGTAATTTATTCTATTATTATTGAAGTGGTGGCTTTGTTAAGAAAGCCACCACTTCATTTTGTGGGATATCACAAGGGATTTTGTGGTGGGTGCAGTGAATTATATACACACACACACACATATATACATACATATATATATATATATATATATATATATATATATATATATATATGTAGGTGTGGGACTGCACTAAATCTTATAATGTTGTGAACCAATGCTAAATCAATAAAAATAAATTATTTAAATGTTGTGGGTTTTTTTTTTTTTTTTTTTTTTTTTTTTGCCAGAGCACTACTCAGCTCTGATTTACAGTGGTACAGGGAATTGAACCTGGGACTTTGGGGCCTCGGGCATGAGAGTTTCTTTGCATAACCATTATGAATCTACCCCCACCCAGTTGTGTCATTTTGAATTATTAAATTATTTTATGCTAAAGTTTTTCACACTTACTAATTCTTCTTTTTGTATTAGCCTGGTATGTGTTATTTTCCTATCACTATGACTGAGCAGACCTAAGATTCAGGCATATTCCTGAAAATGGACTTACTGGGGGTGTCTGCATCATCTAACTATCTTTATTTATAATTTAAGATGAGTATTCGCCAAAGGAGATTAGGCATAATAATATACTTAACAAATAAGTGAATTAGATATACTAAATAAATATGACCATCTCTTACCCCCAAATCTGCCTTTTTTTTTCTCTCCATTTTTTGGCATTACATTCTTTAGGTCTCTTCCTTCCTTGGAATTGGAAACCTTATTTAAGTGCTACTTGGCCTATACAACTTTTGTTTTTGGATCTGCACTGAAGTGGGAGGATCTAAAAAGGGTTGCGGTAAGACCTAGTTATTCTTGTAGTTTTCGTAAGCTGCTTCAATTAAGATTCTAAGATGTATTGTTTAACCTCCAAATCCTCACTGACAAATATCTAACTGACATCATTTTTCATAAACAGTTATATTTATTTAAGTTGTTTACTTTGCCAAATTCTTGAAAACAGTTGTTCTTTTATCAGTATTACGGATGTTTAAAACTTGAAGACATCAAAGTATACTTTTTTGATCCTGCCATCTAAGCAATAGTCTTCCCAGATAACATTCCTAGAAGTCTATCAGGTTTTACCAATTTATCCTAAATATATATATATATATTTCCCTTTTGTTGTCCTTGTTGTTTATCATTGTTGTTGTTGTTGTTATTGTTGGATAGGACAGAGAGGAATTGAAAGAGGAGAGGAAGACAGAGGGGGAGAGAAAGATAGACACCTGCAAACCTGCTTCACCACTTGTGAAGATAACCCCCTGCAGGTGGGGAGCCAGGGGCTCAAATTGGATTCCTTATGTCAGTCCTTGCACTTTGCTCCATGTGTACTTAACCCACTGCACCATCGCTCGGCTATATGTATATGTATATGTATATGTATTTATATATTTAGGAGAAATGTGAAGGAAAATAGCAGAAATCCCATTGAATTAATGGAATAACTAATGAGCAACAGTTAGTCCTCTAAGAAATTTTCATTTAAAATCAAAGACAGCTTTCTCTTGTATTTTAGGTTTCACCTTATATAAACAAAAAGGCTTTAAAATATTTATATTTATTTATTGGATAGTGACAAAGTGAAATTAAGAAGAGGGGAGAGAGACAGGAAGACACCTTCAGCATTGCTTCACCACTTGTGTAGCTTTCCCCCTGCAAGTGGGGACTGAGGGATTGAACGTGAGTCCTTGCACATTCAACATGTCCGCTCAACCAGGTGCTCCACTACCTAGCCCTGGCTATTTATTTTTTAAAGTAGAAATTTGTACAATTGAAATAAAAGAATAAAGCAGAAAATGCCAGGCCCAGAAGAATCATTCCCTGTCCTACAATTTGTATTTACCAGAGCCATTTCAATAATTTTCTAGAACCAGAACTCACACATATTGAATGGTTTTACAGGGTCAAACAGACTTCCAGTTCTTCTATTTTCTGTTGTCTTGAAGATAAATGTTATATGTGGCTGCTTAAAGAGATTACAAAGCCTATCACTGGACATAAATTGATGGTTATAGATGATAGGAAAAATACAGCTATGCCTTTGACCTATTTTGAAGCAATCTTACATCTCTGTTGGAGACCCTGTGCTTTGGTCCATTGTTTGCAGCCCTTAAAGCTCTTGAAGCATTTGCAAGACTGTGATCCTGGTGTAAAGACACACTTGTCCCAACTCTTTCCGATGGTTGTTCACTTTTTTATTGAAAGTTTTATGACAAAACCATAAGAAAACTCAAAAGGGAAGCATTAGAACTTTTGTCCTATATATAACAAAATGACTACTATTTAATCTTGAAGAATAGATGGAATATGCAGAAGCATGCCTGATTTTAGCCAACCCTCTGTGCAGTGACTCCCATGCCGAAGACACATCAAACATTATGAGGTAAGAAAATGATACTTTGTTTTATATCCACCGGTATTGATTTCCTGTCTGCTTTTTAAAAGATGAAGCTCAGTTCCTGCGGTTGAACAGCATTCATGTTAACAAGAGATTTTATGTCACATGTTGCTCATTTTCCAGATTTCTGCCGGTGTTTGCCTCCAGAAAATGTATAGGACAGCGTGAAAATAGAGTATTTCTGAGAATTTATGTGATTCTCCCACACTTTCCTGAAGTTTCACTTGATAATAGCTATCTAAGTTTATTTTAAAGTTTTATTTGCTTTTTAACACAACCAGCATTATTTCCAGGACTTGATATCTACAGGACAAATCCAGGGCTCCCAGCAGTCTTTTCTTTTTCTTCTTTTTTTTTCCCTTTATTATTAGAACAGAGAAACATTGATAGGGGAGAGGGAGAGGGACACACACACACACACACACACACACACACACAGAGAGAGAGAGAGAGAGAGAGAGAAGAGAGACTTCAAAAGCACTACCCACAACTCCCCTCCCCCATACAAGTGAGAAGCTGGGCTTCAACCTGGGTCCTTGAGATGGTAATGTGTGCGCTCCACAGGGTGCACCACCATTTGCAAACAACTAAAAACTGTTGGGGGCCAGGTGTTGTTACACCTGGTTAAGTGCTCATACTACCATGCACAAGGATCTGGGATCAAAACCTCGCTCCCCACAGGCAGTGGGAAAGCTTCATAACTGCTGCAGGTGTCTCTCTCTCTCTCTCTCTCTCTCTCTGTTCTGTCAAATGAAATAAATAAAGCTAAAAAAATAAAATAAAATAACAACTGTTTAGATCTTATAGTTGCAACTAACATTCCTAATCTTTTAAGAAGACACCCTAAAAATAAAAATGCCATTTATTATTTGTGAACCCCCTTACCACATCTTTTTTATTGATATTTTCTCAGGTAATTATAATTCAAGAGTGTGTATGACTTTGCATTGTACCTATTCAAAAGTACTTTTTTTTCTTTTTTTTAAATTTATTTTATTTATTTATTCCCTTTTGTTGCCCTTGTTGTTTTTTATTGTTGTAGTTATTATTGTTGTTGTCGTTGTTGGATAGGACAGAGAGAAATGGAGAGAGGAGGGGAAGACAGAGAGGAGGAGAGAAAGATAGACACCTGCAGACCTGCTTCACCGCCTGTGAAGCGACTCCCCTGCAGGTGGGGAGCCAGGGTTCAAATCGGGATCCTTATGCCAGTCCTTGTTCTTTGCGCCACCTGCGCTTAACCCGCTGCGCTACAGCCCGACTCCCTCAAAAGTACTTTTAAGAGAAGAAAATGAAATATACGATGTTTTCCTTTTTGTTCTGTTTTTTTCCCGCTGGAGCACTGCTCAGCTCTGGCTTATACTAGTGCATGAGACTGAACCTGGGTCCTCAGAGCCTCAGACATAAACATCCTTTAAAATAAGCAATTATGCTATCTGCCTCAACCCAGCCATTTTTTTTAATGTTTGTTTATTTGTTGGATAGTGATGGCCAGAAATTGAGAGAGAATGGGATGATAGAGAGGAAGAGAGACAGAGAAACACCTGCAGCCCTACTTCACCACTTGCAAAGCTTTCCTCCTGTAAGTGGGGACCAGGGTCTCAAACGGTCCTTGAGCATTGTAATATGTGCCCTCAACCAGGTGTGCCACCATCTGGCACCAGGAGTACTTTCAATATAGCTAGACTTTAATACTACTTTCATCTGAAAACAATATGTGAATAGGTACTTAACTTGTGGCAACAGATTCAAATTATCTTGATGAAAGTAGCATCCTGTTTAACAGATAAACTTTTGTATTAACTTTCTGGAATAAAATATGCAAGCATATATGCTGAAAATAGCTCTGTAAATAATCAAGAAACAGCTGAGAGGCTACTATTTACAATACAATACAAGTGACCTAATCTTAATTTCTTAATTTGTAAAATGGATTCTACAGTTTATAAGCTACTTCCAGATATGAACAGATATTTAATATCATTTTTCATTGTAATAATGTGTTTGACTGTGAAAGCTAAATTATATGTGGACTATTGTCTCTACAAATATTATGAGCCTCCTAATAACTAAAGAGCTAACTTCTTTGTAGATGTAGTTAATTAAATCACTGAAGCGATAACATTCTTTGTATAGGCTAATAAACAGAGTATTATGAGAGAACAACATAACAGTGCACTTCACAATATGCTTTCTTTTAAGATTTATTTAAATTATTTATTATTCAATAGAGACAGAAAGAAACTGGGTGGGTGGGGGGATAGCGAGCAGAGCAGAGAGAAACCTGCATCCTTACTAGAACATTCCTGAAGCTTCTTCCACTGCAGGGTTATTTATTTATTTGTTTGTTTGTTTGTTTATTATTTTTACACTGTTCTTAATCACACATAATTTAACTTTGAATTGGATTATTTTACACTGAATACGGCACACCACTGATGAGTGTATTTGCTTTGATTTAGGGTCCTTTCTATCAAGAACTATTATCCTGAAACCAGAATCATCATACAGATACTTCAGTCCCATAACAAGGTATTGTAAAATCTATGCTATTGAAACACCACTTCTGTTATTCCACGGAGCTAGATATACTTAGTTCATCTGAAATTAATAGTTTATTTTTCCCTTTTCCTTTTTTTTTTTTCCCTCCAGAGTTATTGCTGGAGCTCTGTGGCTGCACTACAAATCTACTGCTCCTGGAGGCTATTTTTTTCCTTTTTATTGCCCTTGCTGTTTATCGTTGTTGCTGTTGCTGTTACTGTTGAACAGGAGAGAGACAAATTGAGAGAGGACAGGACAGGAAGACAGAGGGTGGGGAGAGAAAGACACCTGCAGACCTTCTTCACCGATCATAAAACAACTTCCCTGCAGGTGGGGAGCCAAGGGCTAGAACAGGAATCCTTAAGCAGGTCCTTGTACTTTGTGCTATGTGCAATTAACCCGCTGCTCTACCAGACCCCTTAATACCTTCTGAGTCTGCAATTAAATGTTTTTGCCGAGGTTCATTAGGATTGTCAAACATTTGAAAATATAAATCAAAGGGATGCATTTGCATAGTTTAAAAGTTACTATCTAAAGGTCTGGCTTGTAGGTTATGACTCAGAATTTTCCCTTTTGTATAATGACAGGTCTTGGCACAACCTTAGCTAGTAACAAACCCACCTGCACTTAACCTGCTGGACTACTGCCCGACTCCCTAAGTTTCTATGGTTTTATACAAACTCATAAATACCCCACATAGCCAAAACAATTCTGTGAACAAGTCTGTAGGCATCACTCTTCCTTATTTTAAACTGTATAGCAAAAATATTGTAATTGAGATAATATGGATTGTGCATTAAAAAATCATAGATACATAAAACAAAAAAAACAAGAATCCTGAAATATATCGAATGAGCATTGCCAATTAATTTGTGAATATACTAATTATATTTTAATATAATGGGAAAATATAAGAATATACATTTAAAGAAAATCAGTTTTCACTTTTTGTGAAAACTGGACAGCCAGAGATGAAAGAATGAAGTTAGAGTCAAGTCTTACACGATAGACAAAATTAAATAAAAATGGATTAAATCCTTGAATGCAAGTCCTGATGCTATCAAACTAATAGATATGGCGCCAGGTGGTAGCACATCTGGTTTAGCACACATGTTACAGTATGCGAAAACCCAGGTTCCAGCCCCTATTCCCCACCTGCAAGCTTCATGAGTGGTGAAGCAGGCTGCAGGTGTCTATCACCCCCTTCCCTCTTGATTTCTGACTTTCTCTGTCCAATAAATAAATAAAGATAAAAAGATTAAAAAAATCCTAATAGACATAAATAGTAAAGTCTTTGACACAGGTTTTGTTTTGTTTTGTGCAAACAACAACAACAAAAAGATAAACAATTGGATCTATATCCAACTAAAATAACCTGCACGATGAAGAAAATTATCAAAGTGAAAAGTTCACATACTGAATGAGAAAAAAAAAAATATATATATATATAAATCATACATCTGGTAAGGCTTTAAAATGCAAGACATAACAAGAAGTCATATAATAGCAAAAATGTCTAATTTTAAAATAGGTAGATGATCTGAATAGACATTGTTACAAATGGGAAAATATAAAAGTACAGGTGGCCATTAAGTCAAATATAAATAAAACCACAACAAGAACTTAATATTTTATTTAAAAGACTACCATGTAAAGGATAAGATATAACAAATTTTAACAAGAATGTGGAGAAAAGGTCACCCTTACAAACTGTTAGTGGGAATGTAAATTAGTACAGCTATTATAGATAGCAATATGAAGTTTCCTTAATATAAAAACAAACAAACAAAAGCCTACCATATATTTCAGCAAGTGGTGCTTTGTCATGTGTGAAACACAGATTTGAGCCCTGCTCCCCAAAGCATTGAAAGAAACTTTAATGCTAGGGTCTCTTTCATGCTCCCTCACTGCTTTTCTGTCTGTATGTACACAACAAAACAAAAAGACTAAACAATCCCATTTTGGGGCATATATTTGAATAAATGAAACCACTAACTCAAAAAGATATCTGCACTTTTGTGTTTATTGCAGTATTTCTAAACATCAAGACATGGGAATGATCTAAATATCCATCAGTGGTTGGATGGATGCAGAAAATGTGATATGTGTGTATTATGTATACGTATATATAAATACATCAACAAATATATATATATACATATATATATATATATATATTTAGAATGTACAGACTTTGTTATACAAATAAATCTTGGGCCAGTGAGATAGCTTTAGGGTATTTTGCTTTCAGCCATGAAAATTAAAAAAAAAAAAAACTTTGCTACTTATGACAACATAGATGGACTTTGAGAACATTTATGGTAAGTGAAGTCTGAGATGAAGATTTAACATGTGATCTTACCTATATGTGTAGCATCAAAGGCAAAACCAAAACACAAAGGAAATCAAACTCATAAATATATAGTTAAGATTGGTGGTTGCCACAGGCTATAGATATACATACAGTGTGGAAAGCTGGTCAAAAAATACTAACTTGGATCACTGAAGTAGCTCAACTAGGACCTTGACTGATTTACTAAAAATCTAACCCACATTCAAACTCTGCCTGCATTACACAAGGGAAGTGTTGGTGTTGTGGTATCTTTGCACGTCTCTCTCTGTCTCTCTCTATCTGAAAGTATCATCTTCCTGAAGTGGTGAAACTCTGGTAATGACAGAATTAATGAATAAATCTTGAGGATACAATGAACAACACAGTGACATGTTTAATAATACTCTGTTCTGTGTTGTCTATATATAAATATTAATATTTTATTTTATTTTGAGAGATATTCAGAGTGAGAGACACACACAAAGAAACACCAAAGCACTGCTCAGCTCTGACTTATGGTGGTGCGGGGAATTGAACCTGGGATTTAGGACCCGGACTGCCTCTGCGGCTACAGACAGACTATGACCCACACAGTCAACGACTGCCACCTCTCTAGATTCAAAGGAGGTCTCGAAACTTTACATCAGGCTCAACCTGACGCTGTTGACTGGCTAAGGAAAAAGGGCAAATGCTAGAAGAAGAAGAAGGAGCCTCAGGCATGACAGTTTGTTTGCATAACAATATGCTACATCCCAAGCCCTCTGTATTGTTAGAGAGTAGATTTTCTCTCTCTAAGTCTCTCTGTCTTTCTACATAACCTTCTCTCAATTTTTTTGAAATAAATTTAAAAAGTGTGAATTTTGAAGCCCAACGGTGACTTACCTGGTTAAGTGCACATATTACTACTACTCAGAAGCACCAGGGTTTCATACCTGCAGGGGTATGCTTCAGGAGTAGTGAAGCAGGTCTGCAGGTGTTTATCTTTCTCTGTCCTTCTCTATTTCTCCATCCTCTCTCACTCTCAATTTCTTTCCCTCCTATCTAATAAAAATAATAAAAAATGGAGAGAAAAAAAAAAAGCAAAATATGACCTTCTGGAGTGGTGGATTCATAGTGTCAGATCAAACCCCAATGATAGCTCTTGTGGCAAAAAAAAAAGTATTATGAGTACCTTTCATCAGAGGGAAAATATGTAGTTACAGAGGTAGTGGGTATTACTAGACTTATCCTGGCGTTTTACAGTATCTGAAAATATTGAGTCACTATGTTGTGCAACTGAATCTTATGTAACTTTCTTAGTTACATTTTGCTGGGCTAGCCTGAAGGTGTTTCTTCCCCGGGCACGTGCACTCTGGGTTGGTGAGAACTCGACCGGAGCCAACCTAGGCTGCTGCTTACTCAGCAACACAGGAGAGGAACCAGGAACTCTTGTGACTGAGCAGGAACTCAATGCAATGCTTTTATTGATCGGAGAAAAATGCCTTTATATCTTCTGAAGTGGAAGTGGCAGGTCAGAAAAGGAAATGGCTAGGAGAGGGGGCGGAGTGGAAAAAAGAGCTTGAAGGTAGCAAGCTTCCATCTAACCAGTGAGGATTAAACCAATTCCCTCCAGGCAGGGCTGGTCTCAGACAAAATAATGATTATGTAAATAGACCACAGCATCAAGCAATGCCACATGGAGTAGAGGGGAGCTGGTGTAATGCCCAACAACATTTAAATTAAAAAAAAAAAAAAGGAAGTGTAATTTTGAGGCAGGATTAGAGGTTTAAGACTTAGGTTTGCAATGAACTATTTTTGTTATAAAAGGTGGGAATAGTTGATTGCTATCTACTTTTACATGTTGGATTTATTCAGTCACCTCTATGATTATTACAATAATAAATGTTTTCAACTAAATTAAAGAAACCTATGCAGTCAAAAATGACATCATTGAGGTACACTTGTTATTAATGCTTGACCTAATTTCTACCATGATACAGGGTTTTCTGCCAAAGATTCCCAGTTGGAGCTGGGCTACTGGAGACAACATCATCTGCTTTAATGAATTAAAACTTGGATTTATTGCCCAAGGTTGTTTGGTGCCAGGCTTGTGCACCTTACTAACATCACTCTTTGTTGAACAATATAAAAAGGTAACCTTGTAAATTGATATTGAATCTTAGCTATATCTTCATGCCTGCACATTTTAGAGTCAGAAACAAACAAATAAATAAATAAATAAAGTGATGTGACCCCCAAAACTAAGCTTTGGCTTCTACTTGAACTGCAAAGGAATTGAAAGATCTAGATGAAAGTTCCATGTGCTATGTTGACCTAGAAAGTTATTTATCTTATTCTAGCCTAAGAATATTTACCTACAAAATAGAAATCATAATTCTGCTTCCGACCTGCAATCCACAGTGTTATGAATGTAAATGTATTCAGAAATATAGAAGCACTGAAAGTGAGATTGAAAGTATAAATATAAATAAAGATGATGCTGTTGGAAAAGTCATATATTTAAACATAAATTCAATAAAAATATGCAGCTCAATAATAAATAATTATATTTATCAAACATAAAGAAATGCTACTACCAGTACTAGTGCTAGTTAAAATGTAGTTTTCTACGTTATTTTGAGGTATATCCCAATACAGCAATAACAGTGAACACATACTGAATGCGTACTGTATATAGTGCATTTTACATGGATTATGTACTTTAATAATATTGGCTTAATGAAGTTGTTTTGGTTATGTAGTAAGTTAGTAAGTAGCAGAGCTAGAACTGCCTGGCTGATGGTCACTATACCCTATACTTCAAGTTGTTTAACATCTGCTCATGGTCTCCCACATCAAAAATTTTAATACCTAGCTGAGGCAAAATAAGTGACTCAGGGACTTTTGATCTGAGATATCTTTACGCAAATAACAGCCTATTGAATACCATTTCCTTTTCATAAAATTCTCCAGGAAAGATGTTTTTTTTTTCTCAGCTGGGCCTATTATCAAATTGTTCACAGCTTTTATAGATGATGACATTTTTTCCCATTTGATTAAATCCAATTTAAGCTTTTCTTCTACTGTTTCCTCTTCTATCTCTTTTTGCATTTTATTTCCTTTGTTCAGTAATTTAAAAACTTTACTTTTTTTTGTGTGGATTCGTTGGAACTGCTAAGGAAAAGCAAAAGAGGTGAAAAATACTCAAACCAACACAGTACTAAGTGGGGTGCACAAAATTCTTTTGAAATTTCTTCTATGAATATAAGGAAATATGATGTACCAATAAAGAAATGATCACCAGGCAACAGGGGATGATCCTTGATTTTGTTATAGGGACACTTTATTTCTTTTAACAATAAGTAAGATTTTTAGCTTAATCACTCATTCCTCACTTAGAGATAAATCAGGGTGGGGGAGAGATAGCACAGTGGTTATGCAAAGATACTGCCAAACCCCAATGATCCAAAGCCTAGGGGGAAAGGAGAGGAGATGAGAGGAGAGGAGAGGAGAGGAGAGGAGAGGAGAGGAGAGGAGAGGAGAGGAGAGGAGAGGAGAGGAGAGGAGAGGAGAGGAGAGGAGGGGAGAGGAGGGGAGGGGAGGGGAGGGGAGGGGAGGGGAGGGGAGGGGAGGGGAGGGGAGGGGAGGGGAGGGGAGGGGAAAGGGGATGGGAGGGAGGGGAGAGGGGAGGGTAGGAGACTCAGCTGCTACTACTCTGTAGCTCTGCCTCCCAAAGAAAAAATCTATAAGGACACTTTATTTTCTGTCACCTAGTACTCACTGTTTAAGGTCCAGGAAATGACATTGTAGGGTATTTTTATTTGTTCTATATGCTAGCAATCAGAAAGCCACTGCAATATCTAATATGATGACTGCAAATTTAATATTAATAGTTTGAGAAAATAAATGTAGTGAGAATTCTATATTAATACTTCAGTTTTTTTTATAAAGATTTAGAAATTAGAAGTACATGACTAATGCTATACTCCAACTCTCTTTCCTCTTTTATTTTTTAATCTCAAGCTGTAACTAATTAAGTAACACCTGTCAACATTTATTATGAAATGGGATTTAGAGTATAAGGATTGAGAAAAGAGTTGTAGTATAATTTAAAACTTTGAGGGAAGAAAATAAAGCCTGAAGTTAAATTTTGAATCTCTTAAACTAAATAGAGTCAGAATAAGATGTTTTTAATTCTGTGCTGTCATGCAGTACTTAAGTTTGATGGTTAGGACTCCAGTATCTTAGGTTCTTTTTCTTCCCCCAATTAGGATCTAGTTTATTTCTGAATATATATATATATATATTTTTTAATTGTCACTAGAGTTATTACTGGGGCTTGGTGCCTACACAATGGATTTCACTATGTATACCAGAATTTTCTTTTTTTTTTCTTTTTCTTTGCCTCCAAGGTTATCACTGGGGTTGGGTGCCTGTGCTATGAATCTACTGCTCCTGGAGGCCATTTCCCCCATTTTATTGTCCTGGTTGTAGTTATTATTATTGTTGTTGTAGCTGTTGCTGATAATGTTGGATAGGACAGAGAGAAATGGAGAGAGGAGGGGAAGACAGAGAGGAGGAGAGAAAGACAGACACCTGCAGACCTGCTTCCCTTCTGCAGGTGGGGAGGGAGCTGTGGCCTGGAACTGGGATTCTTATGCTGGTCTTTGTGTTTTGAGCCATGGGAGCTTTTCCCCCAGCTTTCTACCAGGATTTTCTTAAGCCACTCATCTGTTGTTAGACATTTAGGTTGTTTCTAGGTTTTGGCTATTACAAATTGTGCTGCTATGAACATAGGTATACACAGATCTTTCTGGATGTGTATGTTTGATTCCTTATATCTCCAGGAGAGAAATTGCAGGGTTGTGGGGTTAGTCCACTTCTAGCCTTTTGAGAGTTCTCCAGACTTCTCTCCATGGGGGCTGGGCCAACTTACATCCCCACCAGCAGTGCCTGAAGGTTTCCTTAACCCTACAACCATTCCAGCATTTGTTGTTACTATTCTTTCAGGTGTATGACATTCTCACAGGAGTAAAGTGGTATCTCATTGTTGTTTTTATTAACATTTACTTGACAATTAATGACTTGTATCACTTTTTTCATATGTCTGCTCTTTTCTTTAGTGAATATTCTGTTTGTATCCTTTCCCCACTTTTTTTTGGTAATTTTTACATTCCTATCATCAAGGATCAAAATAGCTCTTTGTATTTTCAACCCTCAAAAGTTTCTGATACTGGGTTTTTCAGGAATATAATTTTTATTTATGGACTATGCTTAGTTAAGTAGTTAGTAGAAAACTAACGTATTTATCAAAAAACAATCTTACTTACAGAGAAACACATTCCATATTATCTTTTCCATCTTATTGTTGCTGAAAATATCAGTCTACTTTGCTAACATTATTTGGATAAGTCTCGTGTTTTAGCAAGATGTTTGAGATTCCAGTTGGAAATAGATTAAGGTCTGATGCTTCTACTTTCTTTTCAACTATCCAGTAGAGTAGCTGAGGTGTATTTTAGAGGCTCAGTCCTCCAATTAGCATTTATCTGGGGGGAGGTGCAGGTGGTGGCACAGCTGGTTGAGCACACATGTTACAATACTCAAGAATGGAGGGGAGGTTCAAGCCCCAGGTACCCACCTGTAGGGGGAAAACTTTGTGAGTGGTGAATCAGGGCTGCAGGTGTCTCTCTGTCTCTCTCCCTATCTTCTCTCTTCCTCTCAATTTCTCTCTGTCTTATCCAATAAAATAATAAAGATATTAAAATCTGATTAAATGCTAAGACAAATCTTTCTACAGTCTAAATATCATAGTTTTGGGTTTATTGTTTAGCAGAATGTAACTTGATTTATTACATTCCATATGAATGTGCTTTATGAAACATGTTCTATATTCCAGGTTCCCCATAAGTACACCTGGCAAAAAGATTTCTCTAGTGGCTTGCAGAACAAAATACTAACTCAACGTCTCTCTGATGATTTTGCTGGAATGAGTTTTCCTGAAGTTTCCCGGTAAGTTCAATGAAATTACCTTCCTCATATTCCATGCAGTGACTGTATTCTCAACAGCACATTGAGGGTTCAATGCCAACCAGACTCCATCACAAATACTGAAGACCTAAGGATGAATAGATACATCTCTAACATGTAGAAAGTTACAAACAGATTGTGACAGTGTCTTCGCTATCCCCCTTGACACACCAGTCATTCACACCAGTTTATTCAGTCAGGATGGATTCACTTACAAGTGAGAACTCCTTGATTGGGAGGCCATTCTTCTGCTGAGTGTTCTCCAAGTTTGGTAAATATGTGCCAAGCACCGGGTTCTGACCATGTTACTGTGTACTTGTCTCCTGATGTGTTCTTTGTCCTCACAATTATTTGTCTTCCTTTCCAGGCTCTGCTTTGTGAAGATGCACATCATGCTGATAGCCATTGAGCACAAATCAGCGTTTCACGGTTACCGGTATCAATGAGACTCCCAATCTCTTAACTTTTTTTTTTTTTGGTGGTGGGGGGGGGTTGGGTGGAGGAAAATCTTTATGATTAAGACTTCTAAAACAAAGTAAAAACTAATATTTTTTTCTATTTGTTAAAAAGTTAACTACTAAGAACCTGCATGCCTATGGTACATTTAGTATTGTTGCTTATGACTGAGTGAGTTTACAATGCTTATCCCAATTGATAAACACACCTTGGATTTTGTTGCTATAGTCCTACCATAATTCTGCCCTGTAAGCAAGAGAGAGAAGTAGTCATTTTGTCAGATCTGTTCCTCTAAAAATATATTACAACATTTTGTAAGTCATGGTCATGAAGCAATACTGTGAAAAAGAATGATTTGTGATAGCATCATTTTTCTCACAGAATAGTCTTCAGAACAAATCTATAGGTTGTTAGGGAAAGTTAACAGTTGTTAATGGGATAAATAACAGAAATCAGTAACATACTAGATCATCAGTATTTCTTGAGAATTTATATTAGATCATGTGACAAGGAAAAAAAATTATCAAATGGTATATTCATAAGTAAATATTAAATATAAGTTCAAAAAGAAAGAAAAAAAATTCCAAGGCAAGCATATTAAATATAAGTTCAAAATATTAAATATAAGTTAAAAAAGAAAGAAAAAAAATTCCAAGGCAAGCATAAGGGATTAGTTACAGTGCCATAGAGATAAAAGATGCTAAGAAAAATAAAAATAAGAAAATAATGTCTTAACTGGGATTGAGAATAAGAATAAGTATTATATTGACTTGTGCATGTTTTAGTGGAAAAATAGCTCTAATATACTTGCAATAAACAAACTAGATTACAATCTTGATTATCATTTGCTAGTCTTGTGAACTCGTAGGTGAGTCTATTAAGTGAGGAGGCCCCCTAATTAATCTCTATGACTTAATTAATCTCTTTGGATCTCTTCTATTAACATTATCAGTAACCTAAAGAGATATTCAAATTTCAGTAGTATTTAATGATACTAGATGAGCTACATAGGTATTATTTAATATGAAATTTGGAGACACTATATAACTTCTGCCGAAGTCAACCCAACGCACAAGACATTAGCATAAAATAAATAAGTAGGTCCTACATAAAACAAGTCCTTTAAGGAAGACATAATAAATAGTAGTGTCAGGGGCTGGGCGGTAGCACAGTGGGTTAAGCTCACATGGTGCAAAGTGTAAGGACAGCATAAGGATCCCGGTTCAAGCCCACACACACCTCTGGCCTCCCACCACCGGGAGGGGAGAGGGGAAAGGGGAGGTGTCGCTTCACATGCTGTGAAGCAGGTCTGCAAGTGTCTTGGGCTGTGCCCATAATTATTTACAAAGCTTTAAAGGTAAAATAATTCTAAAACTCGACTTCTGACTTTACAAAAGCAAAATCTCCAAGGATGGGACATAATGACTAACTTTACAGTTCCTATGTTGGGACCAATTTATTCACTGGATTTTGAAATTACTCGAACAAATGCTCTCAGATCCTCTAAAGCTCTACTATTCTAAATTACTGCAAATTTTATTGATGTGACAATTAGGAAATCATAACCAGAAACATAAATATTTAACCGGTGACACTTTTCCCATTTACTCAAGATATTCAAGCACACAACACTGTTAGCCTCATCCAGCCAATGAAAGAGGAGTTATTTTGACATATTGGGTTGTCGGGAAAAGTCATGACATGTTTTTGCATAGAAAAAAATGTGTCATGACTTTTGCCGACAATCCAATAGATTTAGCTTTAGTTCTTCACAGAATAGATATATGAATCAAAGGACTAAAGATATTGATAATAGCAATCTCTTCTATGTTTGCTCGCTCATGACTAACAAACACAGCTAGAGAGACTTTGCTAACTCCTGAATCCTCACAAAGCTATGGTAGAAAAATACATACTAATTTCATTTCATAGAGGAGACTGAAGGTTCAGAAAGCTAAGTAATTTCCCCCAAGCTAACACCACTACTAAGTGACAGACCCAGTATATGAACTTAACATTGTCTCTTGGATCTGTGCTCTGATCATCAAGCTGGATTAAATCTACCTCAGTTGCTATTGCTAGTGGGAAAGATGGGCTTTTTCAGTGGGTGAATTCTTGTTTAGTATTTTGAAAACCTGGGTTAAAAATCTGTCTTTTTTGTCAGGTTCTTCTGGGGGAACGAGCCAGTCCGGCTCCCACTTCTATGTCTGGCCTGTTGGGCACCAGGAGACAGGGGCGGGGAGAGGGGGGAATGACTCTGGCTAGCAGAGACAGGAGTGAGTGAGTTCGCTAAGGGGTCTTTAACTATACCATGGTAGTGAACGATACACAAACCTCCTTAGGGTACTGTGGCAGAAAACGGGACATTTTATTGACGCAGTTACAAGTTTATAAAGGGGTAACTGTGCAGGGGACATTGCCAAGCTGGCCAATGAGACCAGTATCTCTTTATAAGGGAATAGAGAGCAAGGCAATGAGAAGGTATAGATGGTGACGCAGGAACGGAGGAACAGCAATATAAGGAAGGCAAAGCCCACCAGAGGGAGGAGGGGTGGGGTGATATGGCTAGGCTGATAGGAAGGTTGGAATTCCCCTGCATACTCTAACCACATCTTGCTCGACCACCAGACTGGCATGCCAAGGGGAGTCTGATAGAGGAGCTTCCAAGGGGTCAAACATCCATGCTCAAACACACATTAGACCCACATCTTCACACATCTTTTACCTTCTATTCTAGTTGGTATACTTGAATTGACCCTAAAATTTTGAAAAGTTCTAGAAAACTGTGAGAATTGGTCTTACAAAGGACACAGCCAGTTAGTTAAGCATACACCTTACCATGAACAAAGACCTGATTTAGAGCCCTCACTCCCCGCTTGCAAGGCGGAAGCTTCACAAGTGGTGAAGCAGGTCTGCAGGTGCCTCTATTTCTCTTTCCTTATTAATTTCTTTCTGTCGTACCCATTTAAAAATAGAAAGAAATAAAATGGGTGGGAGCTGTGGATTTGTAATGCTGGCAGCACCAAGTCCCAACAACCACACTGGTGGCTGGAAAAAAAAAAAAAAGCGGTCTTACAGAACAAATTATCACATGCTAAAAAGTAAAACTGGATATGTCCCTAAACAAATAATATTGTGAGTTTGGTTCATTGGTGATCATTCTCTTAACAGTAATCTGGTCATGACATGACAGAAATAAGTCAGGAAAAATCTTCAAGATTCTTTTTGTCTTTATTTTGTATGCAATGAGAGATATTATCACGATGGTATATTCATAAGTAAATATTAAATATAAGTTCAAAATCTTGCTCCCTTTAATAAAAAGGAGATATGAAGATGCATCTAAGTGTATGCTTGATAACTAGTGAATATCAACCAATATGTGACATCTTCTTCCCCTTGAGTCAAAGGCAACTACTTCACTCATTAGTTTTCAGTCAGCAAATACTCATAAAATTCTATCCTATGACTAAGTAATAATCTGTTTCACTGTAGTTGTCATCTTTCTACTATGTGGAGGACTGACAAGTTTTATTGCATAAAGCTCTAACATTTGCAAGTTACTTTGGGATATCTTAGTAACATAATACATTCTGTCAATATTAAGATTTGATCTTTTTCCAATGTAAATATAAAAGCTGTATGTTTTAAAGGGGGTGAGAGTGGATTCATCATGTACAGAGTGAAGGGAATTATAAGACTTCATCATGTAGGTCTGAACTAGAGAATTAAAAATGAGAAATACTGAAAAACACAGGGAGAAGTATGAGGAATTCAGATAGTAATAATAAAATAAGGTGTCCAAGAGTACCATGGGTTGAATGCGAATGAACATGCCTTCAAGCACATAACCCAGAAAAAAAATAGAAAATGAAAAGTTTCAAGTAACACATAAATAGAAAAAAAAAATTCATGTAGTTCTAGCTCTCAAAAATTTTATTGTTATTATTATTAATGTATTTTTTTTACATATCAGTGCTTAGCTCTGGTTTGTGGTGTTGTGGTGGATGGACGGGTTGACTTGAGACCTTAGAGCCTCAGGCATGAGAGCCTCTTGGCATAACCCTTATGCTATTTATTCCATCTAGTTCAGCTCACAAATCTTTTTTTTAAAGTGAATATAGCTATCAATGAAGGTAATGCAGGTTCAAAAATGCTTAGGGGGCTGGGTGGTTGCCCACTGGGTTCAGCTCATATAGTATGAAAAACAAGGATCCCAGTTTGAGCCTGTGACTCCCCACCTGCAGGGGGTTTGCTTCACAAGTGGTGAAGCAGACCTGCAGGTGTCTGTCTTTCTCTCTCCCTCTCTACCTCCCCTGTCCTCTCTCAAATTCTCTCTGTCCTATACAATTGAAAAAAAAAAAAAGAAAGAAAGAAAGAAAGAAAGAAAGAAAGGAAAGGAAAGGAAAAAAATGCCCATCAGTAGTAGTGGATTAGTAGTGCAGGTACCTAGCCCCAGCAATAATCCTGGAGGGGAAAAAAAAAACCCTCAAAAATGCTTATGTAAATTAATGGAACTTTTGAATTCAATTTTAAATTAATTAGATATAACTAACTTTAAAAGACAAATGGTATAATGCTAAATACCACTAGTTTGATCATAAGAGTAGCAATTGTGTGGTCCTGGCATACTTGACTTTGGGTGGTGGAAACTAACAAAGTGTCCTGAATTTGTGTTTGTTTGACCATCTCCAAGTTAGGATATAATATACAGGTAGAAACTCTGAGCTCACCCGTTTCTGCATATCAGTACATCATTCCCCTCAGTATATGTAGTATATATATCTATATCTATCTATCTATTTATCTATCTATCTATATATATATATATGTATCAAGTAATTTAATGTAGTGAAATACACATTTTCTACTATGTCTGATATTGAAAATGAATTGAGTCCTATTAATTATGAAACTCAGTATATTTATATATAATGAAAGAATAAAATACCAAATATAGCCCTGGAAGTCAATGGGAAATGTTACTATATATATATATTTTTTCTTTTTAGTGGTCTGATATTAAATCCACCTGCACAAGTTAAGCTTCGGAAGAACACATTGGGGTTCTTTATTGCTGAATCTGCAAATGTAGTCAGAAGGTATACATATATATTTTTTGTCTGTCATTTTCAGGGTGGTAAAGCCATAAAGCAAATTAAACTTTTTTTTTTCTCCTAGCCACCACATCTTAGTTCTGGTTTTATGATGATGCTGGGGGGGGGGGGGCTGAACTTAGGGCCTTTGGTGGTTTAGATATGAAAATCTTTGTGTGTGTGTGTGTGTGTGTGTGTGTGTGTGTGTGTGTGTGTGTGTAGCCATCCTGCTATCTTCCCAGCTCAGCAAATGAAACACAATGGCAGGAAAACTAAGTCAGTATTATGCCTTTCCTAGTATCAAGTCTCACATAAGTCATTCTTGATTTGCTTTCATTATCCAGAGCCTTCTTTTACTGCAACCACTGTCACAGGGATGTGCATTCTCCTGAAATGATTGAAAAATGCAGCTGCAGAACCAAAAGTCATTTACACCACTTTCCAGGTAACTGCATTTTATATCTCCCCCCACCCCAACACAGTTTCTTGAATTTGACTTACATGGGAGAGTTTCCATCTTCTCATTATTTTAAAACTATTATTATATAAAACTATTTTATTTTGCATAGAAAGACAGAGAAATTGAGAGGGAAGTGGAAGATAGAGAAAGAAACACTTGCAGCACTGTTTTGCTGCAAGTGTTTTGCACATGTGTGAAGCTTCCTCCCTGCAGGTGGGGAGAGTGCACTTGAAACTAGGTGTGTTAGCAGTGTAATTTGTATGTTCAACCAGGTGCACCACGGCCTGATCTTGAAGTTTTCTTCTTCTAAAGGACAAGGCTTGTTTGAACTCGACTAAAATGTGCTAGGCAGGGCTGAGAGATGGCACATCCTTCAGAGCACACAGCTTACTTTGTGCAAGGACTCTAGTTCAAGACCTTGGTCCATACAGGAGATAATCTCCATGTGGTAGAGCAGTGCTGGAGGTGTCTTTCTTCTTCTGTCTCAATTTTGGTTTCTAAAAAAAATAAATAAATGTTCAGAAAATTCTTCACTAAGTATACAAAACATGAGAATCGGTGTATTAGGGAGTCAGGTGGTAGCACAGTGGGCTAAGCGCACGTGGTGCAAAGCGCAAGGACCAGCTCAAAGATTCGGGTTCTAGCCCCCAGCTCCCCACCTGCAGGGGAGTTGCTTCACAGGCGGTGAAGCAGGTTTGCAGGTGTCTATCTTTCTCTCTCCCTCTGTCTTCCCTTCCTCTCTCCATTTCTCTCTATCCTATCCAACAACAACAACAACTACTACTACTACAATAGAAAAGAAGGGCAACAAAATGAAATAAATAAATACTAAAAAAAAAAGAATCAATGTATTAGAACTGTTAGAAATTGTATTACCAATTCAAGCAAATGATTTCTTTAAAAAAATGCAAAATGTTTTTCTTACTATGTAGGCTTAACCTAGTGCGCCACTGCCTAGCAACAAAATGCTTTTCTAAAGTCACAGGGCTGCTAGAGGTATTGTCCAACTCATTACCAGGCGTGGTGACTTTCAGTCCATTGCTCTTTTTGCTATATCATTATGGTATCCCTAACTTCAGTTTTTACCTGACTGCTTGGCTGGCCATAAGGATGCCACTTCAACACCATTCCTTTTCTCTCTCATCAATCCTTTGGGAAGTATTTGACATTGAACATTGTGTAAGTTTGAGTGCATGAATATTCATATTATATTGCAAGCCAATTATCATTTAAGTGTTAATTATTATAATTATTATTTCTTCAAGTACTGAAATAACACTTTTCTGTGAGGACCATACCCTTCCCTTCATAGGTTGTATTTCTTTTGACTCTGTAATAAGGAAGTACTTCTCTTCTTTCTATGATTGAACTCAATATCCTACCAATAACTATCCTTTTCCAACAACATCCAAACAAATAAAACTTAATCTCAAGTATTCATTATAATAGAGTCCCTTCCAGTTAAACTTAATTGCTTCCAGATACAGAAAGATTCTTTGTATAAAGACTCCAGTGTTTTAGGTATTTAATTTAAATTTGCCATCAGAGTTATTCTTATCTTTATGTTTCTGGAGGGATGTGCATTGTGTTGAATCTGCAGGCCAGTTTTTGGAAATAAAATACGGCTTAATTAATAAAATCTTAGGTGTTCTTAAACCACAAACGTATGATCTATAGATCTACTTAGATCTCCTTTAATGTCTTTCAAAAATATTGTATCATTTTTTTGGTATAAGTCCTAGATTACTTTTGTTAAATTGATTCCAAAATATTTTATTCCCCTTAAAGATATTATAAATGAAATTGCTTTTGGATAATTCATAGTTAGCTAATAGAAATACTATTCAGGGGGCCAGGCAGTGACATACCTGGTTAAGAGCACAAACCACATTGCACATGAACCAGGGTTCAAACCCCTGGTCCCCACCTGCAGGGGAATAGCTTCACAATTGAAGCAGGTCAGCAGCTGTCTCTCTCTGCCTCTTTCCCTCTCTTTCCCTGTCTATCTCCCCCTACTCTCTCAGTTTCTCTCTGTCTTTATCCAATAAAAGAGATGATTTTTAAAAAGGATTTATAAATACTCTTCATTTCTTTATATATTTACCACTTATCTTGCAACTTTACTAAGCTCATTTTATTAGCTCAAACAGTTTTTTTTTCTGACTGTATTTTATTTCACTTTAACATTATCTAATAGCTCTAGAATAATTTCTGGTTCAATGTAGAGTAGAAGTGGTTAGAATTTATCTTTGTTTCACTCCTGACTTTACATAGAAAGGCATGGTTTTAAGTGCAGATTTCTCTAGATGTCTTTTATCTGTGAAATTTCTCTTCTTTACTGAATTATTGATTTAAAAATTATTATATTTGCCGAATGTTGTTTTCTTTTTATAGAGATAAACATGTTTTTGTTCATTAGTTTGTTGATATTAGTTTTCAGATATTAAAACTGACCGATTTTAGTAAGATAAATCACATTTCACAATAGTGTAAAATCTGTTTGTTCTTGTCACTGTATTCAGATTTGCCCCATGGAATTAACTAGAAATCAATTAATTTTTGATATTTTGAAAGTTTATGAAGTATTGCTGCTTACTCTTCTCTAAACATTGGACATGATTTTGCCTGTGATACCAGCTGAGCCTGATTTTACTTTTGTTGTTGTAGTGGCTAGGACTTCACTGTTCTGGGTCATCTTTCAAAGACAGACAGACAATAAATTAATTCCATAGCATCAAGGTTTTTTTTTCTTTTTTTTTTTTTTTTTTGCTTTGTGAGGACCAGCCTTGAAACTGGGTCACACAAAAGGCAAAACAGGCACACTATCCAAGTTAATTATTATTATTTAAAAATTTTTATTATTACTGATTTAATAATGATGGCAAGATTGTGATATAAGAGGGGTACAATTCCTACCACAAGATCTCCATATCCCCTCCCCTCCATTGGAGGTTTCCTGTTCTTTATCCCTCTGGGAGTATGGACCAAGGATCTTTATGTAGAGCAAAAGGTGGAAGGTCTGGCTTCTACAATTACTTCTCTGCTGGACATGGGCATTGGCAGGTCAATCCATAACACATCCTGTTTCTGTTTTTCCCTAGTCTGGGTAGGGCTCTGGGGAGGTGGGGTTCCAGGACACATTGGTAAGGTTGTCTGCCCAGGGAAGTTAGGCTGGCATTATGGTGTCATAGGAAAAAGGATTAGAAAGCTGGATCAGGAAAGAAAATAGCTCCCAAATATGGGGAAGGTATATAAATATTGTTAACTGTGAACTCCATCAATCTGACCTGGGGCCAAAATTTATTTTCTCAATAGCTACCAATTTCCACCTATAAGTCTAAAACAATTTTGGACACAGGAAATAAAAACTATTCCTGTATGATTTTCTGAAATTACCACTTTCTATAGGTCTTGCATCTGAATACTTGAGTTTAGAGAACTTTTTTTTTTAAATAAAATTGGCTTCTAAGATCTTCTGTTGACAAAATTTTTAAAAAGGCCCTCTGTAGATTCAATATTTCACATTGACTTTTTTTTTCATTCTAGCACAATATGAGTCTTTCTTGAGAAGTATCCCATTTTTAATAAGTCTGAATATGGAAGTAAAAGTAATAGACTTAAAATATATCTTCATAACACAAGATTTAAAAATATGTAGCATATATTCACACAGTGTACTGCTGTTAGATGGTTTAAAAACAAAAATGTTTTTACAAAACTGAGTATTTTTCCTCTTTGCACATTCTAAATGTGCCTTTACTATAAATATTTTAAAGCAGGAAGTTGTTTTAGGTACATAACTTTTCACATATTGATGAAACACCTGCCTTCATGTTGTTTGATACGCTAGATTTTTCTCACTCCCATGCCATATATTTTATTAATATTTAGGGAACCAATTAATAAGTCTTCATTTTACAGTCTAATGTTTTAATTTCAATATAATTGTCACATTCCTCTTCAAACTTCCATTCTTATCCTAATAGATTCTTTTTTTCTATATGCCTTATGGATCCTCAACCATCACTCCTACCAAGCCTGTTCTGCAGACAGGAAAACCGTATTAATATCCTTGGCACCAAGATTTTTAAATAGGCAGTCAGATATTCTTGACTTTAATTTTCCAGTAGGTGGCAGTAGAGTACTGTGAAATACACACAAATTTGGAGACTAAGGCATGCACCTGCTTTTTGAATTTTAGCCCAAAATGTGTCAAAGAAGATATCATCCCAGAAAGTGACTTCTTCCTTGCCTAAGAGGTTTAAATTCATGCTGGAATTTACCTCAGAGGTTAGGTTTCAAAAACCAATAAATGGAAAAATAGAGAACTTACTTTTGATTAACACTAACTTCCGATTGGATATTTGACATTTCTAAAGCTAAGTGAAGAGCATACATATATTTGTTTGTTTGTTTATTTTTATTAACTAGAATCACACCAGAAATCATTACTTCCACAGCCTAATATTTGGAAAAGACAGCCTGGTGTGTTAGGAAAATATAGTCTGCATAACTTCTCAAATGTTTCAGGTTTTTGTTAAGGATGCTACATATTTCAGAAGATTAAATGAAAATATTAGCTAGCACATAACAAATAGTATATTGAAAATTGTCTTAAGACAAATCCTGGCAAATAGTAATTACCAGGTATTTGTTAACTATTGTATTACTTACAGGAACATAAAGTAAAAAAAAAAAATCTCATGGGGGCAGGTGGTGGCACACCTGGTCAAGCACACACATTATTTGTGCAAGGACCCAGGTCGGAGGCCCTGCTCCCACTTGCAGAGAAGGTAAAGGGTAAAGCACCCCCCGCTTAATGAGCAGTGAAACAGGTCTGCAGGTGTGTATCTTTCTCTCTCCTCTTAGTTTCTTTCCTGTCAAACAAAATAGAAAGAGAGAAAGAAAAGAAGAAAGGAAGAAAGAAGCAAAGAAAAAAGGAAGAAAGAAAGACAAAAAGAAAGAGAGAAAGAAAGTAAGAAAGAAAGAAAGAAAGAAAGAAAGGGAAAAAAAAGGCTGCCGAGAGTGGTAGATTTGTAGTGCTCCAGTAACAACCCTGTGGGCAATAAAAAAAAAAAAGTCATTGTTTTTACCCATAAATAAAATGCATATGGAATTAGAATTGGCTGACAAGTTCTAATAGGTTATACTGACTTTGACCTATTTCCTTATAATTTTTTTTTTTTTAATAAGAGCATAAAGAACAGTAGTTCTCTCTTTCAGACTAGGGATGGTGAGTGTCATACTGATTTTCTCCTTAGTGTAACTATATAAATTACCAGGCAGCAACTTTCATATCCACAGTTGTGTGATGGGATAAAAGTCTGCCACTTTGGCCTATGTATTATTTTGAATTAAAATTATGTGAGAAATAGAAAATGCAAGGAAGTTAGTTGGGTCCTTCTATCTGCCTAAGAAGAACAAAACAAAACAAAACAAAAATACGAGATAAATCCCCCTAATGAAAGCCTTTCTTGTACCAGGAAGTAATTACTACAGACAGGGAATTCAGGACTGAGAGAGCTTTGTAGACATACCTTATTTTTTTTTACATCTTTACTAATTAGGACCCAAGATGAAGTTTCTTTGTCTTGCCAGTTTTTCACAAATGTGTTATTTCTTTGTAAAACAACTTAAAAACTGCATGTTTTTGTTACTTTCCAGGGTCTTCTATCTCTGAGTATTTAATTTGTTTTTCTTTTTTTCCCTGTTGTCTCTTATTGAATTTAATTATTACACTAGCCAAAGAACCTAGAAGGAGCACAGGTTAAAATGTTTTCATTTAGAGCTCACTCTCTTCTATTTCACCAATGCTAATCTGTCACCTGATGTTTTTGAATAGCTGCCTTAATCAGTCAGTGGGAAACTTTGCTTCTGATGAGGTAGAGGGAATGGTTAAGACCAGAGGAATAGCTTACTGGTATAGTGTGCTGCTTTGTCATATGCTCTGTGTAGGTTTGAACCTGCCCTTCACTGTATTGTAAGAAGCTTCCTTGCTGCCATCTATTTCACTTTCTCCCTCTTCACTTTCTCTGTATCTCTATTTAAAAAGAAAAAGGCTGGTGATGACTCACCTGGTAGAGCAAGGACCTGGGTTCAAGCTCTTAGAAGGGAAGCTTCACAAGTGGTACAGCAGTTCTACAGGTGTCTATCTCCCCTTTTCTCTCAATTTCTTTTGCCTATACCAAATAAAATACATAAAAGAAAATGAAAGGAGGAAAACATAAAGAGAATGGGCAATAAGAAATGATATAAGAAAATTGTGTCCAGATTTCCTTAATGTTCACCCCCTACGATTGATTTTGGAGTCCTAAACAAAATATTAAATTATTTTAAATCATTAATTTAAAGAGGAGGGGATTTCTGAATAGGAAAGAAACAGGTTGAATATGGTAGGGACTATAGCAAGCAGTGATGATGGTTTAAAGTGTGGTCACTTGTAGACTTTTAAGGTAAAGCCATTCAGATTATAGATCTAGAGGGACTAGGCAGTGGTGCACCCAGTAGAAGTGTACACATTCCCACAAGCAAGGACCCAGGTTTAAACCCCCAAACCCCACCACCATGGGGGAAGCTTCATGAACAGTGGAGCAGAGCCATGAGTGTCTCTTTTTTTCTCCCTCTCTACCTTCCCTTCCTCTCAACTTCTCTCTGTCCTATCCAGTAAAAATAAATAATAAAGATTATAGATTTATGCTTGAAAGAGACCAAAAGAGAACACATGGCCAAAAGAGAACTCTTTTATGTACAAGTAGCCAGCACTCAACCAGAGACTTCATCAACCTTTTACAGGCCACTCTTTCGACTACCACTGCAAACAAGTATATTATGCCATGATGGTGAAAGCTTCCAAAATTATACCAACAGCTGGTCTGCATTTCAACAGGAGCCAATTTATTAAGAGTAACATGAAGACATAAAAACAAACTTCTTCTATTTCATAAGGAATCTCTCTATTTAGGTGGTAGTTTCTTTTGCCGTGCAGAAGCTTTTCAATCTGATATACTTCTTACTGTTTTTACTTTCCTTGCAAATGAAAATACCTTTAAAACTTACGACAAAGGGGTTCTGCCAATATTGTCCTCTAAACAGTTGATGGTTTCTGGTTTATCATCCAAATTCTTGATCCATTAGAATTTAATTTTGTAAGTGGTAAGATGAAGTGGTTCAGTTTTTTTTTAAAATTTTTTTTTGTTCTGCATATTTCAACCTAATTCCCTCAGCTCCACTTATTGAGGATACTCTTCTTTCTCCATTTGCTATTTTAGGGCCCCTTTTCAAAAATTAGATATCTATAGGTGTGGGAGCTTATTTCTGGGTTCTCAGTTCTATCCTATTGGTCACTGTAACTATTTTTGTTCCCATACCAGGCAATTTTGATTACAATAGCCTGACAATTTAGTTTGAGATCTGGGAACATGATGCCTTCAATCTTGTTCTTTTTCTCAAGATTCCTTTAGCAATTCTAGGTATTTTCTGATTCCAGGTCTGATAAGATAATAGAAAAGGACTGAAGCTAGAGGTGACATTATTTTGAAGATGCAAATTTTAGTGAGATAGGAAATTGTACCTACGTGCCATCAACTGTATTATAAACCATTAACCTCCGAATAATAATAATAATAACAAAAATAATATTAGAATAACACAAAAACAGGTAAAACACAGTAGCAAAAGTTTTAAGAAGTTCATGCATAGCACTCAGCTCATCCTCTGACTCCTCTTCCTGTAAATCTTGTGAATGATGGCTGAAGAATTAGACCTTCAGAGAGCAACGACTTCCAGCAATCATCACTGTGTCTTGGCGTGTTAGGGCATGATGTCTTTTGCATTTCATTGCTCAGGTGCTATTTCATTGTGCTAACCTGGCTAGCCTTTAAAGTACAAAACTGGCAACACATCAGTCCTCACTGGGATTTTTCTTCAGGTATTTCTTTCCAGAATCATTTCCCCAGGGAAGAAGGTAACCATGAAATAAGGAAACATAAGTAAACCATGCTTAAATTAAGGTTTTTGAGTATTACAGTTAGTATGTCAACTTTTTCTGAACCTGGCCCATAGCACATCCATGTGATACAATTGCTTCTGGTTAAGAACACACAATAATTCATCCAGAACTTTTTTTTTTACTTAACTTAATGTTTTTATGGATTGAAATAATTCAGTTAAGAATTACATCCAAAGAGAGGATTTTTTTGTGGCTCCTTTTGTCTTCTTTTGTCCAAAATCTGATGAAATATGGGTTTAAATGCATGTTGTAGTTGAACTCATTCTGAGTACTCTGTAAAAAAGAAATGATCCTTATGGTCTGGGAGGTGGTGCAGTGGATAAAGCACTGGGCTCTCCAGCATGAGGTCTTGAGTTCGATCTCTGGCATCACATGTACCAGAGTGAGGTCTGCTTCTTTCTCTTCGTATCCATCTCATTTATAAATAAATAAAATATGTTTAAAATGATTCTTAAATTAGCACAGAAGGGGCCAGGTGGTGATGTACTTGGCTAAGCACACATAGTACCGTGCACAAGGACCTGGGGTCAAGCCCCTGGTCTCCATCTATAGGGGAAACTTTCACAAGTGGTGTAGAGCTGCAAATGTCTTTCTGTTTCTCTTCCTCTCTACCTACCCCCTTTGATCTGTGTTTATCTATGTCTTTATCCAATAATAAATACATAAAATTAAAAAAAATAGCACAGAAGGATTGGGCCATGTTTCTTCTCTCTAGTTGACTGAACTAGGTAAAAGCAATAGTAGTGGTGGTCATTACTCTCTGTCTGCCTCCCATCTCCCATCTTTTCTTAGATAATCTCTCCATCTCTGATCATTCAGCAATCATATTCACACATAATATAGAGTCTGGAAAGAGTGAACTTTCAAAGCATCCTTTAATATCCTTCTATTTTGCCATTCTTCTTCTAGCGTTTGCCCTTCTTCCGTAGCCAGTCAACAGCGTCAAGTTGAGCCTGATGTAAAGTTTCGAGACCTCCTTTGAATCTGGAGAGGTGGCAGTCGTTGACTATGTGGGTCATAGTCTGTCTGTAGCCGCAGGGGCAGTTCGGGTCGTCTCTGGCTCCCCAGCGATGGAACATAGCGGCGTCTGTGATGAGGTGTTTGTTCTTTACCTCAGCTGACTGCCAACTCTGTTTCCAAGAGTCTGGAACAGAGAAGTTCAGTGTAGGCGTAGGGGACCAGATTGGGTGACGAGACGTCAAGCGTTGGACAGGGTGGGAGAAGATATCCGCATATATTGGCAGGTCCGGTCGAGCGTAGACGTGGGAAATGAACTTAGATGATGCCGCATCCCGACGAATATCTGGCGGGGCGATGTTGCTAAGAACTGGCAGCCATGGAACCCGGGTGGAACGGATGGTTCCAGAAATTATCCTCATGGAGGAATATAATTTGGAATCGACCAAGTGGACATGGGGGCTACAGAACCATACTGGGGCACAGTATTCTGCAGTGGAATAGCATAATGCTAGAGATGATGATCGTAGTGTGGAAGCACTCGCGCCCCATGAGGAGCTGGCCAGTCTTGCAATGATGTTATTCCTCGCGCCCACCTTTGCTGCAGTTTTTATGAGATGTTTGTGAAATGACAGAGTGCGATCGAAAGTAATGCCAAGATATTTTGCCATAATGCCAAGTATAAGGATGCAGGAAAAATGAGTAGTTAGTATATCCATATTTCCCATCTTGAATCAGATTAATATTGCTGATTTAATCCATAATTTTTGCACATGCTTACATCTAACCTTGCAACTGCCCTTTGAACTTCCAGTATTACTCATTCTCAGATGACAACGATTTTTATATTATTTTAAAATTTGGAAACTCACAAATATTTTGTGACAGGACCTCTGTAAGCTTAAGATTCTTCCAGAGTTAAAGTTCACAATAAAGGAAGTTTTGATAAAGATATAAAAATTCAGAGAAGTAGTATCCAAGAAGAATTAATTTTAGACTAAACATAATCTCCACAAAAGAGGACTTGCATAGTGATATTTTCATAAAGTCCTACAGTGGCTCTAGGCCCTGTCTGTAGCAAGATGACTTCTCAGATGCTACCTTTTGAGTCAGATGAGAGGAGTAGTGGATTGGAATGGTTGAATAACAACTCAATGGATACTTCTCATAGGACTGCCTTTTGGGAATCAAACTTCTCATGATTGCTTTGCATCCACTCTTTAATTTTGTAGAAAGACGTAGAAAAGTTTTCAACAATTCAACTTCTTAGAGCTAGTCTACTACTAAGGATCTTCTTCATAGTCAAGAGCCTAGAAATGTCTCCATTAAAAGAATGGTCTAAAAATACTTAAGGCAAAATCATGCCAATTCATTAATATTGTTTTGGTATTTCAGTGTTAGAAGCAAAACTATTGAGAAGCAATGTGAAGAAAGCATCCTCTACTTCACTAGATTTCAAAAAGGATCAGTCAAGTTTGCTTAGCAGTGTGAACGTTGTCAACAGGTAAGAACAATGGTCCCCTATGATTTTCTAAGAATCACTGGGCAAAATAAACAAAATACTTCCTTTTATAGCGCCGATCCTGAGAGGGAGTTGCTTCTTAGTAGCATGAGTTCATTCCCACTCCTGCCACTATTGTCATTAACTAATGTGCCTTCTCTTCAGCCCTGCTCAAATGCTTAATATCTATGATAATGATATGTTCTATAGCCAGGTTTCTTTCAGATTTCCTTTTGAACACTCTGGATGTATTTATAATAATTTACTTCTAGGTGTCTTCATTTTGATACCTTAAATGAGTATAATCTTAGTGAATACTTTGATATTTTTTCTAATGATTAGATAAGACTATGTACCAAAAGCCTTTGACTCCTGATGAAAGTAAGTGCTCATTAAATGTTCCTTATTTTCTCAGTTAACAATCATTATATTTAGAAGTTTATATAAAATTGGACTGAATATCGAATACATGCAGAATTTTCTAAGAATATAAATTTTTAGGGGCCAGGAGATGGTGCGTCTGGCTAAGTGCACACATTGTACAGTGCAGGAGAACTCAGGTTCAAGCCCCTGGTCCCCACCTACAGGATGAAACCTTCAGGAGTGGTGAAGTAGAGCTGCAGGTGTCTGTCTGTCTCCCTCACTATCTCCCTCGTCCTTCTCAATGTCTCTCTATCTGTATCCAATAATAAATAAATAAAAACCTTTAAAAAAGAATATATTTTTTAAATAAATCTTAACCTGTTTTTTTAATACCCCCCTTTTAAAATATGTGATGAAGCATATTGATAATTAATTAAATATTCCAGATAAATAGATTAGGTGAACTGAGGTTTTGCTGTACCTCTCTTTCAAGTGAGGCAAGAGTTTAAGGTCTGAGTCATCAAAAGTAAATTTTCTAAGAGGAATGTGAACACCCTGAGACTTATAATTTCTTTTGTTCTTTGTTTTCCAAATTCAGGATTTTATGAAACTAAGTACAATAATCTGGGGAAAGGATTAAGAACTATTTGCTATTTGCAAGAAAGCTGATATGGAATTTCAGGAATTCATATTTCTCCTTTATTCATAGCAGAAACAATACAGTTACACATTAGCATTGGGGTTTGTAGAATTTTTTCCTTTTGTAATGATTTGTAAATAGGTATTTCTTGAGTGCTTTTGTGTTAAGTAGGCTTTGTACTTGATGTGTTTGTAGATGTAGAAATAATGTTTCCTACCATTAAAATAAATCAAAAATCAAATAAGGCAACATTTTTTTTCTTTCTCTCCCACCCCCACCCCCCACCCCCACCCCCACCCCCACCCCCCCGCCACCCCCAGGGCACTGATTAATTCTGGTTCCTGATGGTGCAGGAGATTGAACCTTAGAATTCAGAGCCTCAGACAGAAATGTCTTTTGCATAACCATTAAGCTAACTCTATGTCCTAAGGCATTCTTTTGTTTCAAATGTTCCCTTGATGATCCTGGCATATGGTCAGCAGAAAAGGTCAATGAGAGCTCAGCAGCTTGTTTAGGCTGTCTAGGGAATGGGGTGGGGATTTACAAGGGTAGAATAGATTTTGAAATCTCTGCTCCTTGAGGATCATGTGACATGGGTAGAACCCATGGAAAATATGAAGTCCTCCTTGTACTGATCAGTCTGACTAGAGGTGAGAATGCATGGTTGAGGGAGGCTATTTTGCTTGTTAATTTTTTTTTAAAATTTTTATTTATAGAAAGGAAACACTGACAAAAACCATAGGATAAGAAGGGTACAAATCCACACAGTTCCCACCATTAGAACTCTGTATTTCATCCCCTCTCCTGATAGCTTCCCTATTCTTTATCCCTCTGGGAATATGGACACAGGGTCAGTATGAAGGTGGAAGGTCTGGTTCTGTAATTGCTTCCCCACTGAACATGGAAGTTGACAGGTCAACACATACTCCCAGCCTGCCTCTCTCTTTTCCTAGTGGGGCAGGACTCTGGGGAAATAGGGCTCCAGGACACATTGGTAGGGTTATCTTCCCAGGGAAGTCCAGTTGGCATCATGTTAGCATCTGGAACCTGGTGGCTGAAAAAAGAGTTAACATATAAATCCAAACAAATTGTTGACTAATCATGAACCTAAAGGCTGGAGTAGTGCAGATGATGAGTTGAGGGGGTCTCTGTTTTGTAGATAGTTAGTAGGCCTATTTTAGTTATATTGCAAAGGGCCTATGACTATACTAGATTTTTTGTTTGTTTGTTTTTCTTTTCCCTAAACCTGATATTTGATATGCAGGTGGATTTTCTGGGGAGATAATGTCATGGACCAGAAAGCTGGGAATGATATATAAATATTATTGACTGTAAACTCCATCAATTTGATCTGATCTGACCTGAGGCCATATTCAGCTTAAAAGCCTACGTGGCCTCTGCATCCTTGTAGATCTGAGCTCACATTCTGTGGACATGAGTAGGTATGTTCCAGGATGCCCCAATTTCAGAACCCATCTTTTTCAGGTGGAAGGTAGAGTATGTTGTCCAACCTCCCTTCGGAGGATGGAACATTCTCTGCTATTGTTGATCCACGTTGAGGGTAAGGTCCTATGGGCACCCACAAAGGGGTCTATTGTGTTGTTCCTGATAGAGATGACTGGTAACAATGGAGAGAGGGATCTATTCGAGGTCTAGGCCCATCATGGCTGTTTGGGAATCTCAGGACTCCCTGAATAGGTCCCCAGCTGATAGGGTGGCCTGATACTGACTAAAGAGTCATTGTTAAAGTATGCCATTCTCTTGCCCTTATTCAACTTTTGCAGTCCTTACTTTGGTAAGGTAAGCTTTGGAGTGAGTGAGGGAAGTATAATAGGAAGTAGGTGAGGAAGGTTTCTAAGTCTAAGTAAGCACTATTTCATTGTGAACTTTATGGTGTCTTTTTAGATCATTCAATTTTATTGAATCTTCCCATTATCCTTCATCTCAAATGTAAGCACAACATAATTCTATGTACTGATATTTTCCCATACTTTTAGTTCTCCCACTATCCATGATAAATAAGAAAACAAGTTAAAGCAAATTGAGTTCCAGACTAACTGCATTTGCTTCATATATGACTGGGGGAATCCCTGACCGTGCATTAAATATTTCCAGCAAGGCAGCAGCTGCCCATCCATGTACAGTCTCTGCAGATTGTATTTGACCCATTTATTCCCCTTAATTCCAAAATATCATGTGTTTACATGAACTACAGAGTTTAAAAAAACTCATTAGAGGCCCATACTACTGATTAAAGTCAGTGATACAGATTTTGGTAACTGTCATTTGTAGGTGAATTTCTTCAAATGTGTGTGTGTGTGTGTGTGTGTGTGTGTGTGTGTGTGTGTGTGTGTGTGTGTGTTGTCAGAGGGCATGTTCTCACTCAATTAGAGAAGCTCCATGGACTACTGGATGCAGTGCAGATAAGGATAAGGGGGCTGATTTCCAGGTTCAGTGGAGTATTACAGCTCTCAAGGAAACCCTCATAGGCTTACCAATGTCAAGTTTATCATGGCAGTTGCTATGAAGTTAGTGGAATCTGGCAAGTGAGGTAAGACAAACTTTTTTCTCAAGGAAGAAAGCAGGAAAAGTACAGAGACATACAGGACACAACAGACAATAGTTTGGCTTCTCAGGGCCAAGTTCGTATGTGAGCTGTTGGTGTGCCTAAGTGGGGCTGCTATTGGTCCTTGCAGTCAACCATCAGCAATTGATGGTTCCAAGATGCCTCATTTGTATAAAGGCCTACAGCAGCCTATCTCTTAATAGTTACTGTTGTCCAGAAAAGAGTGTAGGAAACCTATAAAGGAACCCCTTCTCCCAGGGTCTTCATTGCATCGTGCTTGGCCTTAATAGTAATTGAGCAATGGTGCTGGTTAACTCAGCTGATTTCTGCACAGTGCTAATAGGATCAGATCCTGCTCCCACCTTGTAGTGTGTGTGTGTGTGTGTGTGTGTGTGTGTGTGTTGAATGCATATACAACTCCAGCAAGCAAACTGATAAAACATATGTCTTGAATAATAAATGATAAAATAGACTCAATGTCTTGATTGAGAAAAGAAGGAATTATGAGGAAAAAGAATACAGAATGTCTGCTGTATGCTATTTGTGATCCCTTTTCATGTAATAGCAGGATTTTATTCAAGTACCCCAAATAGCATAAAATTATTTATATTTACATTGACAGATGTAATGTTTAGACCACTAGTGAGATTTCTCACTACGTTTAGAAACTACTACTTTCTATTCTTAGTAGTTGAAGCAATATAAACAGCCCTGTGGTTTCAATGTTTCACTTCATCACTGATGTCTCTTCTCCCATAGAATAGGGCATGTTATAAATAGCAGTTGTGTTTTCAGAATATCACATAAAAATACATTTAATAGACAGTAGTTATAGATTTGTTGGATAAACATTAGTTCTATTCACCTGAGTTCTGTGACCTTAAATCAAAGATATATATATACATTTCCTTTTCAGGATGGTAAAATTAGAACATTGCAAAAAATAAATAAATAAAAATGCATCTTAGCTACTCCTTTGTCACATCTTTTGATTCATTTATTATAGCCACCTATTTTGGGTGATTTATGTAGAGCTCTTCCTATTTTATATCTTCTGTAATTACCTACCATTTTCTGTCTTTTCTCTTTCAAAATTCAGTTCTCTAGTAAAACTGACTTTACTTTTAGATAGAACTAATTCACATTATGTTTTGCCAGGTCAACAATGGAAGCCAAATTAGATATTCAGTATTTTAAAATGTAGTTGTTCATAAATTCAACTAGATATAACTAGAAAGATAGCAAACCAATGAAGCAAAGAGAGACAGATGTGACATAGCGGAATCAGGAAAAGATTCCGTTTTTTTCTTGTATTTTTATCACTTTATTGAAAAAAATGTTAGTTTATATGACAGTTGTCACAGGAGGACATTTTTACATCTCTCCAAGGTTGTCAGCATATTTCTCTCACCACCAAATTCTTATTTCCTTCTACCATTGGACACTGAGTCACCAACCTCCTTTCAACATCTTCCCACCTTTTGAATTCTAGGATCTGCAGAGACAGGCCAGAGTTCATTAACATTTCTTTGTATAGTTTACTTTGTTTCTTAAGTCCCATCTATGAGTGAGACCATCTAAGATCCATTCTTCTTCTGATTTATTTCACTTAGTATAATTCCAGCTATATCCATGTTGCTGCAGAAAAGAATGACTCACCTTTTCTGACAATTTAGTATTACATTACGCATAAATACACAACACAACTTCCTTATCCACTCATCTGTAAAGCCATTTTTAACAGAAATGTTAGTCATCTTTGGCATGTGAGTTTCCCCCCCAAAAAAAAAAATCTTATTTCTGTATCTGCTTAATTCAGACTATGCCAAAATCTTACAGGTTATGCTGACACCTAAATACTTCCCCATATAGCTTGCCTTCTCACTGTATCCTATAAACAGTTTGTTCTCCATATTCTTCTAGTGACACCAGAAACAGTGAAAGTTGTTTACTCTGTAAGTCTCAGTGTTCAACACAGCCTGAGTTGGTAAAAAAACAAACAAAAAAAAAATCAAGGGACCCACACATATTAACCATGGACATTTAATTATGACATTAGTTCCAGATCACCATTATTTTTTAGATTTTGAGCTTTAGTTTATTATTTGTAAAATGGATATTATATTAGAACCTAAATAACTAAAATGCTGTGAATATTTTTTTCTTTTTTAAAATTTATTTATTTTCCCTTTTGTTGCTCTTGTTGTTGTTTTTATTATTGTCTTAGTTATTATTGTTGTTATTAATGTCTTCGTTGTTGGATACGACAGGGAGAAATGACACCTTGTGTCATTTTGTAATGTCTCCTTTCTTAAAAAAAATTAAAAAAGAGAAGTGATGTTTACATATATACATATATATATATATATGTATATGCACACATATAAATACATATTTTCCTTTTTTAATTTATTTCCTTTTGTTTTATTGTTGTAGTTGTTGTTGTTATTGATGTTGTCATTGTTGGATAGGACAAAGAGAAACAGAGAGAGGAGGGGAAGACAGGGAGAGAGAAGCACACCTGCTTCACTGCTTGTGAAGCGACACCTGCTTGTGAAGCACACCTGCTTCACTGCTTGTGAAGCGACTCCCCTGCAGGTGGGGAGCCAGTGGCTTGAATCAGGATCCTTATGCCGCTGGTCCCATTGCCCTACCTCCCAACTCCCATATATTTCTTTTTATGAAAGCATTGCTAAGCTCTAGCTATTGGTGGTTTCAGAAACTGAATTTGGGACTGCTTTGTGCAAGTTTTCCACCCATCTATTGTATTATCTCCCCAGGCCTAGCAATGGTGTTTTTAAAGCACATTGGACTGAATTTAAAAGATAGATGAAAGAGGGTGGCAGGGAATAGAATACTAAAAACTTGGAAAGAACTCTGCAAATACAAATACCCTTTTTCTAATTTGTGTCTTGTTACTATAAAAAAAATATTAGATTTCTGAAAAGCAATGTGCTTTTTAACAAAGCAACTTTTATGTAGCAATAGTTTATCAAGAATATACTGAATAAATGATTACTTAATTTTTTCAAAGAAGAAGACATATGACAATTTAATTTAATTAATTTATTAGTGGCTAGAGACAAAGCGAAATTGAGAGGGTGTGGGAGGTAGAGAAGGAAGGAGACATAGAGACACCTCCAGCCCTACTGCATCACGCTTGAAGCTTTCCCACTACAGGTGGAGACTAGGGGCTTGAACGTGGGATCTTGAACACTATAGTGTATGTGCTTAATCAGGTGTGTCTGGCCCCATAAATGAATTACTTACATTAGCAAACAATTCTTACTAGTATTAAAATAAAAGTATTAAAATAAAATATCATCAGGTTTAATAAAACCTGAAGAAATACCGTATAAAATTCAACATGCCCATTCCATTATTCTGACTTATGCTGCCTGTTTGAAAACCTCAGAAGACCATAATAAAGGAGGTACAAAGGTCATTTATAAACCATAGACAGGTCTTAAGAAAAATGAAGTCAGGATTTGTAGATATGAAAATTTCCATTGATTTAACTTGGTGGTAAGATAAGGAGACAGCCCTAAGTTAGGAATAAAAATTTCCAAGGTAACACCTGATCATGTAAATGTATCTATGTATGTTTTCATTCTTCTTATTTACAATCTTCTAAAAAAGGAGGATGAGGCACTGTTTAAGAGCATATACGAGAGATCCAGCAGATAAAACAAGTAAAGATTATGGTAAATTTATTACTGTTTTTAAGCAAAACTCTACTCCAGGGGGTAAGGACTTGACTTCTACAGTTTCTCAGAAATAAATATAAGATACAAAATTGCCTAAGTCTTTATATTTTCTATTTATTTTACTCTTTGGTACTCAGCATAACTTTTTTCTTTTCTTCTTTTTAAGCTTTCCTAATGTCTTTATTATTAAATTATTTCTTGATAGAGATGGAGAGGAATAAAGGGAGAAAGGTGGGAGAGACAAGGAGAAAGGAGGAGAGACATGTGCATAGTATTCCATCACTGGTGAACTTTCAGTGCTGCAGATAGGGATCAGGGGATTTGAAGCTATGTCCTTGTGCATCATAAACTCTATGCTTTGTTAGGCCTGTCACTGACCAGCTTTTCTTTTTTTTTCTTTCTTTTTTTATTCACTTTTTTATCAATAAAAAGGAAACATTGACTAAACTATAGGATAAGAGGGGTACAACTCCACACAATTCCCACCACCAGAACTCTGTATCCCATCCAATCTCCTGATAGCTTTCCTATTCTTTAACCCTCTGGGAGTATGGACCCAAGATTATTGTGGGATGCAGAAGGTGGAAGGTCTGGATTCTGTAATTGTTTCCCCACTGAAAATGATTGACCCATACTCCCAGCCTCTCTCTTTCTTTCTGTAGTGGGGAAGGGCTCTGGGGAAGAAGAGCTCCAGGACATATTGGTGGGGTTGTCTGTCCAGGGAAGTTTGGTCGGCATCATGCTAGTATCTGGAACCTAGTGGTTGAAAAGAGAGTTAGCATACAAAGCCAAACAAATTGTTGACTAATCATGAACCTAAAGCCTGGAATAGTGCAGATGAAGATTGGGGGGGGGGGGGTCTACATTTTGTAGATAGCTAGTAGTCCTATTTTACTTATATTCCAAAGGTCCTGTGGCTATACTCTGTTTTTTTTTTTTTTTTCTTCTTTTTTTTCCCCTGAGCCTGAAATCTGATATGCAGGTGGATCCAAGTTATTGTCTGGGGAGATGATGTCATGGCTGGAAAAAGGACCAGAAAGCTGGATCAGGGAAGAGAGTAGCTCCCAAATATGGGAAAAGGGTATAAATATTGTTGATTGTTAAGCCCATTGATGTGATGTGATCTGGGGCTCATATTCAGCTTAAGAGCCTATGTTATCTCAGCATCCCTGTAGAGTTGAGTTCACATTATGTGGTCATGAGTAGAAACATTCCAAGCTGCCCCAATATTGAGCCATCTTCCTCAACTGGAACATAGAGTATGTTGTCCATTCTGCCTTAGGTGGATGGAGCATTCTCTACCATGGTTGATCCATGTTCAGGGCAAGGCCCTATGGGGGCCCCACTAAGGGTTCTACTGTGTTGTTCCTGATAGAGACGGCTGGTAACAATGGAGAGAAGGATTTATTTGATGTCAAGGCCCATCGTGTCTGTTTGGGAATCTCAGGACTCCCCAAATAGGGCCCCAGCTAATGGGGTGGCCTGATAATGACTAAAGAGTCATAATTAAGGTGTGCCAGACTCTTGCCCTTATTTAGCTTTTGGAGTCCTTGCTTTTTAAGGTTAGCTTTGGAGTGAGTGAGAGAGAACTGTTATAGGAAGTAGGTGAGGAGGGCATCTAAGTAGACACTATTTTATTATGAACTTTATACTGACTCACTACAGACTTGTGTACTTTTGTGTCGGGCTGTACAGTAGAGGAAAGATAGAGAAGATCCAGGGCAAAGAGGGAACACAAATCTTTATTCGTGTGGGCACCTCAGAGTTGGGTGAGAGCACAGTGGTTCAGGCCACGTGGACTAACAAAATGGCCGCCTCCTGCTATGCGCAGCAACCCTCCTCTGCGTCTGCAGCTGAAGGGGCTAAGAGAGCGAGGGGAGGAAGAAGTAGGGCTTTTATGGGAGAAAGTCGGGACGTGATTGGCTAGAAAATAAGGCATGGGATCACAGCTCTCATGGGAATGGGAATGGGGAGGAGTAAACAAGGCACTCTGGGATTATATTATCAACTATCTCAGGGAACTGACAGTGCCCTCAGTGGACAACATGGTGGATGTGACCTCACCTGCATAATTTCCCAGCACTTTTGCTTTCAGATATATATTTTGCGCCAATTTATGGATACATGTGAATGTATTCTCTATCCTGTGGGACCTATATCTAGGGTTCGGAAATTTGTTAGGAAGTGAACCACCAGGAATGGAGTTAACGAGTACTATGAAAGGAAAGGTCTCATCTGAATAAATACTGGTGATGTTGTGTATGATACAGCAAATCCTAAAAAAGGGATAGTTCAAAGTTAACCCAATTGCCCAGTAATGTGATTATAGCAATAAATATTTATTGTCTTCTCAAACCCTAAGACAGCAGGAATCTCCCCCTTCCTCTATAGAGCCTATATTTCCCCCAGTCCTGGCACCTCAAGGGTCGGCCTCACTTTCCTGCATGCTTCTCTCAATTCATACCAAATGATATTCCATCCACTTATCCCAATATAATCAATGCAAGGAGTACCACCTCAGCATGCTTCACCTCAGACTGTGTCCAGAGACATCAGGCATGGAATGTTAACCCTTCACCCTCATTACTCGGTTGATACCTTTCATTTCATAGCATCACCTTTTTCAGAGACCTCCAGCTACTTATTGTCCCCATCAACAACTCTTTATTTATTTTGTTAAATTGAGTAGTGATTTAATAATGATTTACAAAATTGTAAGATTTCAGAGGTATAGTTTGATATTACATTTAGCACTGAAGTTCAGTCCATATCCCTCTAGAACTATCATAGCTTCCACAAAGTCCGAAAGATGGCTACTTTCATTTTGCAAGATTTTATGCTTTAATTATCTATCCTACACATATAAGAAAAAGAAATACAATATTTTTGAATCATAATTTACAAAAAAAACAAAACAGAAGTGTAAAGTAGTAACACTTCCAGAGGTATTATTTATTTCACCAGGGATTATTTCAGTTATTGACGATACTCTAGCTGAAGGATTCCAGGCATCAGACAGATTAGTGACATGCTTTTAGGTAACATTAAGCAAAAACCTTACGGATACAACTAAAACCACACCTTAAAAGCTATTATGTATTAGAGTATGTCAGTTTTTTTAGGTTATCATGAGAATGATAAAGAAATAGGCTACAGAGGAGATTCTAGAATGAACTGTTGGTAGTAAAAAGTTCAGCTCTATGACTTCCATTTAGTGTGTTCACAAATAAGTCACTAACTGTTCTGTGGCTCAGGTACCTTATATTTGAATTAAGTGATGGTGCTCTCATAGGACAGATGAGATAGATTGTTGGCAAGGTCCCCCATTGTTGGTATGCTTCTAAAAACCCCTTCTGTTTCATTAGTTTAATCCCCCCTGCTTAACACTATTCTATTTACATAACCACTTCATTCTATTTACATAGCTGCTGTTAACAAGCACCACCCTCCCTCCAGGGCATTGGTGGTTTAGTGGTAGAATTCTCACCTGCTTCGCCCCCTCTCCTTGTCACACCCTGATCCTCTCCTTGTCACACTCTGATTTTCACCAGTCACTTTTCTCTCCACCCTCTCTGCGTCGCATCCTGTTACCACCCTACTGGGCTAGTATATTTATAAGGACAAGATTGTAGTTTTTAGTTTAGTTTTAGCTTAGCTCAGCTTAGATTGTGCTGCGTCTTGCATAAATAAAGAAATACTGCCTACAACCCAGCCATGAGTCCCGGGTCGTCTATTACCCGCCGGTGAAGCCAGCTCTGGCGAAAACAACACCCCACAAAGCTTCAGTACTCAATAAATCCTAACCATAACCATGACATAGAAGACATAAAAAGACTGCCCCACATATTAATTAAGCTCCTGGTATGAAGACTCACCTTCAAGCAACATCTGCTAAAATTTTGTAGTCATTCCTTATATGAATATGAAATCGAGGTAGAAAGAGAGAACACAGAGAGGTTAGTTTAATCTCAGGTGGGAACTGTGTGGAACTGTACCCCTCTTATCCTATGGTCATATCAGTGTTTCCATTTTATAAATAAAAATTTTAAAAAATCTGAGGGATGTCAAAGTTGAGCAGAAAGGAAACAGTGAGGTAGAACCTGTTCCCATCTCCTACCCATGATGGAGCATAATCTTTTTCTCTATGGACACTTGCTTTGATTTAGTTCTGTCTCTAAAGTTACGAGAATATAATAATGCATACTTTGTGTTAGACTCAGACTTGATTTGTAATGAGCACACAAACTTTGATTAGTTAAAGTCAAGGATAAAGCCAAATCTGTTCTCAACTAAGTATCAACTTTCAAGAATGTTTACCACATATATTATTCAAAGACAAAATACAACACTTAGCATACTAAATATATCATTGTCTTTTGCACACTTATTTTTTTCATCACTAGGGCTTTTCTGCACTGGACTTTTTCAGAGAGAGTTAGGGACAAGGGAATAAGTGATAGAGGAAAAAGCACCGTAGCACCCAAGTTTTCTCTTTTTATAGTGGAGGGGCAGGCTTGAGCCTGGCTTATGTGGGTGAGAAAGCAGGCACCCTCCCAAGTGAGCTATCTATCCAACCCTTGTTCTATCTATCCAACCTTTATTTGTCTTTTCATCCAGATTTGCCATAGAAAACTTAGCTTTGGGTTCTGTAGTGACATTCTAATTGGGGAAGGAAGATAATCAGGAAAAACTTTCTTGCTAACACAGGAATAAAAAGAGGCATTTTTACTTGGTTGAGTGTGCATATTACCATGCACAACGATCCGGGTTCAGGCCACCTTGTCATCCAGGACCCTGCAGCTTCACAGGTAGTGAAATAGTGCTACAGGTGTGTCTCTTTCTCTCTCCTTACTTCCCCCATCCACCTCATTTTCCTTTTGTCTCTATTCAATAAATGAATAAATAATTTTTTTTTAACTTAAAAAGGACACCTTTAATAAATTTCTCCCCTCTATGACTCACTGGCATATCTCTCCCTGTGACCTGTCCTGCTTTAAGACTGCTTAATGTAGGAAAAAAGCAAGGGAGGCAAAACTCCAGGATTTCTGGGTAGCTGGGTAGCAGCTGTATTCAGCACATGTGCAGCAATCAAGACAATAAAATATTGTTCATTCCTTCTACCCCACAACCAATTAGGTCAGCTGTAAATATTGGAATTGCTTGGTAAACATGCTGGAAGATTGTGCTGACTTGTTAATATAAGTGAAAATGTAATTAGATTTATAACACATTTTTTTCCAAACCATAATTTACAACAACAACAGAGGCAAAAAAATCTCTTGCAACCTGCTGAAATATCATTATTAAAATGCACATGAAAAGTCAATTATGCCAGAGGGAGGCATTTAAGAGAAGTGAGTTTCCATACCCTGGGATTACATGGTGGAGGTTACATATTTCTTATTTTTCCCTGCGATCTTTGCTACTGCCAAATTAAAAGGAAGAGATATTTTACTTATTCACTCTGAAATATTGCTGCAGATAGTGTTACAAGTGAACTAAATAACCCGATTCCCTGGGAACCTACTGTGTTCTCAAAGACTCAGGGAAAGGCGAGTCATCTCCATTTTTTTTTTAATTTAAAAACCCATTTCCTTTTAAGAGGTAGTCATTTTTTTCATTTATTTTTTATTAGGGCATTAATGGTTTTTTAAATTAATTATTATTTTTTTCACTTTACTATTATACATAGTTATATATATATTTTTAATTTTTTTATTTCTTTATTGGGGAATTAATGTTTTACATTCAACAATAAATACAATAGTTTGTACATGCATAACATTCCCCAGTTTCCCATATAACATACAACCCCCACTAGGTCCTCTATCATCCTTCATGGACCTGTATTCTCCCCACCCACTCACCCCAAAGTCTTTTACTTTGGTGCGATATGCCAATTCTATTTCAGGTTCTACTTGTGTTTTCTTTTCTGATCTTGTTTTTCAACTTCTGCCTGAGAGTGAGATGAGTGGCTGAGCAAGTTGTGGTATATATACACAATGGAATACTACTCAGCTATAAAAAATGGTGACTTCACTGTTTTCAACCGATCTTGGATGGACCTTGAAAAATTCATGTTAAATGAAGTAAGTCAGAAACAGAAGGATGAATATGGGATGACCTCACTCTCAGAGCATTAATGATTTATAATAAATACAATTGTTGATACTTGTCTAAAATATCTCAATTTTCTGCAAAACACTCACCCTTACCCTAGGTCCTTCTTCACCATCATGTAACAGGACTTGAAAGACACCAGTAGCCATCCCAGACCCACCAGTCCAGAGTACTTTCCTCTGATACACTACACCAGACCCAGTTCAAGTTCTATTTTGTGTTTTGTCTTTCTGTTCTTATTTCTCAACTTCTGTATATGAGTAAGATCATCCCATACTCATCCTTTTCTTTCTGGCTTACTCAAAGTAATTCCTTTAAATTTCATTCAACATGAGGTGAATAAGGTTGCTTCATTATTGTAAATAACTGAATAGTATTCTATTGTGTATACAGACTGCTTGCTCTCTCTTTTATTTATTTATTTATTTATTTATTTATTTCCTTTTGTTGCCCTTGTTTTTATTGTTGTAGTTATTATTATTGTTCTTACTGATGCCATTGTTGTTGGATAGGACAGAGAGAAATGGAGAGAAGACAGATAGGGAGAGAGAAAGACAGACACCTGCAGACCTGCTTCACCACCTGTGAAGAAACTCCCCTGCAGTTGGGGAACCGGGGGCTCGAACCCGTATCCTTACTCTGGTCCTTGTGCTTTACGCCACTTGTGCTTAACCCACTGTGTTACCACCCGACTCCCTCTCTCTCTATTTTTATAAAGCACTTGGCAAGTAGCTATCACACATATATATTTATATATATTAATAATTGTATTAGTGATTTAATATAGATTTATAAAATTACATGTCAACAGGGGTATAACGCCATACTGTTCCCACCACCAGAGTTCTGAATCCCCTGTCCCTCCATTGCAAACCATAGCAGTTCTCCTAAGGTTGCTGACAAGGGTTAACTACCATCTCTACAACTATCCATCTACATTTGTACATACTTCCCCTTTTTTTCCACCAGTCCAGTCCTCTCTCCCTCTCCAAGCCACACATAATCCTATTACTACATCCAAATGTCCCTCCTTTTTTCCTCCTCTTTCTGTGGGTCCTGATGGAGCTGGAGTTCAGAGCCCTCTTATCCTCTTCCTCCTATCACTTCTCCCCCACTGGGAGTATGGATCAAAATTGTTTGGGGGGGTACATAAGTTAGGAGTTCTGACTTCTGTAATTGCTTCTCCGCTGGACATAGATATTGGCAGTAGACCACTACTTTCTTAACCATTTATTTGTTTTTGGACACTTTAGGTTGCTTCCCAGTTTGAGCAATTGAAAGTTGTGCTGCTATGAATATAGGTATACACAGATCTTTTTGGATGGATGTGTTTGGTACCTTAGGATATACTTCCAAGAGAGGAATTGCCAGGTATTAGGGTAGGTTTATTTCTATCTTTCTGAGAATTCTCTAGACTACTCTCCACAGGTTTGAACCAATCTTCATTCCCACCAGAAGAGCAGGAGGGTTCCTTTGCCTCTGCAACCTCTCTGGCATTCATTGTTACTCTTTTCTGATGTATGACATTCTCACAGGGGTGAAGTTGTACTCATTGTTGTCTTTATTTGCATTTCATTGATAACCAATGACTTGGAGCATTTTTAATATGTTTGTTGGCCTTTTGGATCTTTTCTTTTATGAATATTTTGTCCATATCCTTTCCCCACTTTTGGATCAAATCTCTTTTTTTTTTTTTTTGATGAGTTTAGTAACCTCTTTATATATTTTGGTTTTAGACTTTTGTCTGATGCATGATGTGTAAAGATCTTCTCCCATTCCATAAGGAGTCTTTTACTGTGCAAAAGCATTTCAATTTGATATAATCCCATTGACTTATTTTTTTTTTAATTTTGGCTTATTTTTTTACATTTGTTTTTCTTTTCCTTGTGACTGGGTTTGAGTTATTGAAGATGCTTGTACAGTTTAGATGGAAGAAGGTTATGCCAATATTTTGCTGTAAATATTTGTTTTAAAGATTTTTCTAAATTTTATTTTATTTCACACTCTAAATGAGTAAATATTATAGGCAATCTATAGAGAATTTTTAAAAAATAAAAAGTTAATTTACTAGTATGAAAGAGGAGAGGAGAGGGAGAGAAAGAGAAAGAACCAGAGCATTACTCTGGCACATGTGATGCTGGGAATCAAAATTCAAGAATCACATACCCTAGAATCTGATGCTTCAACCACTGTCCCATCTCCTGAATCATTTATGGAAATAGAAGAAATCACCCCTTGTTTTTGTTTTAAAACCAGGACTTTCTTCTACTCCTAGTGTTATAAGTAGGGACCTCAGATAAAATGGCAGTGGTATCATAATCTAAACCATGAGACAGTGGTTCTCGTGTACTAGGCTGGGTTCTCTCTGATGTTGGAGTTTAACATGGTAAGAGACTCTGCTGTTCTTCCAGAAACTGCCATTTCTAATCCTAAAGTTCAATTTTCACCTTGACAGACTGCTGCCTCACTCTTCTTTAGGGTTTTCTTATAACTGAGAGTAGGTATTATTATATGTCATCGTCTAGTTAAAGTTGCCAGTGGGGAACAGTTAGTCAAAAAAAATCATAAAGCATTTTATAAGTATGAGATGAGCTGCTTGCTATTTTCAGAGTCTAATCTCTCCTAAAAATAGCTAGATATTTAGATAGTGGAAGGAATTTTTATGCATTTTTAGAGTTTCTAGTGCATATATTGCTGATAAATTACTCTTTGAGGGAAAATTCTGGTATTACTAGATCAGATTCAATAAAGCAACTCACTTCTTTCTCTCTTATATACATTCATATAGTATATAATTTATAAGCATATATCACTTAATTTATACATTTTCTTATTTATGCACATACACACAATATAAAACAGTACAGGGTAATCTAAAGGACCCTGAAATAAGGATTGAAAATACTTAAGCGACTTTTATTTAAAGTAGATTCTTAATCCATTGGCATGACCTAGGGATTAAGAACCATGCAAATGGTCTTCCCACTTAAAAATGTTCCTAATTATCTAATCACCAGGATTAGATACCTTGTATTTACATTTTCTTATAAGTGAAGAATACCTTCATGTTTCTAGTTACTAACATAATGTTCTATGAGAGAGAGAGAGAGAGAGAGAGAGAGAGAGAAACAGTTTCAGAATCTGAATATACAAATAACACTATAAACCTTGGATATAATTCTCCTCCCAGAGGCTCTTGCTAGGCTTACTTTCACACCTAGAACCTTTTCTGTTCTTAGTTTATGGGAGAATAAAAGGAAATCATTCTTTTTGTTTTGTGTTTGTTTGATAAAACAGATAGAAACAAAGAAGGGAGGGAGAGACAGAAATAGAGACACCTGTAGGCCTGCTTCACTGCTCATGAAGCTTCCTCTTTGCAGTTGGGGAACCACAGCTTAACTCTTTTTTTTTTTTTAATTTTTATTTAAGAAAGGATTAATTAACAAAACCATAGGGTAGGAGGGGTACAATTCCATACAATTCCCACCACCCAATCTCCATTTCCCACCCCCTCTCCTGATAGCTTTCCCATTCTCTATCCCTCTGGGAGCATGGACCCAGGGTCATTGAGGGTTGCAGAAGGTAGAAGGTCTGGCTTCTGTAATTGCTTCCCCACTGAACATGGGCGTTGACTGGCCGGTCCATACTCCCAGTCTGCCTCTCTCTTTCCCTAGTAGGGTGTGTCTCTGGGGAAGCTGAGCTCCAGGACACATTGGTGGGGTCTTCAGTCTAGGGAAGCCTGGCCAGCATCCTGATGACATCTGGAACCTGGTGACTGATAAGAGAGTTAACATACGAAGCCAAACAAATTGTTGAGCAATCATGAACCCAAAGCATGGAATAGTGGAGGAAATGTTAGGGGGGTACTCACTGCAAACTCTAGTGTACTTCTGCTTTCAGGTATATATTTTGCAGTAGTTTACAGATACGTGTGAACATATGCTCTCTCTCACAGAAACTGGTGTGAGAGAGGTTTTGGGACTTTGTTAGAAAGTGAACCACCTGAGATGAAATTAGAGTATACTATGAAAGGAAAGGTCTCACCCGAGTAATGAAGTTGAACGTGTGGAATGACAACCCTTCAACTTCATTAACTCTTTATTTTTATTTCAACTTTTATTGTCAGCAGGGTTATCCCTTGAGCTTGGTTCTGGCACTCCAAAACCTCTGTCCCTGGTGGCCATTTTTTCTCATCCCCCTACCCCATTTTATTCAATAAGAAAGAGAGAAATTGAAAGAGAAGGATGAGATAGAGAGGATGAGATAAGGATAGAAACCTACAGACCTGCTTCACTGCTTATGCAGGTGGAGAGAGGGGTCTTGAACCCACGTCCTTGCTTGGATTTTGTGCTTAGTGTATTAAATGTGTTTAGTACCATGTGTACTAAACCATTTATACCACCGCCTGCCCCAGAGACATTAGACTTCTTCAATGTTTATTCCAATCCAAGATTTAAGAGCACTCCTTGGCTCATTTTCACACTGAGATTCAAGTGGACAAGACTAAGAACACTGGAGTTAGAGTGGAATGAGAAGACAGGAAGAAATAGAGAAGCTATCTGGATTTTGGAACAATTTCAACATACCAACTTAAAAATTAAATTGTAATTAGGAGTAAAACTAAGAACTTAAAACTGTTCCCATTTATCTGTTTTCTATCGTGCCTCTATTACCTTACACTCAGAATCATATCCAGTGTCGGTCAAAATGAAATACAGAAGAAGTCGTACAGTAAACCTAGGTGGGATTCTCAACAGCTAACACCTGGTTTAGTGTTCTGGGTTAAAAGTTTAAAGTGAGCAAGTTGCAATAAGTGTTTCTCTCTTAAATTTAATCAATTCTCATGGTTTCTTTGATTTACCGTTATATATATCTTGAGTCTCTCTAATCCAAATCCAAGCCACTACTCTCACTTTCAAGAACACTATTGAAATGACCTTATCTACCCACATGGAATTTTGTTTCTTCTTAACTGTTCTTATATAACAATGAGGATGATTTATTTTTAATGAAATATATATATGTATATATATATATATTTTTTGTGAAACTGGAACCTTATGTAGATGTCATGTCACCACTTTGAATCACAGTTTTAGTAAAATATATGTGTCTCAGCCCTAGAGCATCCTCAGTGTCATAGCACCTCCATATGGTGTCAGGTCTCAGATCTGGACCATGTGTACAGCAAGACCAACATGCTATCCTGTGAACTACCTCTTTGACTCTTCAAATGAAAATTCAACTGTATCACTCCTTTCAGTGGCTTCTTAGTGTCCTCACAGATGAGGTCAAAATAATTACCAATGTTGTTTGTCTCTCACAAGACTTTTCAGAACTCAATATTTTTTTCTTTTTCTTTCTTTTTTGGACATGGCAGAGAGAAACTGAGAGAGGAGGGGAATATGGAGAGAAACTGAGAGGGGAGAAGGGGAAGACAAAGAGGGAGAGATACAGACACCTGCAAACTTGTTTCACTGCTTGTAAAGCAACCCACCTGGAGGTGGGGAGCTGGCTGCTGGAACAGGAATCCTTGTGGCAGGTCCTTGTGCTCTATACTGTGTGTGCTTAACTCAGTGAGACACCACCACACCACCTCCTTTTTTAAAATCTTTTTTTTTTAACCAGATCACTAATCAACCCTGGCTTATAGTGTTGTGGGGAACTGAACCTGGGACTTTAAGCCTCAGACATGAGAGTCTCTTTTCATAACCATTATGCTATCTACCTCTGCTTTTTTTGCTTCTTCAAACATATGCCGTACTTCTTTTCTTACCTCAGGCCTATACATTTACTTAAAACGTGCTTCCTTCTTTTTTTCTTTTCTTTTTTTTCCTTTCTTACTATATTCCAAGGGAATACAAAAGACTTTGTACCTCCCCTCCATATCCCACTCAGATCCATCTTTTCGTTATAAGAAATGAATTGCTTTCAAACAAAAAAAGACATTGCATTTGATCTCTTATATAGATGATTTATTAATAAAAATAAGTATTTTAATTAATATCCAATTAAGCTTAGGTGGCAGAAACCCTTTTGAAGTAAAGGAAGGCAAGAAATTATCTAATTAGGAATCACAGAACAGAAAAAAAAAAAAAACTGTAAAGGAGAAAGTGATGAAGTGATGTTCATCTTCTGGTGAGACTAGAGCCAGACATAAGCTCCAGGGATTAGAAATCTGTGTGCCCCACGGCACTGGCTGTGCAGGACTGTACTGACCCATTAGTCTTGAGAGCTGTGGCATAGATTTCACTCTTTGCGCAAAGGCTTTCTGTAATTTCTGTTCCTGTCTGAACCCAGATCTCAGCTCTGGTGCTACAACATGGTGGCCAGGTCTCCAGTACTCAAGTTTTCCATTCTAGGAAGTGTTTCTGATTGAATCATTTCAAATCAGTTTCCCTGACCTGTTCAATCATATCTAAGAAGTAGATGTGTCAAGAATATAACTTTTAATTGAGTTAGGAGATAGAGTACTTCTTAAAGAATTCAACAGATGCAGGTAATAGTGGAGATAGTATAGATTCTCTGAAGAAGAACCTCCTCCAAATAAACACAGGGACCATAATCACTGCAAATAAACATGTAATATCCATTTAAAAATACCATGCCACTTGGATATATATATATATTTCATGACCCTACAGGGTACATATTAGTACAGCAAACAACTTGTCCACATTAAATAAACAGTAAATCTATTCTCAAGGAGCATTTATTTGCTACACAAAAACACGGCATCAGTTATTGTGAAAGGATCAAATAAATCAGTGAACTGTGTCTTTCTATCTAATATTCGGTGAGTGCTTTTGATGTGCCTTGTACTTCAGGGACTTATTAACTAGAAAACTATTGCAGGATTGGTTAGACATTGTTCTAGGGATTAGAAAATTTGTGAAACGAATAAGGAAGGCTTCCTGAAGGAGGTAAATCTTGAGTTGTGTTTGGAATGCCAAATGCTTTAGTAGCTGACACACTATAATCTGTATGAATAACAGTACAAAACAAAGCAATCTCTATTGAAAAATGAGGCAGAGAGGTTCTTCTTTGGATATTATTTGCATGGCAACTACTAAACCATCAGGGCTTTGCTCAAATCACTTACTCAGGCCTTCTCTGAGGCCTATCTATAGTAAGGCCTGTACAGAAGGGTTTATGGTTCAAATATTTATTGCATTTTAATAAGGTTTGGAAACTTAGATGTTATTCACTACAGCTGCCAATCAAATACCTGTGTAAAAGCAAAGCAAACAGGACAATAAATGCTAAGCACTCATATATATTCAGTGACTCTGGCAGGATGCACTGCTGGCTTTATAAATGTGTGAGAGTGAATATACAGAAGCTTGAGAAAAGGTCATTGGTATTTTTTGAGCAATAAATCAAGTATGGAAAAATTTGCATTTGGGTTGTCTAACATACAAGACTGGATTAGAGGGAGAGAATACTTTGAAGTAATATTTCTCTGCTGACTTGTTTTATTAGCTTCCCTTAAACATGTTACATTATTGCTTATAGAATTTCATTTACTCGGATTGGCAGCTTGATAAATACGTCTATTGGCGATGATTTGGATTGCTCTGGGCATTAATATTATTAAAACCTGTCACAAGGAAATGCCTGAAAGATGACTTACTGTAAAGATTACAGCAAGAAATAAATCATCCAGTGGGATTTGTTACCATTTATGGCCTCTTGGAGCTGAGTCAATCCCTTTTTATGTTACATTATTTTTCAAGTTTTTATAGCCTTACATTATATATATATATGTCAGAAAAGAACAGATGGGGTGTTGAACATGAGCTTTCTGAATAATTCCCACCCTACAGTTATTTGTATGAAGGACAGCGTAAACTGTTTTTGAAGGGGAAAAAAAAAAAAAAACAGAGAAAAAGCTCGAGAAGCTACTGTTGAGGAAAGGGATCCCTTTTGTCAGATTGTTTAGGCCAGTTCTGCCAGCTGGTTGGAATCCCTGAATGGCAGTAACCCTGTTCAGATTTCAAGCAGGAGGTGACATGGTTGTACTTGACTCCAAATAAACCAGCAAGTATAGTTTTCGAAGGCAGAGTGCCTCTTTCAGAGACACCACACTCTATGACACTTGGAGGTGACTGTGTGTCATATTCACTTTCTAAGAAACTGAGGTATGTGTTTGGGAGAGATCTAAAAAGATAAAAATGTTTGATATTATTTGAATAATGGATCTGAGTCTGTGGCAATAGCATAATGGTTCTGCAAAAAGACTTTATTGCATGAAGCTCTGGTGCCCCAGGTTCAATCCCCAATACTACCACAAGCCAGAGCTGAACAGTGCTCTGGTGAAAAACTTACAAAATATAATAAAATAAATAAATAAATATAGATGTGTGACCATCCCATGCAAAAATTTTGGTGCTATCTGCCTTGCTGAGCAGAAATCTTAGAATCAATTTAGCAGAAATGAAAGGCTATTCTCTGCATTGTGCTGCTCAGATAGCATATAGTGGCAGATAAGGAAAGCTAGTTAAAAGGAAAAAGAAAGTTCCATGTGCTTCCTCTTTTCTATTAAAAATCTTTTATTATTGGTTTATTTTTCTTTTTATCTCTTATGATAATAAAGACTTAGGACTCTGCAGAGGGACTCTAATGGAAATTAGGCACCTCTGTGGTCCCATGAGAGGAGGGTAAGTAAGGATTCTCAGGCACAAATAGTGTGTTTAGGGCCTTGGTGACTTTTGTTTCTGCCTTCTCCACAAGGAGACACCTGAGAGAGTCATAAATGAAGCAGAATAATGTTCTAGTCTTTAGAGTAATGAAGTTAGGTGAAAAGAAGCATGAGCAATTCCAGATTTGAAACAAATCTTCAGTGAAGAATCTTGGTTGTTAGTTGGGAACTAGAAATCTATCACCTGTAAACATTGATAATTTAACTTCAGGGCTGGGTGGTAGCATACCTGGTTGAGCATAGGTGTTACAATGTGCAAGGACCCAGGTTCAAGGCCCCAGTGCTCACCTAGAGGAGGGAAGCTTCCCAAGATAATTTAACTTCATCCATTGCAATTTTGATGCCTTTGTTATCTTTTTCTGCTTGATTGTGATGGCAATGACTTCTAGGACTATGTTGAATAGAAGTCGTGAAAGTAGCCATCCTTGTCTAGTTCTGATTTGGAGGTGGGAGAGCTTTTAATCTTTATCCATGGAGTATGATGTCATCTATTAGTTTGTCACATATAGCATTTATTATGTTGAGGAAATTTTTTTTCCACTCCCAATTTCATGAGGGCCTCTATCATAAATGGTTATTGAGAAAGTTACATAATGTCCCTAAGATAACTCTCCTCTCTGTCAAACTGGATAGGAAATGAAGTATGATCATGTATAGTCTTGTTGTTGTTCCAGCTACCATCTCTAAAAATGCCTCCTATCAGATGTTTTATCCTTGTGGTGCTTTGCCTTGTTGGAAGAGCAAATACCTCATGAGGAGTTTGAAAATTCTAGTTCTAGCACTCATTTTAAATGATATCATAACTCCAGTAAGATCATTATGTTATTCATTAAAGTGTGTGTGTGTGTGTGTGTGTGTGTGTGTGTGTGTGTGTGTGTGTGTGTGTTTGATGTGAGGTGGGGTCACAAAGAGGTGTGGCATGACTTAGGGCAACCTGACATGATAAAGTCTCATAGTATCATCTAATTACTGTTACCCATCTCTTTATTATTAATTCTACAATTCAAGCAATAAAGTGACTTAATCATTTGCAGAATTTGCATGACTAATGGAGTGAGGTCTGATAGAATAAGGATAAATTTCATAATTAGGTTTTGCAAGGTACTTGTGCAAACCAGTCTATTTATAATTTGGTCATCTCCTGATTTTTAATGAGGGCACTGAGAGTGACTGAAGCCTCTGGCAGCATTCACTTCATATTTTAATTACCCACAGTAATTCTGACTATTACATACATATCATGAATCACATCATAATGACCCATAAAGAAAGCATATTTAATTACTATAAGGGGGATTTTCTCAGATTAAACAGGTAGTTGAGATGTGCTGAGATATGAAAACTAGGTTCTGTGACAAAGAAGAAATCAACCTTTGAAACCTTCCAAGCATTACCACTGCCTCATTTTTCAGTTTCAGTTCTAACATGTAAAGAGTTTTGAAGACATCGCTTCTGTCCTGACAGCAAGAAGAAAACAGAAAAACACAATACAAAAAAAAAAAAAACAGAACAAAAAGGAAATGAAAGATTTTTTTCACCCACTAGAAAACTGAGGTTGCAGGATAAACCCTCATCCTAAATAGAGAGTCACAGCTGAGACTTACTGACCTGGGGGTGAATGACTGGAGATATCAACTTATAGGAACTAAAACACAATTTTTTAAATTATTGCAGATTGAATATTGACTAATTGAAGGGTGAAAAAACTCCAGAAAACTACAGACTTAGACTTGTATACTTTGGGAAATTTTACTTCAGGAACTCTACTAAATTCTCATAGTGAAGAGCAAAGAAAAATGCCTTCAATAACCAGCACAGAGAGGCAAAGAGTGACTATAATAAAATATAACCAGAGGGTTATCCATAACAGTGCTTACTCTCCAGGAGAGAAGGGTTTTTGGTTTTTTTTTTTCCTAATGCCTGATCAGAGAATGGTGTTTCTCTGACTCTAGGCCCTTGTAGCTTTTCTGCCTCACCCAAGGAGAGCAAAGTAGAGAAGAGTGTATATAATTATAGTTGTGAAGATACAAACCTGTCAAGTGTGATCCCTGAAAAAAATGAGATATAATCACAAAAGTACGTAACTGTTCCCTATCCTGCTCATTACCATCAAATGAGTAGAACTTCAGCATAACATTAGTAGAGTTCACTTGAAAGAGTTACAAATTACATCTATCTAAGAGGAATCTAAAAGATTGTAGAGAAGGCAAAAACAAGGGTATTTTAGGATACGGAAGCCTCTGAAATAATAACTACAGAAGATATGAAAATAGTACAGTTGTGGGACAGGGTAGTGGTACACCTGGTTGAGTGCAGAAACTTATTCATAACCACTCCTCACTATTTCTAGCAATCAAATTACTTTCTGTCTCTGTGGATTTTCTAATTTGAATACTTTATAAGAATTGAACTGTATCAGATATGGCCTTTTCTATATGGCTTCTTTTACTTAGTGTTATGGTTTTGCATTTATTAAAGTTGTATAATGTCCTTTATTCCTTCTTAGAACTGGATAAAGTTCCATTGTATTGACATCTTACATTTCATTTCTTCATCTGTTGATAAACATCTATGTAGTTTCTTTTCTTGGCTATTATTATTAATATTATAATGAGCATCCATGTACAAGTTTTTATATGAACACATGCTTTCAGTCCTCTAGAATGTATACCTATGAGTAGGAATGTTAGGTTATACAAAAAATCTTGTGAATGGTGACTTGAGGAAATGCCCAATAATTTTGTAAAGTAAATGTACTGCCTAAAAATTTCACCAGCATTTTATGAAGGACATTAGTTTCTCCCCCTCCTCATCTGACCCCACCCCCATGTCTTCCTCCATCATCTTCTTCTTCTTCTCCTCCTCCTCCTCCTCCTCCTCCTCCTCCTCCTCCTCCTCCTCCTCCTCTTCCTCCTCTTCCTCCTTCTTCTTTTTGCTCCGGCTCAGTACCTGCACTATGAATCCACTGCTCCTGGAGGCCATTTTTTCCCCATTTTGTTACCCTTGTTATTATTATTATTGTTGTTACCATTGCTGTTTTTATGTTAGGACAGAGAGAAAGTGAGAGAGGAGAGGAAGACAGAGAGTGGGGAGAGAAAATAGACACCTGCAGACCTACTTCACCACTTGTGAAGTGACCCTTCTGCTGGTGGGGAGCCATGGCTCAAACTGGGATCCTTGTGCCTGTCCTTGTCCTTCACACCATGTGCACTTAATCTGCTGTGCTACTGTCTGGTTCCTTCTCCCTTTTTAGCGTTATTGCTAGGGCTTGGTGCCCACAGTAGGAATCCACGCTTCTGGCCACCATCCCCCCTCCCGCTGCCTTCCTACCTTACTATGATACTTGATGATGGGTCAGAGAAAAATTGAGAAGAGAGTGGCAGAGAGAGAGAGAAAGACAGACACCTATGGACCTGCATTACCACTTGTGAAGAACCCACCACACTTCCTGCAGAGGTGGGGGTGAACTGGAAGATCTCTAACTGGGTCTTTGCACATGGTAATGTGTGTGCTCAAGTGGGTGTCCCAATGTCTAGCCCCCTAATTCCTCTATATTCTAACACTATTAATTTTTTTATTATAGGTACACTAAAAGGATATGAAAAGTGGCACTTTGCTGTAATTTTAATTCAAAATTACTTGTTGACATTTGATTTGAGAATCTTCATGTATTTAATGGTTACTCTGTGTTTTCTTTGAAGAAATGTTTACTGAATCTTTTTCTCTGTTTTTAATTAGATAGTTTTTGTTGAGGGGGTGGGTGGTAGCACACCATGTTAAGCTTACATAGTACTAAGCACAAGGATCTGGATTCGAGCCCCAGGCTCCCCACCTTCAGGAAAGTAGCTTCTCAAGTGGTGAAGCACGTCTGCAGGTATATATATCTTTCTATCTTCCCTCCCCTCCATAGCAGCAGTGGATTCACAGAGCAGACACTGAGCCCCAGCTGGAGGCAAATAAATAAATATATTTTTGTAGACTTGTATAAATTATTTATATATTCTTAAGAATATAATAAAATACAAGCTCCATCCAAGATGGCCTGAAAATGGTGAAGTCACCATTTTTAATAGCTGAGTAGTAGTCCATTGTGTATATATACCACACTTGCTCAGCTAATCATCTGTTATTGGACACCTGGGTTGCTTCCAGGTTTTGGATATTACATTTTTTGCTGATAAGAACATAGGTATACACAAATCTTTTTGGATGGGTGTGTTGGGTTCCTTAGGATATATCCCCAAGAGAGGAATTGCAGGGTCATAGGGTAGGTCCATTTCTGGCCTTTAGAAGGTATCCAGACTGCTCTCCACAGGGGTTGGACCAATTTACATTCTCACCAGCAGTACAGGAGGGTTCCTTTGACCCCTCAACCTCTCCAACATTTGTTGCTACCTTTTCTGATGTATGATATTCTTACAGAAGTGAAGTGATATCTCATAGTTGTCTTTATTTGCATTTCTCTGACAAAGACTTGGAGCGTTTTTTCATGTGTTTCTCTGCCTTTTGGATCTCTTCTGTGGTGAAAATCCTATCCATGTCCTCTCCCCATTTTTGAATGGGGTCATTTGTTTTCTTGTGGTTGAGTTTGGCAAGGTCTTTATATATTTTGGCTCTTGATCTGCAGTCAAATGCTCTACCACTGAGCTATACCCCCTCTAGTTATATTTTGGCTCTTAATCTTTTGTCTGATGTATGGCATGTAAAGATCTTCTCCCATTCTGTGTGGGGTCTCATGGTTTGGGTAGCGGCCTGTTTTGCTGTGCAGACGTTTTTTAATTTGGTGTAGTCCATAGGTTTATACTTTCCTTAGACTTCTGTCCCTCTTCGGGTGCCAGATGTTGGGCTGTGCCGTGGGGGAGAGAGAAGAGACCAGTGCGGAGAGGGAACACAAATCTTTATTCACATGGGCACTTCAGAGTTAGATGAGGGTACGGTGGTTCAGGCCACGTGGAGCTAGCAAAATGGCCACCTCCCGCTATGCACAGCAACCCTTCTTTGTGTCAGGTGGCCGAGGTGAAAAGGGGCAAAGAGGGCTAACCCTGAACAGCATCAGGCTTTATAGGATAAAAGCTGGAAGTGGCAAGTCCGGACAGGATTGGCTAGGAAACAAGGCACTCACTCGGGATAGGGTAACAGCTCTTGCAGGAGTGGGAAGGGGGAGGAGGAAACAAGGCACTTTGGGAAGCTTGGGTTTCAGCTCTAGTGGGAATGGGTGATGCCCTGAGGGTATCTGCACAATATCTAACAGTAATTGGATTCATTTCATTGAAGATATCTTTAAAATTTATGCAGAAAAGAGTTCTGCCAATATTTTCCTCTGAGTATCTGATAGTTTCTGGTCTAGCATTCAAGTCCTTGATCCACTTAGAATTTATTTTTGTGTTTGGTGAAATATAGTGGTTCAGTTTCATTCTTCTGCATGTTTCAACCATTTTCTTTTTCATTACAATTTGTTGAAAAGGCTCATCTTTCCCCATTTAATAGTCTGGGCACCTTTGCCAAGATGTCCATAGGTGTGGGGCTTACTTCTGGGATCTTATTTCTATTCCACTGCTCAATGTGTCCACTTATGTTCCAGTACCAAGCAGTTTTTATCACAATGGCCCTATAATACAATTTGAGATCTGGGAGTGTCATGCCTCCAGTTCTGTTCTTTCTTCTCAAGATTGTTTTGGCAATTCTAGGTCTTTTCTGGTTCCAGATAAACATTTGTAGCATTAGTTCTAGTTTCCTAAAAATGTTGTTGGTATCTTGATGGGGATAGAATTAAATTTGTATATGGTTCTGAGTAGTATATTCATTTTTAATGATGTTAATTCTTCTAACCCATCAACATGGAATATCTTTCCATTTTCTTGTGTCTTTTTCAATTTCCTTGAGTAGTGACTCATTATTTTTCAGTATACAAGTCTTTCACGTCTTTGGTTAGGTTTATTCCTAGATATTTTATTGTTTTTTTGTTATAGTCAAAGGAATTGATTTCTGCATTTCATCTTCTTCTAACTTAGTGTTGGCAGAGAGGAATGCCACTAACCTTTGAATGTTAATTTTGTAGCCTGATGATTTCCAAAAATCTTCTTGCTGTATTCTTTATATTTTTCTACGTATACTTTCACATTGTCTGCAAATAGGGAGAGTTTGACTTTTTCTCTTTCGATCTGTACCCCTTTAATTCCTTGCTCATGCATGATTGCTATGGCGAGAACTTGCAGCACTATATTGAATAGTAATGGTGATAGTGGGCAGCCCTGTCTAGTCCCCAATCTGAGGGGGAATGCTTTCAGCTTCTGTCCATTGAATATGATGTTGGCTATAGTTTTGCTATATATAGACTTCAGTATCTTGGAGAATTTCCAATCTATTTCCATTTTGTGTGTGTTTTGATCATAAAGGGATGTTGCATTTTGTCAAAATCTTTCTCTATATCTATTGATATGACTATGTGGTTTTTGGCCTTACTTTTATTGATGTGGTGGAGCATGTTAATTGATTTACTTATATTAAACCAACCTTGAATCACTGGGATAAACCCTACTTTGTCATGAGGAACAATATTTTTAATATACTGTATTTTAATATAATGTATCCAGTTGACTAGAATCATTTTCAATATTTTAGCATCTATATTCATCAGAGATATTGGTCTTTAGTTTTCTTGTTTTGCTGTGTTCCTGTCTGCTTTTGCTATTAAAGTGATGTTGACTTCATAGAAGCTGGAAAGGAGTATTCCTGTGTCTTTAGTCTTCTGTAGGACTTTTAAAAGTAGAAGTATTAACTTTTTTGAAGGTAGAATTCATTTGTGAAACCATCTGGTCCAGGATTTTTATTCTTATGATGGTTTTTGATAACTGTTTCAATTTCATTTTTGTGATGGGCCTGTTAATATTATCTAGTTCTCTTTATTTAATTTTGGAAGTTCATAGGTATCTAGGAAATTGTCCATTTCTTCCAGGTTCACTAGCATGGTGGCATATAGTTGTTCATAGAAATCTGGCATGATACATTGAATTTCTGTTATGTCTATTGTGGTATCTCTTCATTCATTTACAATCTGACTTATTTGGGTCTTCTCCCTTTTTTGTTTTGTGAGTCTGGCTAAAGGTTTGTTGATTTTGTTCACTCTTTCAAAGAACCAACATTTACTTTCATTCATCTTTTGTATTTTTTTTTTATTTTCAATGTAATTTCTTTCTGCCCTAACTTTAGTTATGTCTGTCATTCTGGTTGATTTATGGTTCCTTTGTTCTTCTTCTAGGTCATTAAGGTGTGCAGTCAAGTTGTTTATTTGTGTTTCTTCTTCCCAATGTCTGATATAAACTTCCCTCTTTGTATTGGCTTAGCTTTGTCCAAAATATTTTGATAGCTTGTGTCTTCATTTACATTGAACTATCAAAACATTTTGATTTCTTCCTTTATTTCCTCTTTAACCCAGTAGACGTTAAGTAGTGTAATGTTGAGCTTCTACATTTAGAGACTATTACTAATCTTTTTTTGATTGTTAAGTGTTAGTTTAATTACACTATGGTCTGAGAAGATGCCTGAGATGATTTCAATGCTCTTGAATTTGCTGATGCTGTCTTTGTAGCTTAACATATGGTCTATCCTTGAGAATGACCTATGTGGACTTGAGTAGAATGTGTATTCCAGTTTCTTGGGGTGAATGATTCTGAAAATGTCCAATAGTTCTAGTATATGTATTTCCTTATTTAGCTCCCTCATTTATTGATTGTCTGCCTGGATGATATGTTAAGTTGAGAGAGTGGGGTGTTGAAGTCCCCTACTATGGCTGTGTTGCTGTTAATATATTGCTGTAGCTCTTACAGTAGATGTTTGAAGCATTTAGATGTTTTCTCATTGGGTGCATAGATGTTAATAATTGTTAAGTCATCTTGTTTGACTGGTCATCTGAGCATTAAGTAGTGTCCATCCCTATCTTTTTTAATATTATTATTTTAAAGTCTATTGCGTCAGATATGACAATAGCTATTCCTATCCTTTTTTGTGGTCCATTGACCTATATTATAGTTTTCCATCCTTTTACTTTGAGTTTGTATTTGTCTTGTTGAGTTAGGTGGGTTTCTTGTAGACAGGATATTGTTGGTTTGTGTTTTCTAATCCATCTTCCTACTATGTGGCTTTTAATAAGTGAATTCAGGCCATTTAAATTTATCAATATCATAGATTTAAGATATTTTAATGCCATTATTGTAGATTTTAGAGTGTACTGATATATGGCCTATTTATGGTGATCTGACTGTTTATAGGAGACTTTTCAGAACTTCTTTCAGGGTAGGCTTGGTGATAGTTGATCCTTTCAACTGTTGCTTGTCTGAGAAGGTTTTTATGCCTCCATGTAGTCTGAATGATAGTCTAGTAGGATACAGTAGTCTTGGTTCAAAGCCTTTCTCATTGAGCACTCAATAGATACCTTGCTATTCTTTTCTAGCCTGTAGTGTTTGTGTGGAGAGGTCTGCTGCTAATCTTATGCGTTTTCCTCAGTAGGTGACTCTTTGTTTTTCACTTGCATCCTTCAGGATCCTTTCTTTATCCTTATTCCTTTCCATTCTAAATATGATGTGTCTTTAAGTCTGGGGTAATTCTGTTTGGGACCCTCTGGGCTTCTTGAACTTTTATGTCTTTGATGCTGTCTAGATTAGAGAATTTCTCAGGTATTACGTCCTGAAGAAGGCTTTTTTCCCCTCCCTCTCTTTTTTCCTCTAATAAGACAATAATGTGTATATTATTTCTTTTGAAGTAATCTCCTAGGTATTAATTGTTTTTCTGAGTATCTCTTAATCTCTTTTTGAGATCTTTTACTTCTTTTTTAGTTGTCTCATTCATCTTCGATCTTGCTAATTTTGTCTTCAGACTCATTTATTCTATTCTGTCTCCCCTCTACTGTTTTCTGGAGTTCATCTATTTTGTTATCCTGTTCTGACACTGTTACAGCTTGTTCAGCTAGTTGTGTTCTCAGCTCAACTCTTTCAGCTTTCAGCTCTCTAATAACATTGAGATAATCAGTGCTTTCCTCCAGAGTCTCATTTGTTGTTAATGCATTTCTGATGACAATTCTTTCAAACTCTTTACTCACTCCTGTTATTATTTCTTTACCTAGTGTTTGGCTGTTGACATCATTATTTTGTGCTTCACCCTTTAGGGGACTTTTAACTGGACTCTTGTCCTGCTTCTTTTCTCCAATATTCTTTCTTGTTGGTTTAACCATTGTATATACCATGTTATTAGGTCCCTCTCTTCGTACTTTTTAAATTACTGATTACTCGGGAGTCGGGCTGTAGCGCAGCGGGTTAAGCGCAGGTGGCGCAAAGCACAAGGACCGGCATAAGGATCCTGGTTCGAACCCCGGCTCCCCACCTGCAGGGGAGTCGCTTCACAGGCGGTGAAGCAGGTCTGCAGGTGTCTATCTTTCTCTCCTCCTCTCTGTCTTCCCCTCCTCTCTCCATTTCTCTCTGTCCTATCCAACAACGACAATAACAATAATAGCTACAACAATAAAACAACAAGGGCAACAAAAGGGAATAAATAAAATAAATATTAAAAAAAAAATTACTGATTACTCTTGTGTGGATTGACTTGTGTCAAGTAAGGTACATAAAGAGTTCACCATTATGGAAATTGACAGTTGTTTCAATATTATTTTAATCCCTGAATTGAAGCACAGAGACTGTTAAAACCTCATTTTTTCTTTTTGTCCCCTGTACTTTATGGGAGCCCGAGGGCTTTCAAACTATAAGTAGGCTTATTAACTTAATCACTCACTCCTGACCAAGAGATAAATCAGGGTGTGGGAGAGATAGCACAGTGTTTATGCAAAAGGTCTCTCACACCCTAAGGATCCAAAGCTCCTGGCTCAGTTCAGGTTTTCTGCCAATCCGGGCTATAATGCTGGACCCTGTGAGTTTCTAAACAAGTCCCATTTATAGTCTGTAGGTTCTGAGGCAATTATTCACCATGTTCTCATCAGGAGAATACTGTGAAAAGTCTTCCCCTATACAACCCCACTGCTAGGCCACTGAGGTGTAGCTCTTCTCCTGAGTTTCCTGGTCAGCTTTATGTTCCCAGAGGTCAGCACAGGGTCTCCTACTTGATGCTCCAGCCTCTGAGGGCAGTAGCAATGAAGATTCACAGTTGCATTTGTTGAGTCTTAGGGGAGTCCTCTCTCTGCAGCAGTCTTTTTGTTGGTAAAACAGACTGGAGGTGGTGCCTCAACTGGTAAGTTGCTGGATTGTTACCAGCTGCTCAATCTCACCTTAGGCTCATCCCTGTCTGTGAGCCACAGGTCTTTGCACTCACTGGTGGTTTGTTGGGTTCCTGAAGTTGTTCTAGTCCTGCCTTGTTGTGGTCCCATGTGGTCTCCTTTAATGTTTGTAGTTGACCTGGGAGAGGTGCTGCTGCTCAGTAGCCCTGCCTCCAGGAAAAAAAAAAAAAAAAAAAAAATATATATATATATATATATATATATTTTTTTACTTCTTTTTTTATTTAAGAAAAGAGGCATTAACAAAATCATGTGATGGGGGCGGGGTACAACTCCACATAATTCCCGCCACCCAATCTCCATATCCCATCCCCTCCCCAATAGCTTTCCCATTCTCTATCCCTCTGGGATCATGGACCCAGGGTCATTGTAGGTTGCAGAAGGTGGAAGGTCTGGCTTCTGTAATTGCTTCCCCGCTGAACATGGGTGTTGACTGGTTGGTCCATACTCCCAGCCTGCCTCTCTCTTTCCCTAGTAGGGTGGGTCTCTGAGGAAGCAGAGATCCAGGACACATTGGTGGGATCTTCAGTCCAGGGAAGCCTGGCCAGCATCCTGATGGCATCTGGAACCTGGTGGCTGAAAAGAGATTTAACATACAAAGCCAAACAAATTGTTGAATAATCATGGACCCAAAGGTTGGAATAGTGCAGCTTGTCTCTCTCTTTCCCTAGTGGGGCAGGGGTCTAGGGAGCCAGGACTCCAGGACACATTGGTGCAGTCGTCTGCTCATGGAAATCAGGTTGGCATCATGGTAGCACCTGGAACCTGGTGGTTAAAAAAGAATTAAGATATAAAAAGCAGAACAATTTGTTGACTAATCATGAACCTAAAGGCAAGATTGATGCAGATGAAGATTTGTGGTCTTTGTTTTGGAAAAAGATAATAGGTCTATTTTAGGTATATTCCAAGAGGTCCATAACTTTACTAGTTTTTGCCTGAGCCTGACATCTAATATGCATTTGGACACAAGTTACTATCTTAGAATATGGTGTCATAGTTGAAAAAAGGACTAGAAAGCTGGCTCAGGGAAGTGAATAGCTCCCATATATGGGAAAATATATAAATACTGATTTGACCTGGGGCCCATAGTTAGCACAAGAGCCTATGTAACCTCCGTATCCCTGTAGGTCTGAGCTCACATTCTGTGGCCATGGCTAGGAACATTCCAGGCTACACTAATTTCAGGGCCCATCTTTCTTGGGTAGTAACTAGAGTTTCTTATTTCTTTTAAAGTTTATTTATCTATGAGAAAGAAAGGGAGCATAGAGAATCAGATCATTCTGGAATATCCGTAGAAGAGATCAAACTCAGAATTCACACACACACACACACACACACACACACACACACACACACACACACACACACACACACACACTATCTGGAAATATTTATAATAGTCATTTTTAGAATCTTAGTAAACCCTAGGCTTGGAGTTTCTCAGAGACAGTTTCCATTCTCTTTCTCTCTCTCTCTCTCTCTATGTCTCTCTCTCTCTCCCTTTCTTTTCTTTTCTTTCTCCTGTATGTAGGTTATACTTTTTTCTTTGCATCTCAGTATTTCTTGTTGAATACCACATGTTTTAAATAATATAATGTGGTACCTTTGAAAACTTTTCCATCCCCACATTTTGATTTTTCTTTTTTCTCATTTTTTGTTTAGTAACTTTCCAGAACTAATCTTTATTTAGGCCAGCATTCTTCATAGCTTGTAGATACTGAAGTCACTATTCATTCTCATTATGTTTAACTCATGATTACACAGAAATTTTTAAAGTGACTTGAACCAATAAATCTCTATGTTTTTCCTAAGGACTATTTTGTGAGTTTAGAGAATGACTTCAGCATCCTAAAAGTTTATGTATCAACCTTAGCCTTCACTTCCTGCTTGTGAGGAGTTTCATGGTCAGTCAGATGTAAGAGATTAAGGATGTCTCAGGTATACCCTGGATATCATTTACCCACACCTAAATATACATATGTTTTTTATTTAGATTCCAGGAATGACTAAATGAAAATTTTTGAATGACCCCTATGAGCTGCCTATTTTCACCTTTTCTGTTTAAAAATTTTGGTTAAATCCTCATTTGTAGCATTGTTATACAAGCCTCAAGCATCTGAAAATTTAAAGTATCACTGGATATTATTTATAGAGAAGTCCCCTGAAGAGTCAGTTGCCTGAATCATTGGTATCAGGAAGATTAACAATAGTCAATTAAAACAATAAGAGAAAGGCTTTTGAATGGTGTTTCTTTTTTTTTTTTCATGAGTTCACAAATGTATTAATACTGTTCAGTTGTTTATTGAAGGAAGCAGTAGCTGAAATATCAGTCACTGTGAACAACCTACTTGGTAATATTTACAGTGAAAATACATATTTAAATGTTGAAAAATCATAAATTTGATACACTAGAATAGAATCCCCTAAAATGTACTATAAGTGACAGTGGTAAATCTATAAGGGGAACAGAAAAAATTCTTAGGACAATTTGCAAAACTTGTAAAATGCAAAGTGTAAAAATAATGTGATCATTTATTGTGTGATTTATCAGCAGATATTTTGTGGTAAACATTTGAATTTTACTTGAGTTATGCAGTCAACAGTGTTGGTGAATTCATCTGCTTTTATTCAGTTCTTTTCCTTCTCTATACCCCCACTTACCCTACAACAATGTAGTTCTCATAAAGACTTATTGTGCTGTTTTAAGTTCTAAGTCATGATGATGATGATGATGATGATTATTTTACTTAACACAATTGACTTCACTCATTATCATTAAACATTATACTAAGTAACTTCAAAATTTAGCATTCACTACAGGTCTGATAATTTTCTTATTAAAATCAACATTAAATTATAAGATAAAGTAGAGCATATATGTAAAATGTACTTTATCTAAAGTAATTATAATGAAAATTAATAATGTCATATTTCTTTATGTTTCTTTATATACTTCCTATAAATCAAAAAGGGAGATTATTATCCTATTTCCACATGAATTTTCAGTGAATGTATTTTCTTTTTTTTATTTTTTGTTTATTTATGAGAAAGACAGGAGAAGAGAGAAAGAACCAGATATTCACCTTGCACATGTGCTGCCTGGGACTGAACTCAGGACCTCATGCTTGAGAGTCCAAAGCTTTAGCAAATGTATTTTCTGATCTTAATTCCAGCAGCGATTTTGTTATCCTCATGCAAGCACACAAGATCTTTCATTTTAAAAATTATTTATTTTATTTTAATGAGTGATAAACACATATAAATACACACACACACACACACACACACACACACACACATATATATATATATATATATATAGAGAGAGAGAGAGAGAGAGAGAGAGAGAGAGAGAGAGGCCAGAGCATTGCTCAGATCTGGTTTATTATGGTGGTGCTGGGAATTGAGCCTGGGACCTTGGAGCCTCGCTTGGACTGCTATCTCCCCAGTCCAAGATTTTTCCAATATTTTAAATTTAACTGTGCAATTAAGTAGTTTCCAACGAACCTTCCATTATAAGTGATTGATTTGTAATGTATAGGCATTCTAAATGGCAAATATCAAGAGAAAGATTCTAATGGAATTATATAAATGCTTTCTAAGTGATGGATATGCTCAATTAGAATGATATGCTCATAGAGCACTCTCAGTATTTGGCAGTACCTATCTGTGTGAAAAGACATTTTCAAAGATGATATATGCTAAATCTCATTCTGGTCGGCATTAACATATGAACATTTGCAATTGATTTTGATGGTAGAGAATACTAACTTTGAATGACAATTAACAAAAAACCCTTTAGCCTCTTTTCTTAATATTAGTAGAACTGTAATACAAAATGTGTTATCATTAATACTAATTATATTTTGAATACCATTAGTGAAATAGTGTGAAAATTTCCTTTCCTTCTTATTATGTGCCTACTCACTTGAAATCAGTTTTACATTTTGTTCTACAAAACTTAGTATGTCTGGTCCTTTACATAGACACATGCGCATACACACACACACACACACACACACATTGTTAACTGTGAATATAATGTGTGGAAATAGTAGTTAAAGGTTAATTTTAAGATGGTGTGGAAAAGAAACTGATTCCTCTTCCAAACTATTACTAACAGATTTTAGGTTAGATTGGAAGGATATTGAGAAACTTGGAAAAGTAGATATGAATAGACAGTGAACATATAAAAATAATTGACATTTCAATGGTAAGGTCTCAATTTTCCATAGAACGCCCCTCAAATATTATAGAACACAAAAATAAAAATACCAAGAAATCACTTGAAATTTGGTGTGATTATGCTTAGTTTTGCCTCAAAAATCCACCCTAGTGAAAGTTGATCAGTTTCTTTCTGGTAACCCTCTTGAAGAAGTTGGGAAATGTCACAGTACATTTTTCTTTACTCTGACTTAGTTTTGAAAACTCAGACATAATTTGGAATCTATATCCATGTAAATTTTGATGCACTGCATTAAGTCTTCCATTTATCTACAAAATACAAGAGGGAAATGTATTCTAGTCTGTAAATTACTAATGTTAAACTGCGGAATGATGTTATCTCTGCTTTGAGACATAGCAAGAAAACTTCAAGTAAAAATATTTAATTTATCAGCATACACAATGACTTCATTGGAAAGGAGACATTTAGATGTGATATATAGAGTTAGAATTTATTGCCAAATACTGTGTGTGTATACCCCCCCGTCTCTTGATTTTTAAATTCTCAGTAAGTTATCCAGAAGTTTATTGAAATGTGGTCTCTCTTTTCTTTTTTATCCTTTCCCTCTTCCATTCCTCTGAGTGACTGAAACCAAGTTAATAATATTGGAGAGGAAGTAAATTAGGCAGTAGAAGTAAGAGGTGGGGGCAACCAGATGCTTTCTTGGTACATAAGACCTCAACTTCAAGAAAAATACGGATGATATATATATATCGCAAAAGAGTGAAGTAGTTTATGCTGCAGAAACATAATGTCAACAATAATGGGTGAACATTCTAATTATTCCACTCCCCCCATTGAATTTTTATAAATTTCAAGAGCTAAATCATGGGTAAGACCTCAAGGTAAGGGTGTTCATAACCTTCTGTTTCATGAAGAATATCTCTCCCTGCAAATCCTATATTCTAGCTCTAAAAATCCCTGCCTCTTACCTTTCATATCTTACCAATTTCAATAACCAACTGCCTCTAACTCAAGAGCACTAGTCACAGCATTTTCCCTTCTATTAAGGACCTCTAATCTTACCTTTCATCTTAAATCAAGGCACACCACTTTTGAAAAATACTCATCTTGCACCACATAGAGCAGAAGGAGAGCTCCAGATCATGAGTGATCCCAAGTGGCCTCCATCTCCATTATCTCTATTGCTTCTTGACAGGTCACTAGTGCTAAGCAAAATGTTATAACATTCAGGATGCCTTTATTCAACATTCTCCCCAGTGATGATTTCCAGATGTGAAGAGAATTTAGAAATCTTAGGTCCTCAGCACATCATTAGGTTCTTCAAATGTCTCCAAAAATCTGTAATCACCAACACGTGAATAATTTGTCTCCTTCCACCTTGGTATTCAGCCAAAGAGACTTCAGAGAAAGTAAGGAATGTGGATAAGAAGACTTTACATACATGTAAATTCTGATTTTTAGACAAAAACCCAATAGTATCCATGTGCCTTGGGATTACTTTTTTTTGTTTTTTTGCACAGTGTATACATTTTAATTTGATACTATTTTCTTATTAATACATGCACACAAGAATATATACACACTCTTCTCAGTAACATTTTGACAGATGTCATTTTTTCCCTTTGGAAGGTTAGTATTGTTCATAATTGCTGATGCTAACCTCACCTCACTATATAAGGAAAGCATTTTTTGTCATGCTAGTCTCTGACCCAAACTCTATCCTATAGAGCCTAGAAAAGTATATCAATACATTGAAAAATGAGCTTGTTTACAAGGTGCTTCCCACTTCCATATACCACCAAAAATGTAAAAGTTAAGCTTCTTGTCTGAAACTTGAAATGTTTAAAGTTATACTTATTAGGATGAAAAGTATCTGAGTGACTAACAGGACTGTTTAGTTCTTAGTTAATTGAGCTAAGAAGATTGTGTTCCAAACTATGGAAAAAATATTTTTCATGTAGATCACTATGTATGTGTACTACCCATTTGATATTTAAGAAATATTGAGTGGTGTGGGAAACAACACCTAAAATACAACCTCATGGCTAAGGAAATTGTTCCATGGCATAGAAGACTTGCTCTAAGTCCTAATTTCTTCTGCCCATGGCATATTCACTGGCCTTCTTGAACTATACTAGTTGTTCTGGGTTCTGCCTTGTATGTCTTCACATTTTAGGAAACTCCAAATGCAATATACATAATATATAAAGAGATTTAAATGACAGCCCATGTGGGGAAAAAGAGAAAAAGAGGAAAACTGCCTCTTCTGTCTTCTGTCTGGTAACAATTTAAGTTCTAAGATGCCTACCTGTATACTTACACAGAAAATTCTTTATAGAAATTTGACCAGATTATAATAATCATAAAGCAAAACTTAACAGAGACATGCTCAAATGTATATTCACATGTGAGTTTTTCTATTAGAACCACTATCCTATCCTTCCCTTTGTAAGAGTTGGGACCTTCCTCACCTCAGGTCCAATTTCTAAGCAAAAAGGTGATAACACTGTCTGTGTAAAGACTTTAAATTGTAATCATTGAAAACAGAGCCCATAGATTTGATAGAATCCATCTGTAAAGCAGCATTTAAAGGTAAACAGAGCACTCTAATTATAACTGATCTGATTTACCTTAGATCAGTGTTTATATATTCCTATGTTAACTGAAATAAAATTATACGGAACACAATGGTATCCTAAATTTAAATATATCTCCAGTTTAAAATACCATCTACAAGCTTTAAAGAAACACATCCACAATCATTACTGCTAAAGTATATACAATCTCTCACTGACTTTAGGGAGATTTTATATAGGCAAATAAGGAAACAGGAGTTAGAGGAAAGTTAGAAGATAAAGTTCACTGAACCTGATTGTCTTAAAATATCCAGACTTGAGGTCACTCACCTACCATTTCATTAAACACAAACAAAACTCATTTTCAGATACAGAGATGTGAGAAGTTCTCTGGGTATAGCATTTCTAGAAACTTTTTCTCCCTTTACTTCACTTCTTTCTTTTTTTAGGTGTTTTTCCCATCCTAGCAATGGAGTAACCAGTGTTAGTATTAAATTTTTTCAGTCCTGGGAAATCGCAGTACTGAACAAACTAGATTAGGTAATCAGCTCGGCTGATAAACAGTAGATCTCTCCATCCTCTATGTCCCCTTCCTAGGGTTTTCCTCATATGGCCACCAGGAACAATTTGGAGATAACTAGTCCTCTACCATTGTTTGTCATATTAGACTGTCACATTTGAGGAGAGGTCAGGGAATATTTTCTCTCTCTCTCTCTCTCTCTCTCTCTCTCTCTCTCTCTCTCTTTTTCTTTTTTACCAAGTAAAGAAATGTCATCAGGTCTGGACGGTAACTTACCTGGTTAAGTGTACACATTACGTTACCATGCTCAGGATCCAAGTTTAAGTTCCCAGTCCCCACCTATGGGAGGACACTTCCTAAGTCATGAACAGGGCTACAAGTGTCTCTGCCTCTCTCCATCTCTATCTCCCCCACCCATCTCACTTTCTCTCTTTATATAAAATAAATATAAGGCAGTGGATTGTAAAATGATGCAAAATTTTAATGTTTTATTATTTACTTTAAACATATTAATTCCTTTCTATATTTACTTTTAGATAACAAGTGAAAGATGGGGGTAGGAAACAGAAAAAGCAAATAGACACCACAGCACTGGATCACCATTAGGGGAGTTTCATCTTTGTGTGGTGCTTCCTTAAGGTCACTGGGGACTCAAACCTGGGTCCTTGTGCATATGAAAGTGTGCACTCCACCAGGGTGAGGCATCTTCTACCCCCTTGCTTTTCACCTTGTTTCCCTCTTTGGCAAAATAATGGCTTTACTTATTTATTTAATAAATTTATAAATTTATTTATTATTTAAAATTTATGTATTTCCTTTAGTTTTACTTTATTATAGTTGTTGTTAATGATGTCACCGTTGTTGGGTAGGACAGAGAGAAATGGAGAGAGGAGGGGAAGACAGAGAGGGGGAGAGGAAGACAGACACCTGCAGATCTGCTTCACAGCCTGTGAAGCGACTCCTCTTCAAGTGGAAAGCCGGGGGCTCGAACTGGGATCCTTACGCTGCTCCTTGCTCTTTGTACCACCAGCACTTAACACACTGAGCTACGATCCGAGTTCCTATTTTTAATTTTTTTTAATTTATTTTTATCAATTTCATATGAGACAGAGATTCACATGAAAGAGAAGCCAGGGCATCTGGGATTGCTAATCTTGGGCAAGCAATTCCTGCACTCATTCAGCAGAGATATTCTCCTGAAGGAAAAAAAAAATCAGCTACTACAATCCTCTTACTAATTTCCAAAGACAAAAGTTAAAGCCCTATCCTGAAAACTTACCAGGCTTCAATGACTGTTCTGAGAGAGAAGTAATACACTTTGCTTGGCCAATGTGAAACTACCTTGTGACCAATAAACCAATCTCACCTTGATTGCAAATATGACCTGCTAAGGACCATCTCAGATTATGTCCACCATGTCCCTAATCAGTCTCTCCTAACAACAACAACAACAACAACAAAAATCAAAGGGACTTCTACTGTGGTCAGGATGTGGATTTTTGTTTTTGTTCTAAATAACTTGTGTAAAGGTCTGTGTCCTCCTTTGTCTCCAGCAGCATTTGCCTTTTTAGAAAGGTAATTCTGCAAGATTCATGTCAACTTCAAGGCATATGGCAAAAGAGAACTTTTTGTTAGGGTGTGGTGAGAGAAACTGCATCAGTTATATTTTACCAAGGATACCAGATGATACCTTTTTGATGAAGTGTGTCTCCTCCAGCCTTTTCTTCTATGCCATTCTCCAGCAGATGTTTCCTCTAAGGCATATCTGTTTTCCATAAGATCAAGATAAAGAAAGATGTTGTCTGTGACAGCTTATGTACATAGATCATGCTTTTATTATGACAGAAAAGTGTAAAGTGATTGATTTGCTACTCCAAGTTGAGTTAAAATGTGCTTGGGAGAAGATAATCTTCCATTTATTTACACAAAGGACATTTAATTACTACACCAAGTACTGTTAATTCATTTAGATATTAAAGTAGGAGGAGGAGGGACCTAGAAGGAAAAAGGGAAAAGAGAAAGTAGAGAAAATAGAAAAAAGTGACCAGAAGAAAAGCAGTAAAGTTAGTAGGAGGCCTAGGAGCTGAGTGCAAAAAGCAAAAAGTCATCTGCTTGAATACATTCATCTTGGGTACATGACAGCAAAATTTGAGGGACCACATCTGGGAAACTATGAATGGAAAGAAAAGAATACATAACATAGTTAATTTCCCAAATCTTGATAAAAATCAAAACCAGTCTCAAGCCTTAGGTATTTTTCCTAGTAAATCTGCTAGCAACTTTGCTATAAAACCATCACAATGATCTCATTTAATAGTATCCAGAGAGTATGTTTGACTCTTAGAATTCTGGGCTGGGAACATGAGTTTTATTTAGGCCACTAAAAAGCCTGATAATTGTCATTTGAGATCAGACTGACTTTAAGGTTTATATTATTATTATACTACCATAGCTTCTGGCAAAGCAAAATACAGCATCCATTAAGTTTTTAGGTTAGTCTTAAGAGGAAAATAGAAGAATTGCACCTAAATCTTGGCTTATCTCATTAACCATTAGTCTCTGAGGGTGGCCTACTTAGGATGAGAGAAAACTGTACTATGCAGGAAGACTTGGGTTCAAGGCCCCAGTCCCCACCTTCCAGTGAAAATGTTTAGGAGTGGTGGAATAGTGTGGGTGAAAATATCCAGTGTTGTGTTAACTTTCTAGAATGTAGAGACTGTTTCTTCCACAGATCCCTCTATCCCACCCCCCCCACTCATTTTCTCCTTCTCCTCCCCCTCCTTCTTCATCACCACCACCATCATAGTCATCTCTATCTCTATCATCTCTATCTCTCTTTGCTACCAGGATTATTGTTGGTCTGCTTTTAAAAACCCCTTCTGTTTCATTTGGTTTAAATCCCCCCTGCTTAACACTATTCTATTTACATAACCACTTCATTCTATTTACATAACCGCTGTTAACAAGCTGTTAACAAGCCCTCCCTCCAGGGCATTGGTTCAATCCCCACTGTTTCATGATATGTTTTTGCTCTGCCCCCTGTCCTTGTCACACTCTGATTTTCACCAGTCACTTTTCTCTCCACCCTCTCTATGTCACATCCTGTTCACGCCCTACTTGGGAAGTATATATAAAGACAACATTGTTCGTTTTAGTAGAGTTTAGCTTAGCCTGGTATAGATTGCGCTGCATCCTGCATGAATAAAGAGATACTGCTTACAACCCAGCCATGAGTCCCGGGTCGTCTGTTACCCGCCCGTGAAGCCAGCCCGTCGAAAACAACAGATTATTACTTAGATTCACTGTCTACACAATTTCACTGTTCCTGGTGGTCATTTTTTAAACAGTGGTTGAAACGTCACCACTAGTGAAGTTTCCCTTACTGTCAGTGGGAACCAGGACCTTGGGCTTGGATCCTCATGTGGGTGATGTGTTCGCTTTGTGGGTGCATCTCTACTCAACACCTATACCTAGAGTCTCTTGATTCTCAATAAATACTTTTTAAGCCTAGACTTCCTGGAAAAAAGCATGTTCCCTTCTCTAACAAGTGAATATAAATTTCCTTATGAAGGGTGAGGGTAGCTAGCATAATGGTTATGCAAAGAGACTCTCATGCCTGAGACTCCAAAACCACAGGTTCAATTGCCCACACCATCATAAGTCAGAGCTGATCAGTGCTCTGGTAAAAAATAAAACAAAATAAAATTTCTTAAGAAATATGGGAATAAAAATATTCTTGTTTGGTGACTGATATATTGCATGGCAAACATTGTTGCTAAATTCAGCGGGAATGATCATGAAAAGGTTTTTTACCAAGACTTGAGCCATTACTAGGAAACATAGATAGATGTAGGTCATATGTGGAAGCTATAAAGAATGTGAACTTGGGGCCAAGTGGTGGTGCATCTGGCTAAGCATATACCTTACCATGCACAAGGACCCAGGTTGCAGCTCCTGGTCCCCATTTACAGTGGGAAAGCTTTGTAAATGGTGAAGTAGTATTTCACGTGTCTCTCTGTTTCTCTCCGTTTCTGTCACCCCTCCCCTTTCTATTCTGGCTGTCTCTATCCAATAAATAAATAAAGACAATAAAAATTGAAAAAAAAACCCCAAAGCTTAAAAAAAGAAAGAAAGAATGTGAATTACACTTCATAGGTGAAATGTTTTGATAAAAGAACATCAGAAGAAAATAGGCTAAAAGGAGACCAAAATTGACTCAGTCTCACTCTCACAGTCTTTTACATTCTGTATTCAACTACCCAGAATGCAGCTTATGGTTTCTACCAAACCATAATATCATGAGAACACTAGCAAAATCAAGGTCAGAAATAGCAACCTTCAATGCAAATTTAATTTTTAAATAACCATTAACTTATTAATGTGTGTACTTTGTTTTGAGCATTAATCATAGCAGAACCTGGCCCCTACTACACAAAAGGAAGCCTCAGCGTTTTTGTTTTCCTTTTATCCCTCTGTCTTTGTGGCTTTCTGTATTAAAAAATTGGGACAGTAAAATCTCTATAGAAATCAGTGCATGGGTCTATATTTCATACACATGTGTGCTCATTATCAAACACATAAGCAAGACTATAAATCATTCTGTATAATGTTTATGTGCTTTTAAAAATAGTTTTTTGTTTTTTTTTATGAGGAACATACAGAGAAAGGGAGAGAGACCAGAACACTGTTCAGCTCCAGTTATGATGGTGCTGGGAATTGAACCTAGGACCTCAGAGTCTCAAGTATGAACCTCAAGCATGACCTTTGCGCTGTCTGCCCAGCCAGTACTACTGTTTTTATTTACTTGGAAAAACTAAAACAAACAAAAAACCTGTAAGCACTATGATGAGTAATAAATAATTATCTTTTCACCCTTGCCCTTGAGCATTAGATCTACTGACTGAGAAATAGTTTAGAGTCCCACACCAAGCAACTGAGATTTAGGCCTGGGTAGAGCTAATCTGCCTTTCCAAAAGGGTTTGTTTTTTGTGTGTGTGTGTTTGTTTGGGTGTGTGTGGGGATTTCCTCTGTGTCACTGCTCCAGGGATTGCATCCTTAATGTCTGTGATGGGCTTGAGTGAAGCAACACTCATGCCCGAGGTTCTGCTCTCCCAAGTTCAAACCCTAGCACCACCATAAACCAGAATTGAGCACTCCTCTGGCAATAAACAAATAAATAAAACCATTGTAGTAACTGGTAAAAAAAAAAAATGTTCAGTGCAACAAAGCCATGGTTGGGTAGGGGGGACTTTGTAGCTTTTGCTCAATGTAGTGAACATCTTCATTTTCATTTGTGTTACAAGCTGAGCATTCAGCGCTTGCTGCCCTCTAGGCATAGACCATCATTCTGAAGTTGTATAGACTTGAAGTCATTGTTTTCCTTTTATTCTTTTTTCCCCTCCACAATAACTTGAGAGTTGACAATGTCATCTTGATTTTGTCTTATCAAAGTCCAATATGTTCTCAGACTAATGCTCTGTTCTTCCTATTTAGGAGTAATATAGGCGAAACAGACCATGATTCTGACATGTTTGATAGCAGTGGCATGTTTCACTGGTGCAAAACAACTCCTTTGGACAAAGTGATTCTGGTAGGTGATCCTGTCCAACATCTTAAACAACAACAACAACAACAAAATCTCTAGAGTAAATGATGCTTTTCTTCTAGTCATTTCTCTTTGTAAACTGCAAGCTTTGAATGCAAAACATCTACTTCGCCAGTCACGGGAGTGCTATGCAAAGTAATCAATATGGCAATTGACAAAGGCCATGTGGGTAACATGCTGTTGGTTAAAAACAGTTGGGGTCAGCAAGATAACTCATCCGGGAAAGTTCCTGCTTCTTCATGCATGCCACTCAGGTTCCAGCCTGGCCCCCACTACACTGGGGGAAACTATGATGTGTTGTCTCTATCTCTTTCACTGTCTCTGCTTCTCTTTCTTTCTTCCTTCCTTTCTCTCTCTCTCTCTTCCTTTCCTTCCTTTCTCTCTCCCTCTCACTTGCTCTTTCTTCCTTTCTGAAAAAATCCTCTCAGAGCAATAAAATTTTGATAAAGACAAAGTGCTGAGGGATAGCTCTCCCAGTAGTTGATACTCTGCTATGCATGAGAACCCAGGTTAGAGATCCTGACACCACATGGGAACCCAAACATAGCACCAAGGTAAGCTTCATGAACAGTGAAACAGTATTGTGGTCTCTCTCTCTTCTTCTGTGTGTCTCTTTCTATGTCTCTCTCTTAGAATAAAAGATAATAAAGAGACCATCCGGAGTGGTAAAGCAGTGGAGTAGTCACATGGGAACACTGGATTCAAAACAGGCAAATAAAGAAGCATAATAATCTGAGCAGGTTCTTTAACTTTTCTCCTTTCAAAAAGTTTGTAGTCACATATTCATAAGAGGTTTACCTGAAATTTTATTGTTTTTAAAAATATATTTTATTTATTTTTTGATGTAAGTGAGATACCAATGCATGAGAGAGAAACAGAGAGAGAGAGAGAGCGATCAGAGTAGGACTGATCAAGTCTGATTCATGGTGGTACAGGGAATTGAACCTGGAGCCTCATACCATCAGGCACAATAATCTTTTGCATAACTATTATACTGTATTTCATGATTGAGGAATCTTGCAGTTTTGCTAGTGAACCTAATAATTTCAGTCAGGTTCTTTAGTATTTCTTTTTTAAAGTAATTTAAGGTATTCCTAATTTATGGGTTTAAACCTTTGGATTTTCTTCCTAGTTGCTTTCATTTTTATTGTCTTTATTTATTTATTGGATAGAGACAGCCAGAAATCAAGGGAGAAGGGGCCATAGAGAAGGAGAGAAACAAAGACCTACAGCTTTGCTTCACCACTTGCAAAGCTTTCCCCCTGCAGGTGGGGACCAGGAGCTTGAACTTGGGTCCTTGTATACTGTAACTTGCACTTAACCAGGTATGTTATCACCTGGCCCCTGCTAGTTGTTTTCTTCAAGCTATGCAGAGTTTTATTTACCACAGTAATCAAGAAAGCATTTTCTAAATTAGCCCTCTCTTTCTGGGAATACTATATCAATCATCTTTAGGAAACTAATTCAGCTCGTTGCACTGCCTGAAACTAAGATATAAAAAGTCTTTTCGCCTAACCTAGGTCCTGAAACCTGATTTTTAAGATTCCCTTCTACTCTTATTGTCCAGAGTTGTAAACTCAAGTAGTAATCTAAGTAGCAGCAACAACTGGTAAACTTTACTAACAAAAGTTATTAACATATTATATGAAGTACACATAGTACTAAGCGCAAGGACCCATACAAGGATCCCAATTCAAGCCCTTGGCTCCCCATTTGCTGGGGGTGGGGGGGTCCTCTTTACAAGCAGTGAAGCAGGTCTGCAGGTGTCTTTCTCTCTGCCTCCATCTTCCCCTCTCCTCTTAATTTCTCTCTGTCCTATCCAATAAAAAAAAAATGGAAAAAATGGCTTTCATGAGCAGTGGGTTCATAGTGCTGGCATCCAGCCCCAGTGATAACCCTAGAGGCAAAAAAAAAAAACAAACAACAAAACATATTATTTGAATGCTATTCAATTTTCCAACTGGGACTATTTGAGAGTTATCTATTTTTGTTGTTTTCCAAAGGTTAGTTCATATTTTCTACTAAGCACATGCACAAGCAGATACACAATCCTTATGGCTCAATGCCAGTGTCCTGACAAAATATGTTCCAATTTATGTAAAAGCATGGTCAATCATTTGATCAGAATCACAAACTTGTCAGAGCTGTCATATCAACTAGAGGACTACTGCAATTGTTGAAATTCACCATTTTAGCAATTATGTCCTATTGTGAGGTAAACAAAATTAACATCCGTTGAGCAGGAAGCCAAACATGTTTTCAGTAGGAGGGAAATCTTTAGAAATGTTGCGATGATGGTTGCAGATAGAGGCATCCAAAAGATTTTTAAAAATGGCAAATACCTTTTTTTTATACCTTTTTATACCCTATATATCAATCACCCAAATTCTTATGATAGGTACTTCCTTTATAATACTTGATATGGAATATATTCAGAACATCAAGTAATGACAAAACCAACTGGTGGTAAGTTTACTATGGCTTCTAGTTTAAGAAATCCTAAGGTTTTTGCAAACTTCTAACCCTGGAAGAGAAATATCCAGATTGCAAAATTCAGGGAAAATTTAAATTTGGTTTTGTTTACAGCAGGGCCAAATGGAAGTAGTCAATTTAAGTTGCTTAGAAGAACTAGAACAACTTTACCCTCCAAAAGCCACTATATGTCTCAATTGGAAGACAGTTTTGTGACACAGTTTGTTAGAGAATTTATCTCTCAAGCTATGCACATTATTGGCCTCTGCTATATGTCATTGTTTCTAATTGCTTAGTTCTACTCAAAAGACCAGTTGTTGGACTTCAGGCATATTATATTAAATATCATTAGAGGCTTCATTATTTAAGTTAGAATTAATCAGATTAGCTAGAGACAATTATTTAATAGATCCGGTTAAGTTTTGTATCATTCTCTAGAGAGGCTCTTCAAACAAGTAACTCTATTTCTCCCTTCACAGGGAGATTCCACATGGAAAGAGAACATTTCCCAGTATGCTGTAATCTGACAAACTAAATGTTGAGATGTCAGATGTTGCTTATTTATCTTGTTAGATTTCATGAACTACTGCTTCATAGAAACTTGTCATTTAACCCAACTAAGACTTGGCATAAAGGAGAATGAAAGAGCCTTTGGAAATAGTTTGAATCTTCAAGTGCTCAAGAATGTAAACACACTCAGATATGAAGTGCTTTTAAATATACTATCAGCTTCAAAGTGTCTGAAAATTCATTTAAGATTTCAGTTTGGCTAATAAGTAGTGAACAACAGTTCATGAGTCTAAGACTATACTTTATATGTATATTTTACTGCTACAAGAGAATTGATTTTTCTTCTTTATTTTATTTTTTAATCTTTTGCCAAGAGGGTTATTGCTGAGGCTCAGTGTCTGCATGGTGAGTCCATCACTCCTGGTGATGGACATGCCTTTCTCTCTCTCTTCTATTTTTATAGGGCAGAGAAAATTGAGAGACGAAAGTGGAAATAGAGAGGGCTAGACAAAGAGAGGCACCAGCATCCTGCTTCACTTCTCCTAAAGCATCCCTCCCTGCAGGTGGGGACTGGGTGCTTAAACCTGAGTCCTTGTACATGGTAATATGTGCACTCGACTTGATGCACTACCACCTGTCCCCAGTTAGCTTTTGTTCTTAAACAGATGAAACTTAAAGAAATTAAGAGTAGGGAATTGGGCGGTAGTGCAGTGGGTTAAGCGCACATGGCGCAAAGCACAAGGACCAGTGTAAGGATCCTGGTTCGAGCCCCCGGCTCCCCACCTGCAGGAGAGTCGCTTCACAGGCAGTGAAGCAGGTCTACAGGTGTCTGTCTTTCTCTCCCCCTCTCTGTCTTCCCCTCCTCTCTCCATTTCTGTCTGTCCTAACAACAATGACATCAATAACAACAACAATAATAACTACTAAATAAAAAAAAACAAGGGCAACAAAAGGGAAAATAAATAAATATAAAAATTTTTAAAAAAGAAATTAAAAGTAAAAGAAATAAAGTTGTTTGTTCATAGTCAAACAACTAATAAAACCAAAACACAAAATCAGACCTTCTGAGTCCAGGCCCAACATGTTTTTTTTCCTCAGTCCTACAGTAGCACAAGATGAGTGATTCATGCTTTAAAATAGACTTACAAGAAAATGATTGATTTTTATTTATTTTTAATTTTTTATTATATTTATTAATTTATTGGATAGAGACAGCCAGAAATCAAGAAGGAAGTGGGGGATAGAGAGCAAGAGAGACAGAAGGATGTCTGCAACACTACTTCACTACTCATGACGCTTTCTCCCTGCAGGTGGGGATCAGGGACTGGAACCTCGGTCCTTGCACATTGTAACATGTGCGCTCAACCAGGTGCACCACCACCCGACCCCTATTTATTTACTTTTTTTTTTGTGACTGCTGAGGCTTCATTACACCAGGTTGATTTTAAAATATTGTATTTATTAATTTTTAGTGAGAGAAATACAGCAAGCTAGAAAGATAGACAAATACACCAACCAATTAGAGCACTCACTGCTCAGCTCTGGCTTTTGGTGGTTCTGGAGGTTGAACCTGGTATCTCAGAATCTCAGGCATGGAAGTCTTATTTCATAACCATTATGCCCTCCAGGTTGATTTTTTTTTTTGGGGGGGAAGAGAAGGGAGATACAAAGATAAAAAAAAAAAATAAGAGCGAGAGCAAGAAAGAGGGAGAGAGACAGAAAAAAAAAATCCTTTGCACCAAACCTTCTTCCAGTGCAGTGAGGTTTAACAAAAGCTGGTCTTCCCCAGGGAAGCTATCATGCTGGCCCAAATCACTCCTTTTTAACTAAACTTCTATTTACTGACTGACTGAATCTCTATGAACAGGTGTGTGGGAGGGTAATCTAAGCATTTGTAACATAAATTGTTTTATTTTCATCATAGGAATAGAGATGTTAACAGTTGACCATGCTGATAATGAGACCTCCCCAAATGTTTGGAAGCAAATGGGGAGTTTTTATAACATTTCAATTTCTTTCTTCCTTTCTTTCTTTCTTTCTTTCTTTCTTTCTTTCTTTCTTTCTCTCTCTCTCTCTCTCTCTCTCTTTTGAATCCAGGCTTATTATTGCCAGGCTCGGTGCCTGTACCACAAATCTACTGCTCCTGGAGACCACTGCTTCCCCTTTTGTTGCCCTTGTCGTTTTATCATTGTGGTTATTATCATTATTGTTGTTATTGCTGTCGTTGGATAGGACAGAGAGAAACCAAGAGAGGAGGGGAGATGGGGGGGGGGGAAGATAGACACCTACAGACCTGCCTCACCACTTGTGAAGCGACTCTCCTGCAGGTGGGGAGCCGGGGGCTCCAACTGTGATCCTTCCTCCTGTCCTTGTGCGCGCCACATGTGCTTAACCAGCTGCGATACCACCAGACTCCCAAAATTCCAATTTCTTTTGTTCACTTTATGTGATGAATGCCCTTGATTTTGGAGAGCGTCTATTAAATCTGTTCAGTGCATTAGGTCAAGCCATGTGAAATTACCAATATTAACAATTTTTGACCCATCAAAGCAATCTCATATTTTCAGACTTACATGAATTTTCATGTGTGTGAAAATCCACTGAAAACTGCAACAGGTTGTATAACTTGTTTAATTTTCGGAAGACATAAGTTTTGCAATAGGGTTTGGAATACCTGTTTTCCACTGAGTTTTATTATGGCACATACAGGGCTAAAACATTATGAGCATGAGACATTTTAGCATCCTATGCACAATGATGTGAGTCTTAATCGATGCACTAAGTCTAGTGGAAAACTTAAATATATAGGTTAAGAAGGAATTATGCCAAAAATGATTAAAAAGTATGACTGTGCCCCTGTGCATAATTTATGTCTTTTATGAACAGTTGACACAGTTTTATCCACCTTCTAAAAGTACTGCTTTGGCTGCATCTTGAAGAGTTGGGATTAAGGGAAAGACCCTTCTCCAAGGGATTCTCATCTTGTTTCTAAAATTGACTGAACTTTGGCATGCTTATTCTTAGAAACGAACCGAAATGGCCAAACATGAGTTTCGAGACCACATTGTAGCCTGTGTCTTTGAAGATGCTCACTCACCTTTGCTGGGTCTCCAGAATTTTGTAATGCCCTTGAGAGCCAGCAACTATACCCGAGCGGAATTAAAGGACATTGTATTCCTTGGGTCTCTTGATTACCTGCAGAGAGAATGGAGATTCCTCAGGAATTTTCCCCAGATATACATTCTTTCTGTAAGTATCATGTAAGTGAAAATGAATGTTTATAATGATAATGACACTAACAGTACTAAATTAATTCATGACGCAGATTCAAGCCCCCACTACATTGAAGGGTGCTTCAGTGTCTCTCATTATTTCTCTATCTGCCTTTCTGTATCAATTTAAAAAAATGCTAAAAGGGGGCTGGGTGGTGGCACAGCTGGTTAAGCGTACATGGCGCAAAGCTCAAGGACTGGGTAAGGATCCCAATTAGAGGGGGGTAGCTTCATAAGTGCTGAAGCAGGTCTGCAGGTGTCTGTCTCTCTTCCTCTCTGTATTCCTCTCCTTTCTCTATTTCTTTCTGTCCTGACAACAGTAATACTAACAGCAATAACAATAATAATAACAACAGCAAGAATAAACAAAAAGGGAGCAAATAGCCTCCAGGAGCAGTGGATTCATAGTGTAGGCACAGAGCACCAGCTATAGCCCTGGAGGCAAAAAAAAAAAAAGCTAAAAGCTAAAAGCTCCTAATACAAATAAATAGCAACCAGACACTACTTATTTAATTGCTAGTTGTAATGACAATAATACTAACTCACCATATGTTAGTGTTAACTTTGTAACTATATAATGTCTGCTAGGTACTTGATACTTATAATAATTTTGCATATATTAACTCACTTAACCCTCAGAATAGCTCTTGTATACATATTAAAGAATGTGTAACCTTTTCAAGTTTGCACAGCCGATCAGTAGCAGAACGAGGATTTAACCCCAAATATGTAACCTCTGAGTTTAATTCAGGTGTCAGTATGTACTGTGTTTTATGTTTGTGACCATATTTCATGGTCTTCATATATATACACAGGAGTTTCTATGCATTTTTGAATTTTATAATGAATGATCTGACAACCCAAATCTGATTCAGGCTAGACCTTGTGCTTTTTCTCCTCTTTTCTGGAGAAATACCTTTTATGGAGCACAAGGTCACATGGTCAGTGAAAGCTATATAAACAGGAGGAATTTGGATTACTTGTCTGAGAAGTGGATCCAGTATACATTTGTGACATCATAGCTGTAGTTACATTTATACATTTACTCTGATGTCTCTTAGATGTGTCTCCCATTCTACGACACTGCTCTCTTTTATAAGAATACACAATAGAGTAAAATGCACAAAATAATTATATTTTTATAAAGGCCTGCTAAAAGTATGTAAGGAATAAAGGCTTTATAAAGGTTACCAAAATGCATTCTATTTTTTAAGATTTTATTTATTTATTTATTTATTAATCAGAAAAATAGGAGGAGATAGATAAATAACCAGACATCACTCTGGTACATGTTCTGCCAGTGACTGAACTCAGAACCTAATACTTTATCCACTGTGCCACCTCCCAGATCACAAGAAATATATTATATTTTCTGTAAATATATATATGTCATAAATATCATTGTACCTCCCTATTATATTAGTTCATGAAACAGAGGAGAAGAAAACTATCAGACTATTGCCTCACTCACAGAGAGCCACCATCATGAACCATGACAAAATTCTCATATCTGAAAAGTCCCTTCTCAACTTTTTTTTTCTCATTAGGGTTCTGCACTCTATTCTGGAGATCTACATGTAGTCAATGTAGAGGAATGTGCCATGTGTGTTGTCTTATCCTCCCCAAGTAATGTGTCAAGTGGTCCAGCTTTGGCAGACACAGAAAACATCATGGCCACCCTCAATGTGGGATCATTGAGGATTAGTCCTCATGCACCAACACTCTCAGAGACACGTAAGAAAAACACCCTGGAATGAAAAGTCTAGGGAGAATGAAATAGGGAAAGTTAATCAACTCCTTTATAAAGTACTATAGTTATGGGGATATAGGGAATTTTGTGTATATCCCTTATGTATAAGACCCTCCAAATTGGATAATTCTGTAACTGGATGCTTAGTCCTTTGGAGTACTGAATCAAATAAAAAACAGTATGTGTTTTTTCTAAATGAAATGCCCACCACAACATTATGTTCCCATAGTTAAAGAAAATGACAAAATAGGAAGTAATGATTGATGTTATTAATTAGTGCCTATAGTAATTAGTATATTGTTATAACTAGTCATATTTGTTCTTAAATTATTACATCTTGTATATGTTCAAGTTACTACTAGTTTTATGACTTCTAAAATGAAATGGGATTGTAGAATATTATGTCTAACTTCTTTTTTTTGCGTCCAGGGCTTTAGCTGGGGCTCATTATGAACCCACAGATCTTGGTGTTTTTTTTTTTTTTTTTTTTTGATAGGACAGAGAGAAATTGAAAGAGGAGGGGGAGATAATGTCCATTTAGCTGTTGAACACATAACAATGATTTTGATGCAAATAAGCCAGCGAGCTGGACTCATGGGGAGTTTCCACTATACCAAAGCATGCTCAAAGTAATTTCCCATTATAAAACTGCAGTTTTCCTTCTCTTGTACTTGAGAAAAGTTTTTAAGTTAGGTTACAGCAAATCATTGACTACTAGTCATTCAACTTTATATGAGAATACCACTACTGAAGAAAATTCAGTGTCTAAAACATTTTAATTCAAAATAAGTTAAACCATGATCAGTTTCTCCAGGCCCACTATGTCCCTTGGGTTCTCAGTTCTCTAGCCATGTAGCTACTGACCTCAGCTATTCCTCTTTGTATACAAGCTTGAGAACTTAGATGTCAAAGGCGTTGCAAAACTATGTGATTATGACTGTGACTAAAAATGTTCATGAGTCAAATTGGGAAGCCTCAATAATACTCTTAGACTCCTAGGTGATGTTGTTAGTAGGAAAACAAAATTCTTGAGACTAAGGAATAAATGAGTAATCTAGTCTAATCTTCCACTGAGTAAGTTATCTGACACACCCTCACTAAGTAGTCAAACCCCATGAAAATACAGACTAAGGGGATTTGAGCCACACCTCTGCTGAGTAAATCTGAAACAAGTTAAAAATCCTGCTAAAAAAAACAAAAACAAAGACGAAGAAAAAACAGGTGTGGCTATAGCATATTGGTTATGCAAAGAGACTTTCATGCCTGAGTCTCTCAAGTCCCAGGTTCAATCCCCCGCACCACCATAAGCCAGAGCTGAGCAGTGAGTGCTCTGGTAAAAGAAAATAAATAAATAAATAATAAATAAATAAAATAAAATAAAGAATCCTGCTATGTTCTGCCCATTAATATAAGCTTAGTAGTTATGTTCACTTGTATTTATTGACACAAGGTTTGCATGTGGGGTGTTTGTGAATGAGTATGGCGTGTTAGTGTGGTCATGGGTGAGTGTATATACGAATATGTGAGGGATGAGTGTGTATATGCATTATGCTTTCAACTATTATAGAGTGGATGGAAAGAGATATTAGCTTTTACAGGCCCTAAAATACACAAGAACCCCCCCCCCCCCGCTTCCCCAAATGTTAAAAGGATAAACTCAAGTGGGCCTGAAGGTGGCTCAACCAGTAGAATTCACAGATTATAGTATAGGCTGCAGGGGAAAAGCTTCATCAGCACTGAAGTGGCATCTCTCCTTCTCTCTCCATTATATATCCCCCCTTTTTGCTAATTACTGTTTTTCATTAATACGAGTATATATTAACACCGTTCCCACCACAAAAGGTCAATGTCCCTGTCCCCAACCCCCTATAGTGGAGCTGAAAATCTATTCCCCCTTCCACAGTTTTTAACTATAGTGCAATAATCCAAACTCAGTCAAATTCTGCTTTGTTGGACAGGTGGTGGCACAACTGGTTGAGCACATGTATCACCATATACAAGGACACAGGTTCAAGCCCTGGTCCCCAACTGCAAGGGGGAAGCTTCAGAAGTGATGAAGCTGGGCTTCAGGTGTTTCTCTGTCTCTCTCCTTCTCTATCACCCCCTTACCTCTCAGTCTCTGGCTATCTCTATCCAATAAATAAAGATAATAAAAATATTCTGCTTTGTGTTTCCCTTTCTGTTCTTTCTCAACTTCTTTCTTACCTACTCTTCATGCTCTGTCCAGAAAAATTTTTAAAGAATTCTGAGAGTGGTGGAGCTGTGCAAACACTGAGCCCTAACAATAATCTTGGTGGCAACAAAACAAAATAGAAAAATTGGCACTGTCAATTGTATCCAGATAGAGAAATTTTGTCTTAACATTTCTGGTGAGCTTTTTGTGGGATTGATGGGCTTATCTATATCTATATCTTTATCTTATCTTATCTTATCTCATCTTATCTATATCTTTATAGTGATAAGAGTCTGCCTAAGAGTATCAAAGCTAGTCCATACAGAGAGTCACCAAAGAGCACTGAGATGGAGTCAGCTGAATGAAGAGTCTCCAAAGATCAGTCTGAGTGCAGGGCCCCCTGGACACCTTCATAGAAAAATTAGGTTTTTCAATGATACTCTAATTACTACCTTGTCACATCATGAGAACAGGTTGGCAAACCTAGGTACTGAACTAAATAATCTATGGCATAATCTAAACATACAACGGTAATTAAGTCTGACAACTTAATATGCTACTAAAATTTAAATGTACAGTAGTAATCTACAATTAAGCAATCTTTTGTAATGGCACCCTGCCAGCCTGGAAGATTTCAGGTATAATACTGTGTACTATTAGGTAGCAAAAATATTGACATTAGTTAAATGTATCCAGGCTATGATCTGACAGATATTCAAATTAGCCATTGCTCCAGAAGTAAAGAGAGCTACAGCAGAAACTCAGTGTTTTTCAAGTGGTGTCAGAAGCAGATATTAAATAATCATGTCAGTCAATATGTATTATTCTGTGGCCAATAGGAACATTTGACTTTGAAAGTTAGGCTTTTACAAGTGCTTAGTAAAGGGGTTTGTAGTCAAGCAATGGTATCCAAAGGACTAGTTCCCCTTCAAGGGAAAATAATATTAATATTTTATTATGTCAGCCAAATCATGTGTACTTTAAAAGGGCCACAGAGCAACTGCACTAGAAAAGGCATGGGCTGTGAGCCTAGTGATGACTGGATATTAAATCCCATTTATCATTTACAAGTTATATAATATTGGATGAGGTATGTGAACCCTTAGGTAGTTTCCTCATCTTCAAAGACGATCCATTTGATGAGCAGATACACTGTGATCCTTGTATAATCCGTATGTCCTACAATTTCTATCAATCACAGAAGCTGAAGGAGACTTTTAATTTTTATTATTTATTTTATTTTATTTAAGATAGAGATAAAGAGAAATTGAGAGGGAAGGGGAGATAGAGAAAGATAAAAAGACACTGCCCAAGGTAAAATAAGAAATAAAATTATATGTTAAACAAACAAACAGACAAACACTTGCAAAACTACTTTACCACTCAAAGCTTCCCCCCTCACAGGTAGGGGCCAGGACTTGAGCCTAGGTCCTTGTGCACTATAACATATGTGCTCTACTTGGTTCACTACCACCTATCCCCAATAATTTTTCTTTTATTTTTTGCTACTAATGTTATTTTTGGGGACCAGTTCCGATATGAATCTCTCATCCTCTGTTTCTTGTGGATATTTTATTTGTTTTTTTTTTTCTTTCTTTTTGACAGAGACAGAGAGAAAAATGAGACACGAGGGAGAGAGGGAAAGAGAGACACCTATAAGACTGTTCTACCATTCATGAAGCTCTTTTCCCTCCCCTGAAAGGTGGGCACCAGGGGCTTGATACCTGGTTTTGGACATTTGCAACATGTGCACTCTACTGGGTAACCCACCACCCAACTTTAGATCTTTTATAAATACTAACAGATAATATCAATTCTATGCTTAAGCCTTACAATGGCAACCTATCATGATTTTAGAAACATCATAGGGATCTCTAAGTCTTGTTGGGAGTCTGAATTTTCTCCTACTCTAATATTGTTTATACTGTGTCTTATATATATCTGGTTCCTTACCCTATTCTAGCTGCCTGGACAATATTTTTCTCGTTCTTCAGACTCCATTTAAGTAATAAAGATACCTTTCCTCAAGCTTTATATTATAAACGTATTCCTTTTTTTTTTTTTTTTTTTTTTTTGCCAGAGCACTGCTCAGCTCTGGTTTATGGTGCTGTGGGGGACTGAATCTGGGACTTTGGAGCCTCAGACATGAGAGTGTGCTATCTACCCCTGCCTTTAGCCATTTTCCCACATAAATCACTAGCCACTAGAGGTTTGGTTTTCTCCAGAGTACTCATTCTTGTCTGAAAATATTTTGTATTTGTATACATATATGGCTTGCATCTGGGGCAGAGACAACTCACAGTCTTTGCATGGAACAAATACTGTTTAAATGATTGTAGAAGAAAAGAGAAAAAAGAAAGAAGAATTAGATAAAGAAGAAAATTTAAAGAAAACAGATAATGTGCCTCACTCAATTCTAAGAAAGTGGGATCTGAACTTCTTTCTCAAGTCTTTTATTATTGTTAAAGCCCCAGAAACTTAAAAAAAAAGTTGTTGGGCTGGGCAGTGACATACCCAGTTAAGAGCACATATCACCATATGTGAGGTTCTAAGTTTGAGTCCCTGCTCCCTACCTGCAGATTGGGTACTTCCCAAGCAATGAAGCATATTTGCAGGTATCTATCTTTCTCTCCCTCTCCCTTCCTGACCTAGCTAAAAAATATATAGAAAGGGGGAATAAAGAAGGAGAAAGAGAAGAAGTAAGAAGAAGAAAGAGAAGGAGGAGAAGGGGAAGAGAAATAAGAAGAAAAAGAAGAGGAGGAGGAGGAAGAAGAAGAAGAAGAAGAAGAAGAAGAAGAAGAAGAAGAAGGAGAAGGAGAAGGAGAAGGAGAAGGAGAAGGAGAGGAGGAGGAGGAGGAAGAGGAAGAGCAGGAGGAAGAGAAGAAGGATTAGGAGAAGAGGAAAAAGAAGAAGAAGGAGAAGGAGAAGGAGAAGGAGAAGGAGAAGGAGAAGGACTGGAAGAAGAAGAAGGAGAAGAAGGTGAAGGAGAAGGAGAAGGAGACGAAGAAGAAGAAGAAGAAGAAGAAGAAGAAGAAGAAGAAGAAGAAGAAGAAGAAGAAGAAGAAGAAGAAGAAGAAGAAGAAGAAGAAAAAGAAGAAGAAGAAGAAGAAGATGATGATGATGATGATGGAACAGGAGGAGAAGGAGGAGGAGAAGAAGGAGAAGAAGAAGGAGCAGGAGGAGAAGGAGAAGGAGAAGGAGGAGGAGGAGAAGAAGGAGAAGAAGAAGGAGCAGGAGGAGAAGGAGAAGGAGAAGAAGAAGAAGGAGGAGGAGAAGAAGGAGAAGAGGAAGAAGAAGAAGAAAAAAGGAAGAGGAGGAGGAGGAAAAAAAAGAAGTAGTATGGTAGTGGTGGTAGTAGTAGTAGCAGCAGTAGTAGTGGCCCCTGGGAGTAGTGTACTTGTAGTGTTGGCACCAAGCTCCAGTGATAACCCTGGTGGGGAAAAAAACTGTTAGTTACTTGATTGCATTACAAATAAGGTTTACCAATAAATTAAAGATATTAGGATAGTAGCTTTATAGCCATGGATCGTGAATATAAATCTTCCTTTAAGTAATCATGTGAACAAGATTAACCCCCTGGGTTTAGAGATTTTCTTTCTTCCCTGCCCCTGCCTCTCTTGTGTGTGTGTGTGTGTGTGTGTGTGTGTGTGTAGCTGTGGGCCTTGTACATGCTTTATGTTAGCACTCTAACATCTATCCATTCAGATAGAGACAGAGAGAAACAAAAAGAGAGACACCATCAACCTGGAACTGCCCCCACTGGTGTCACATTCTCACGTGATGCCAGGACTCAAACATGAGTCATGCTGTAGGAAGATAGGTACCTGACCCAGTGATCTATGTCTTCAGTCCTGAAACATAAATTGTTAATCCAAACCCAGCTATTTTTCACCACTGCTCTGTAGCATGAATGAATCTTGGTGGTCCTGAAAGAAAAATTCAGTTTGACCCTATAATAATAAGTTGTGATTCAAATATATACTCTTTCCAATCACAGAATTTGGGGAATGGTTATAAAAGTCACTTTACTAACAATACAAAATTTCAAGCTACATGCTGTGCTTGTATATCTTTGTCAAGTTTCACAAGCAGTTTTATTTGTGTTCATTGATCTCCCCTTTTCTGTTGTATGTGCCTACAGATGGACTTTCAGTTTCCTCAAGTACACGCGCAGATAAGCAAAGAGACCGAAGAATCCCCATCCTCACTGAACTGAGTAAGTTGCAATTCAAGAACAAAATTTAAAGAAGGAATCTATAGAACACAATTGATGCTACATTATTCATTAGAATTTACTGTCAAAGGGCTGAGGAATCAGAATGGAAGAATCTTTGTAGATCTTTACATCCATCTGGGTTTCTCTTAGCTGGAGGCATTATCAAACAGAGTCTCTTATGTCAGATGTTAGAGTGCAGGGATAACATTTGCCTTCTTTATTCTTCATGTCACCAGGGGAGGGAGATCTGCACCTGACTAACTCTGATCTAGAGGGAATATCTCTGGAGAGAAGCTGTGACTGTGGAGTTCTAGAAAGACTCTCCTTAAACAGGTTTATCTGCCTGGTCCCAGAACTTTTGGCCAGGCACTGTTTTTCCTGTTGCCATGCCAAAGTCAGGCAAGTGAGGAGCCTATGGTGTAAGTGAAGGAGGTGCTCACTATTGGAGCCCTTCAATCTTGTGTTCCAGGTGTCTTCCCTTAATCCTGGCTTTGACGGCTGCTTTTCTAAAATGGAAATTCCCAAAGCAGAAAAAACAGAGAGCCGTTCTTGTCCATCAACAGCTTATGGAAAGTGCACATGTATGAAAGTGTTCTGGACATGAGCTATAAGAGAGAAAGGATGTTATAGAGAGTGCCTGTGTACATCTGACAGTGTGTATGGTAAGGACTAAGGAACCCTAGCATTTACTACTGACAACAGTGAATGAGAAACTGAAGGGAAAGAAACCTGACAGGGCACCAGTGTCTTTAACACAGATGAAAATGGATCAAACAGGATTTTTGAGCTGGCCTCCAGAAAATGGTATGATGTACTTTCATAGGATAGAAACAATTCTTTATAAAAATTTGTGACTTATGATGAGAGAAATAACATAATGATTATACATGAGAATTTTCATGTCTGAGGCTCTGAAGTCCCAGGATTAATCCCCTACCCTACACTACCATAAGCCAGAGATGAACAGTACTCTGATAAAAAAAAAAAAAATCCCCACTAGGGAAAGAGAGAGATAGGCTGGGGGTATGGTTTGACCTGTCAATGGCCATGTTCAGCAGGGAAGCAATTACAGAAGCCAGACCTTCAACCTTCTGCATCCCACAATGACCTTGGGTCCATACTCCCAGAGGGTTAAAGTATAGGAAAGCTATCAGGGGAGGGGATGGGATACAGAGTTCTGGTGGTGGGAATTGTGTGGAACTGTACCCCTCTTATCCTATGGTTTTGTCAATGTTTCCTTTTTATAAATAAATTTTAAAAAAGAAGATTGAAACTGAGTGAGATTTGCGTGAAACTTAATAAAAAAAAAATCTCTTAGCCTTACAAATGAAGTCAAGGGTCTTACAGAGAAATCAGCGGGTAACACTACTATGTTATCTGGCAATGACAGTATATCAGGCAGTAATCAGCCTGATCATACGGGACCCTAAATATGAGACTTTTCAAATTCAGCTTTCAAGAGCACAGAACTCTTGATCCTGACCTGTTCCTAGCAACCTATGTGTAATCACCTTGAAATTATAGTAGTATACATATCACTTCAATTAGTCTATCTTATAGAGATTTTATATTATGTATATTTATATAGTATATTATAACAATTTAATATGTATATTGCTAATGTTATTTTACATAGCCTATATATGTATATGTATGTAGTTTAGATTTCTTATTATCTTTATCTGACAGAGATAGCCAGAAATTGAGAGGAAGGGGAAAACAGGGAGGGAGAGAGACAGAGAAATGTCTGCAGCATTGCTTCACCACTTGCACAGCTTTCCTCCTGCAGGTGGGGATTCGATTGTAACATGTGTGCTCAACCAGGTATGCAACCGCCTGGACCCTTTACATAGAATATTATTTAACTATATAACTTATTATGATATATATATATATATTAATTTTGAACTATTTATAAGTCAGAAATGTATATATATAATATTATATTTTTAGACGATTATAATGTGAACTGGAGTGGTTGGAAGGATAATAAGCTGCTTCTTACTGGCATGGAAGTATACCTGGTTAACCCTCCAGAGCTTGTATCTGGGTTCAATTAAAGAATTCCAGCAGCAAGCTGCCGATGTCAAGTAAACCTGACAAATAATCTACCATCTCATTCAGATTTATTTTTTCCTTTGGTCAGTTGGAAATGGCCACAATGACATGGATGCTATAGGTCTAACTGTTAGCACTTTGGTGTAGAATGTACAGCAACCTGGGAAGAATAAATAGGAAAGGCAAGAAAGCCAGCTTAGGATGACACAGTAGGTTTTGAACAAGAGCCCCTGGGATATGAGTGTGTCTTCAGGGTGAGTCATGGAATGAAAGAATGTGTGCATTAGAAAAGAGAACTGATGATAGCCCTGTCTTGCTCATCTTTGATTTAAAAAAAAATGTAATTCTTATAAGAAAATGACTCACTAATACTACTAGTATATCACTTCCTTCAAATTTAATAAGTAACAGTTAAAACAATTAGGTATTGAATTAATCTTAATTTGGAATGTATTCTGAGTCATATGTCTCGTAGATGTGTGTAGATCTGTAAGATGGCTACACAGCTATGAATAGTTTTATACTTTGTACACTTTGCAAGCTAACAAGTTTCAGTGTAAGTTTCCTTGATGTTAAGAGAATACGTATGACCACTGTTTTAGCCTATTACTCACAACAATAGAATAAGCCATGATGCTGTCATTTTTGTCCAGTTTCCCAAGCTCTTGTTCCCAAAGGGGTTACATAAACAGGGACAAATTAGATTTGCAGCCACCATGAATAACTTTATAGGAAAGGAATCCTGAACTCAGGGAGCTAAGGTATTTTATTTTATTTTAAAGAATATTTTAAGATTTTGTTTATTTATTAATGAGAAAGATAGGAGGAGAGAGAGAGAAAGAACCAGATATCACTCTGGTACATGTGCTGCCAGGGATTGAACTCAGGACCTCAAGCTTAAAAGTTTAGTGCCTTAGCCACTGCGCCACCCCCTGGAGCACACTAGGATATTTCATAATGAATGGGTAGAATGCCTTTTCTGTATTCTATTGGAGGATCATTGTCATCAACATACTATTCTCTACACAATCATTTCTGAAACACTAGTCTTGAAACAAAGGCATTCAAATGCCTTTGCTCCTTTTCTCAACTAATTTAATTAGCTCAGAAACTGAATTGCAGTATCAAACCAGTATAGATACAATTGTGGATGATTTGGTCACCATTACACTGATCTCAATCAGAGTGAATCTCTAAGTCTATTTAATTCTTGCATCAGGAGCTTCAGCAGCACCTAAAGTTTATTGGGCATATACAATCTCAGACACCAACCTAGACCCAATAAATCAAAATCTGTAGTGTAACAAGTTTTCCAGGTGATGCATTGGGCTGTCAGAAAAGTTATGACACATTTTTCTACTAAAAAATGTGTCTTTTCTGACAAACCAACATATATGTCATTAAGTATTAAAAAGGGCACTGCTTTTATCATTTTTATCCCAGCTAATGTGAGGAACCCAAGTGAATACTAAATGATTTATGACTTAGTATTATAAAAAAGACCCTCATGGGCCAGGTGGTGGCACACCTGGTTAAGTGCACACATTACAGTGTGCAAGGACCTAGGTTCAAGTCCCCGGTTCCCACCTGCAGGAGGAAAGCTTCACAAGTGGTGAAGCAGGGCTGCAGGTGTCTCTCTGTCTTTCTCTATCTCCTCCTCCCCTCTCAATTTCCCTCTGCTTCTATTTAATAATAAGTAATAAAAAAGACAATAAGGTGATTGGCTATACATTTATCTTTATTACTAATATCCTAGTGCAGTAATTGAAATTATTTCCTTTTATTTCCAAAATGCTTATAGTTTGAAAGATGTGTAAGTGTGATAATAAAGATACTTTCCTAGAGATTCAAGCCTGAGATTCCAAGATGTCTTCTAGATGAAGTGGGTGCTCAAAATGGAGACATGTCTTTAAGGGATGAAAATACTTGAAAAGAAAACTGAAAATAGTGGCATAGGGGCAAACCTAACAATGATCATGAATAATAGGCAAGAATTCCTTTGACCAAGTGGTTACCACTTGGCCTGTCTTATATGATGGACAGTATATACTTAAACTTGTCTGCCTGCCTTTGCTTTCTGTCTCCCTTTCCTTGTAGAAAACCCGTCCAACATTCACTTTATTGAGCAACTTAGTGGCATGGAAGGACACCTAGCCGGGATGAATCTGCATCTGAGCACTTCCTTTGCCACAGGCACTGTCTTCTCTGACACCTTCTTGGATTCCCTCCTGGCCACAGTAAGTATAGTGAAGTGGAGGAGGTGCCAAGATAAGCAAGTCCCTTGCAGAGGGGAAGAGTATGTAGATTAGCATTTAGGCTCTATAGTAGAAATGTGAGGTTCCTGCTGTCCTAGGGTTATAGAAGCCAGACCTTCCACCTTCTGTAACCCACAACAACCTTGGGTTCATACTCCCAGAGGGTTAGAGAATGGGAAAGCTATCAGGGGAGGGGGATGGGTTATGGAGATCGGGTGGTGGGAATTGTGTGGAGTTGTACCCCTCCTATCCTATGGTTTTGTTAATGTCTCCTTTCTTAAATAAATAAATAATAAAGACTAGGAAAGCTATCAGGGGAGGGGATGGGATATGGAGCTCTGGTGGTGGGAATTGCGTGGAGTTGTACCCCTCTTATCCTATGGTTTTTGTCAGTGCTTCCTTTTTACAAATAGAATTTTTTAAAAGTCTAAAAAAAAAAGATTAGCATTTAGGCAAATGGGGAACATGTCTCCCTGCCGGGCTGGTTTCGCGGGCGGGAGAGAGAAACGACCAGGGACTCATGGCTGAGCTGGGAAGCAGTATCTCTTTAATGATGAGCGGGGATGTGGTTCAACAATATAATCTCTTCTAATCACAACACAATTCTATCCTGCATCTCTCCTGAGGCAGAAGAGTCAGGGACAAGGAAGTACGTAGGATAGGGGGCAGGGAGAAGGAAAAATTGCGAACCAGTGAGGATTAAATCAATGTCCCAGAGGCAGGGGGGTTTTCAGTCAACAGTGTCTATGTAAACAGAATACATCATAAGTAATACAAGCGAACCTAATGTGATGATCAAAACAGAAGGTCTTATAAGTAGGATTTAGAAGCATCTCCCAATTCAACATCTCCCAATTCAAATTCTCTTGGATTTTCTACCCAAATCTTTGTTTTATACAAAATTTCACATTTTCTTTCAACTACTTGGCAAGGGGAGATTTGCACACTTTCAAATTAGAAATTCTAAGATCCTTAGAGTTGGAACACTTGACACAAGGATCAATAAGCAGATAAGTGGCAAAGTGCAGCCTTCCTGCTTTAAGCACATTTGGGTAGACCAGAACCTGTAGGGTCAGAGCTTAGGAGATATGACTCTCTTTTCGTTCCACAATATTCTCCAGACAGTTCTTTTTTTGGGGGGGGAGGGTCAGCTATTAAAGGACTTGGAGTTTAAAGACAGAACTTTGGCATTTCATGGTGTGAGTTCTGTTCAGAGTGAAGTTCTGTAGTCATCCATGTTGCCCCTGTCAGGGTATATTATTTGCTATATTGTTACTGTCAACATCTCTTTAGCTACTACACAGATCCTTTGCATCTACTATAGAATTTCTATAAATGGAATCTATTCATTGAACATTGAACCTGCTCTAAGGAATAGCAGTGATGAAACAAAAGTATCTGCCCCTATGGAGCTCATGTGGTTAAAAATAGACATAGACATGACATCTAAGGAGCAAGCCAAGTAGTTGTATAAGACACATGGGTTAACGCAACAGTGTCGTGCTGCAACACAGAGGAGAGAGAGAGGAGATCCGGAGCGGAGAGGGAACACAATTCTTTATTTGCGAGGGCACCTCAGAGTTGGGTGAGAACGCAGTGGTTTGGGCCACGTGGAGATAGCCAAAATGGCCGCCTCATGCAGCAACCTTCCCTGTGTCTAATCACAGAAGTGAAAAGAGGACAAGAGAGAGAGGGGCAGAATAAGAAGGGCTTTATAGGGCAAAAACCAGGAGTGATGAGCCAGGACAGGATTGGTTGGGAAGGGCACTTTGAGAATATCATATTAACTCTCGCAGGAACTGGCATTAGCCTGAGGGGACAACATGGCGGAACAGGCGCTCCGAGAATGTCCCAACTCTCACGGGAACTGCACTAGCCTGAGGGAACATCAGCACAGCACAACATGAGATGGGAGATGTCATGTTTGATGTGTTTCAGTTCTGAATAACCTGTTCAGGAAAGGGGATGCTAATAAGGTAGCCCAAGAGACAAGTTATGTAGCAAAGGGGAGTATACACCATGCCATTTAAATCTTTGAGGAAGAACCATCCTAGGCTAAAAGAAGAGGGACAAAGGCAGTGAGGTGGAAGTACATGCTCAAATGTTCAAGGAATTTGAATTTGATTCAAACTCATAAAATGTCCGTGTAGCCATTTGTGAACTGTACATGGAAACTCATCTAGAGGAAATTCTAGTTCACTGCCTCACAGGTTCCTCCCACCTTGATTTCTCAAGATAATGGCTGCAAAATGACTGAATGCCAACATGCAGACATGTTAATGTACAAGGCCCTCAGCACATTTTGATGAATGTGCTGCATTTTGGAATTTCACATGGAAGATGAGTCATCCCCAAGTTGTATAAATGAGGTTTGTACATTGGAGCATGGTTAGGGTACATGGCCCAAAGACCACTTGGTTACCCTGGGTACTGCCTCCTTAAATCATGGTTTTGGGTGTATTTGGGGGATCTTAAACTCCAGATAGTGCTATTTTAACATAGACCAATTAAACAATGAAATTCTGTCAGGGTTAAGTAAAACTGTCAGGAAGAGACATAAGCTGAAAAGCTGTTAAGTTGGGTTACTTTCTTGGGGAGGTGTCTCTGTCAGAAAAAGGATTTTAAACACTGTCAATTAACTTGCCTATAATTAATGACTGAAGTGTTTGGCAGGTAATGACTTTTGATGAGCTGGACCTGTCTAGAGGGTACATACTTTATGGGGTTTAAGTCTGAGTTATCTTCAGAGATCCCTAAGTGGCAGGTAGCTTTGTGCCTTAAGTTAAAGTCAAACCTTAATTAAACTCCAGTGTTCTTCACACATAAGAACAAAGTCACATATCCCATTTAAAATTGGTGGGGAGAGCAAAGCATACAGAGGAGCCATTAAGAATTCAGACATAAAAACAAAGGAACACTAGTTCCTTCTATAAATTGTTCCCTTCTTACTGACAACTCTTTTGTGGAGTGGTGGAGAGGAGCTTTCTTCTTCCATTTTTCTAATAATATTTGTAATATGATTTTAATTTAATTTTTTTTGCCTCCAGGTTATCACTGAGGTTTAGTGCCAACATTACAAATACACTGCTCCTGGACGCCATTTTTTTCCATTTTATTGAATAGGACAGGGAGAAATTGAGAAGTGAGGAGGAAATAGACAGGGAGTGAGAGAGAGACACCTGAAGACTTGCTTTGCAGCTACTGAAGTGAGCCCTCTGAAAGTGGGGAGCAGCCTGGAGGCTCAAACCCAGATCCTTGCACTTTGTACTCTGTGTGCTTAACAAAGTGTTCCAACGTGCTGTTCCCTGTAATATGATTTTATAAATGAAAATCAAAATTATCAAAACAACAACAGTTAAAGAATGCATAACTTAGGCAGCATATGGAAGATAGCCTTGGTGATATGCATTACTTTGGACACTTCTCTCATCCCTCAACTTGTGACTTTGAAGCCTCCTAGAGGATTGCTGCTTCCTCCTTGGATGCTTTCAGATATTATATCAATGGACTTCTCAGTAGAAAGGAATGGTCTAAACTTGCTGGAGAAAGCAATAAGCTAAATGAAAGCTCAGTTTTTGCTGAGGTCTTACTATAAATTCTGTGGGAAAGCCACACACCACATCATGGCTGAGCACAAAGGGTAATCGTAGAATATCCCTAACCACAATGGAAATTTAACTAGCCCTTCAGGGCTCCTAGAAAGTAGTAGTTAATTTAGGGCTGGTCATCTGTTCATCCAAATATGAGGAAAGCATAGTAGTAGTACCTCAGGGTAAAAGTCATCCTTTGTTTTAAGGTGAATTCCTGCCATATATTTTAAAAAGAAAGTGTCAAGAATCAAAACTGAGTCTCCACTTTCACTCTCTCTGCATTTCTGAGAAGCTTTTGATCTCTACTGGTCTTTTGAACTGACACAGATTACATAGAAATGAGAGTAACATCTTGCAAGGAAAATTTTAGAATCACATGATGGTCTTCGACTATGTTCTCCACACAGATCTGGACATTAGTTTCTTGAGCAGAGTTAGAGGAAAACAAAGATCTCTATCTCCCCTTAAGGAAAGGCTGGCAGTGACAGGCCATGGCCAGCATCCTGTCAGTGTATTAATCATGATGGACACCACTGGTAGTAATAATTGTCTCCCTCCACACGATACTGAAAGCAATTTTCAATAAAAGCCTTGAAACAACTTCTTCCAATACGTTTGGTTATCAAAATAATATTTAGGGACATTATGTGGGACACACATAATAGCTATGTAAAAAGATGCATGGCTGAGGCTTCAAAATCCTAGGTTCAATCTCCAGCACTGCCAGAAGCCATAGCTCAGTAGTACTCTGGTGCCTCTGTCTCTCTCTCTCTCTTTCTCTCTCTCTTTCTGTGTGTGTGTGTGTGTGTGTGTGTGTATCTTTCACTCTGTATCTCTCTTATTAAACAGATAAAATATATTTTTAAAAGAACATAATCTATAAAAATTATATTTAACAGTTCTAGGAAGATATCTCAACCTACTAGAGCATCAAGTTGTTTGTCTGAAGACAGGTTCAACTACTTCAGCACTACGTTAGGCCAAGCTAAGTAGTGTGCTCTGGTCCAGTTTCTGTCTCTTCACCAACACATGTCATTCTCAATAAGTAAGCAAATCTTTAAAAATATAATATCAGGGAAGCCTGCAGTGGGTTAAGCACACATGGCACTAAGACAAGGACCAGCATAACCCCAGTTAGAGCCCCCGGCTCCCCACTTGCAGGGAGGTCCCTTCATATGCAATGAAGCAGGTCTGTAGGTGTCTGTTTTTTTTCCCCCCTCTTGATTTCACTCTGTCCTATCCTACAACTACAACAGCAATTACAACAATAATTATAATAGTAACAATAGGGCAACAAAATGAGAAAAATGGCCTCCAGGAACAGTGGATTCGTAGTGCAGGCACTAAGCCCCAGCAATAACCCTTAAGGAATATATATATATATATATATATATATTATTCAGAAAAACATATATTTTAAAAGATAATGTTAATCATAGCAATTCTTGTCATTGACTTTGTTCCAAGGTCTTTTATAAGCTTATTATCATGTATCCTATAAGAAAACTATTATAAACCTCATATTTATATATTTCAAATCAGAGGCTTAGAGGAGTTTTTTCTTTTTTTTTGTTATCTTTATTTTTTATTTACTGGATAGAGATAGCCAGAAATCGAGACGGAAGAGGGTGATAAAGAATGAGAGACTGAGAGAGACCTGCAACACTGCTTCACCTCTTGCAAAGCATTCCTCCTACAGGTGGGGACTGGGGTCTCATGCACTATAACATGTGTGCTCAACTAGGTGTGCCACCACCCGGCCCCCTTGTTTTTGTTTTTGTAAGTGTTAACAGCCACATCACTTACAGATGATAAGTTGATTTTCAGACCCAAGCTTACCATTTCAGAATGAGACCATCAGACCTTACTACCACAACCCATTCATTTCTTTCCCAGAAATTTGGTCCTGTGATGACAAGTACTTTTAAAATACACTGAATTTTTTTTTATTTAAGAAAGGAAAAATTAACAAAACCATAGAATGAGAGGGGTACAATTCTGCATAATTCCCATAACCCGATTTCCACATCCTACGCCCTCCCCTGATAGCCTTCCCATTCTCTGTCTCTCTGGGAGTATGGATCCAGGGTCGTCATGGGTTGCAGAGGGTGGAAGGTCTGGCTTCTGTAATTGCTTCTCCGCTGAACATGGGCGTTGACTGATCGGACCATACTCCCAGTCTGCCTCTCTCTTTCCCTAGTAGGGTGGTGTTCTGAGGAAGTGGCGCTCCAGTACACATTGATGGGGTCATCTGTCCAGGGAAGTCTGGTCAGCATCCGGAACCTGGTGGCTGAAAAGACAGTTAACATACAAAGCCAAACAAATTATTGAACAATCATGGACCTAAAGACTGGAATAGTGCAGATGAAGTGTTGGGGGTATTCCCTGCATGCTTTTGTGTACTTCTGCTTTCAGGTATATATTTTTCCCCTAGTTTATGGGCACGGGTGAACCTATGCTCTATATCAGGGGACCTGGACTATATCTAGGTTTGGGGACTTTATTGGGGAGTGTAACTGCTGGAATGCAATTAGAGAATACTGTGAAAGGAAAGGTCTCACCCGAGTGATGAAGCTGAAGGGTTGTCATTCCACACCTGAAGTCTCTGGTCACAGTCTGAAGTGCAGCATGCTGGGGTGGCACTTGTTGTGTTGATTAGGTTGCGGTCCACGGATACAATTGAGAGCAGCTTGCAGAAAAGTGGGCCCCACCCTAAGGTTCCAGGACTGGGGGAAATATAGGCTCTATAGTGGAAATGTGAGGTTCCTGTTGTCTTAGGGTTCAAGAAGACAATGGATAGTTATTGTTATCATCACATTATTTGGTGATAGGGTTAGCTTTGGAAAGTCCCTTTGATAGGGTTTGGGGTATAGTACCCAGCATCTTGTATATAGCTGTGCTGTCTGTTGGTTGCTTCTGTTCTCCCTGGTCTAGGCTTTGGGGAGAGAACGTATCAAAGATAGCCTATGTATTAAAAAGACTCAGTCTGTGTTTTAAGAAGTTCTAGACATATCATCAGTTTTTCGCCTCTCATATTAATTAAATAGTGGTTTATATAATGTTTACACTTTAATAGGATTGTACATAAACACCACTCCTATCACCAAAAGACTATGTCCCATCCCCACCACCCACCCCTGCCCCCACCACCCTCTACCGTGCCAGGAAGCCCAATGGCCACCCTCCCCTTCACCACAGTGTTTTTACATTGATGCCCTGCTCTCGATTTAATCAGATCCTGCTTTAGTTTCCCTTTCTGTTATTCTTTCTCAACTTCTGTTGATGAGTGCGGACATCCCATACTCATCTTTATCTTTCTGACTTAGCTGACTTAACATAATTCCTTCTAGCTCTGTCCAAGATGGGTCAGATAAGGTGGGCTCATTGTTCTTAATAGCTGCATAGTATTCCATTGTGTATATGTACCACAACTTTATCAGCCACTCATCTGCTGTTGGGCACCTGGGTTCCATCCAGGTTTTAGCTATGTATATTTTGGTGATTAGTCTTTTGTCTGATGTTTGGCATGTGAAGATCTTCTCCCATTCTGTGAAGGGTCTCTTTGTTTGTGTGATAGTTTCTTTGGCTGTGTAGAAGCTTTTCAATTTGATGTAGTCCCATTGGTTTGTTTCTGCTTTAGTCTTCCTTGCAATTGGGTTTGTTTCATCAAAGATGTCCTTGAGGTTTAGTTGGGAATTGTTTCACCAAAGTTTTCCTCTAAGTATTTGATAGTTTCCGGTCTGACATCAAGGTCTTTGATCCATTTGGAGTTGATTTTTGTTTCTGGTGAGATAAGGTGGTTCAATTTCATTATTCTGCATGTTATAACCCAGTTTTCCCAGCACCATTTATTGAAGAGAGCCTCCTTCTTCCATTTAATACTTTGGGCCCCCTTATCAAAGATTAGATGTCCATAGGTGTGGGGGTTTAGATCTGGCCTTTCAATTCTGTTCCACTGGTCTGTGTGCCTATTTTTGTTCCAGTACCAGGCTGTTTTGATGATGATGGCATTATAATATAGTTTGAGATCTGGGAGTGTGATGACTCTGTTTCTGTTTCTTTTCCTCAGGATAGTTTTGACAATTCTAGGTGTTTTCTGGTTCCAGATAAATGAATGTAGTTTTTGTCCTATTTTTTTAAAGAAGCTTGGTGGAACTTTGATAGGTATCACATTAAATTTGTATATGGCTCTGGGGAGAATATTCATTTTGATGATATTTATTCTTCTGATCCATGAGCATGGGATGTATTTCTATTTCTTGGTATCAGTTTCTATTTCCTTGAAGAGTGACTCAGTTTTTAGTATACAAGTCTTTCACTTCTTTGGTCAGCTTTACTCCTAGGTATTTTATTGATTTTGTTGCAACAGTGAATGGGAGTGATTTCTGGATGTCTTCTTCTTCAGTTTTAGTGTTTGCATAGAGAAATGCCACTGATTTTTGTACATTGATTTTGTAGCCTGATACCTTGCTATATTGCCTAATAACTTCCAGTAGTTTTCTACTGGATTTTTTAGGTTTTTCTATGTATACTATCATGTCATCTGCAAATAGTGAGAGTTTGACTTCTTCCCTTCCTGTCTGTATTCCTTTGATTTCTGTCTCTTGCCTAATTGCTATGGCAAGAACTTCCATAACTATGTTGAAGAGTAATGGTGATGGTAGGCAGCCCTCTCTAGTCCCTGATCTGAGGGGAAATGCTTTCAACTTCTGTCAATTGAGTATGATGTTGGCTGTTGGTCTGCTGTATATGGATTCCACTATCTTTAGGAATTTCCCATCTTTTCCCATTTTTATAGAGTTTTGAGCATTAATTGGTGTTGGATTTTGTCAAAGGATTTTTCTGCATCTATTGAGATAATCATGTGGTTTTTTGCTTTGCTTTTATTGATGTGGTGAATGACATTGATTGACTTGCGGATGTTGAACCAGCCTTGCATTCCTGGGATGAATCCTACTTGGTCGTGATGAACAATCTTTTTGATGTGCTGCTGTATCCAGTTGGCCAAGATCTTGTTTAATATTTTAGCATCTATGTTCATCAGAGATATTGGCCTGTAGTTTTCCCTTTTTGTTGTGTCTGTATCTGCTTTGGGTATCAGAGTGATGTTGGTTTCATAATAAGTGGAAGGGAGTGTCCCTGTTTCTTCAATCTTATGGAAAAGCTTTAGGAGTATTAACTGTTTTATGGGTATTAACTGTTTCCTAAAGGTTTTGTAGAATTCATTTGTGAAGCCATCTGGTCCAGGATATTTGTTGTTGAGGAGATTCTTAATAACAGTTTTGATTTCTTTGTCTGTGATTGGTGCATTTAGGTTTTTTAGTTCTTCTTGGTTCAGTTTTGGAAGGGCATATGCTTCTAGGAAGTCTTCCATTTCTTCTAGATTTTCTAGTTCGGTGGCATATGGTTCTTCATAGAAGTCTCGCCTGATTTTCTGGATTTCTGTGGTGTCAATTATGATATCTCCTCTATCGTTTACAATTCTATGAATTTGAGTCTTCTCCCTTTTTTGTTTAGTGAGTCTGGCTAGGGGTTTGTCAATCTTTTTTAATTTTTCAAAGAACCAACATTTGGCTTCATTGATCTTCTGTACGGTTCTCTTTTTTTATGTTGTTTATTTCTGCTCTAATTTTAGTGATTTCTGTCCTTCTGGATGCTTTAGGGTTCCTTTGTTTCTCTTCCTCTAAGTACTTAAGTTGTGCAGTAAGGTTGTTTATTTGGGTTTTTTCTTGTTGTTTAATATGTGATTGTATGGCTATGAGTTTCCTTCTCAGTACTGCTTTAGCCGTGTCCCAAATATTTTGATAGGTTGTGTCTTCATTTTCATTTGTTTCCAGGAACATTTGTATTTCCTGCTTGAGTGTCTGTCTGAACCAATGGTTCTTAAGCAGTATGCTGTTTAGTTTCCAGATTCTGTGACTTTTAATAATTTTCTGTTTGTTGTTAAATATTAGTTTTACTCCACTGTGGTCTGAGAAGATACTTGGGATGATTTCAATGCTCTTGAATTTATTGATGTTGTCTTTGTGGCCTAAAATGTGGTCTATCCTTGAGTATGTTTTGTGTGGATTTGAAAAGAATGTGTATTCCAATTTTTTGTGGTGAAGAGCTCTGAAAATGTCCAAGAGGTCTAGTATGTCCATCTCTTCATTTAATTCTCTTGTTTCTTTGTTGATTCTGTCTTTTGTTGATCTGTGTAAGTGTGAGAGTGGGGTGTTAAAGTCTCCCACTATTATTGTATTACTATTGATGTATTTTTGACGTTCTTTGAGAAGGTGTTTGATGTATTTAGATGGTCTCTCATTGGGTGCATAGATGTTAATAATTGTTATTTCTTCTTGGTTGATTGATCCTCTAATTATTATGTAATGTCCTTGCCTATCTTTTATGACTTTATTTAATTTAAAATCTATTGTGTCAGAGATGAGAATGGTTGTTCCTGCCTTTTTTTGTGGTCCATTAGCCTGTAGGATAGTTTTCCATCCTTTCACTTTAAGCCTATGTTTATTTTGTTGTATCAAGTGGGATTCTTGCAAGCAGAATATGGTTGGGTTATGTTTTCTGATCCATCCTCCCACTCTGTGCCTTTTGATGGGTGAGTTTAAGCCACTGACATTTACTGATATTATGGATTTAATGTGTTGTAGTGCCATTGTTCAACAAGTTTTTATTTGATATGCTGCAAATATTATAGTGATGTTCTTGTTTATAAGAGGCCTTTGAGAACCTCTTTCAGGGCCGGTTTGGTGATGGTTGCTTCCTTTAACTGTTGTTTGTCTGAGAAGGTTTTGATGACTCCATCTAGTTTGAATGAAAGTCTAGCAGGATATATTATCCTCGGTTGAAACCCTTTTTCATTCAGGGCTTGATAGATATCTTGCCATTCTCTTCTGGCTTTTAGAGTTTGGGTAGAGAAGTCTGCTGATAGTCTTATAGTTTTTCCCCTGTATGTGATTTTTTGTTTTTCTCTTGCAGCCCTATGATACTTTCTTTATCCTTACTTCTTTTCATTGTGACTATGATGTGTCTTGGTGTCTTCAGGTCTGGGTTGATTCTGTTTGGGTCTCTCTGAGCCTCTTGGATCTTAATGTCCTTTCTGTTGTTCAGGTCTGGGAAGTTTTCTTCTATAATTTCCTCTAGAATGCTTGCTTCCCCTTCCTCTCTTTCTTCCTCTGGCAGGCCAATTATATGAATGTTACTTCTTTTGAAATCATCCCATATGTCTCTGTTGTTGTTTTCAGTGTCTCTCGATCTCTTTTTGAGCTCTTTCACCTCTTTCTTAGTTTTCTCTAGATCATCCTCTCTCTGGCTGATTCTATTTTCTGCTTCTTCTAGTCTGCTTTCCCTTGCTTTGGCTACTTTCTTCTTTACAGCTATTTCAGCTTTCTGTTCTCTAATTGCCTCAAGGTAGTTAGTATTTTCCTTGAGGGTCTCATCTGTTGTTTCCCTAATACTACTATTACTTTTCTCCAAAGTTGTTTTCATTTCTGTGATTAATAAATTTATTATTGCTTGCATGCTTTTCTTATCTATGGTTACTTATGGCTGATTTGTAGTTTCTTCTGGGCTCTTGTCTTCATTCATTGTATTAGCAGTTTTATTTGCTCTTGATCTACCCATTTTAATGTGTTTTTTATTTTTATGTTCTGTTGTTCCTCAGTTGCTTTGTTTTATGTACAAGCCAACACTATACTAAATACCTTTATGACAAATGCAATAACCACCCTCAGAAACTACAATAGTAACTAAAGCAATGACTGAAGCAGTTTAACCAATACCAGTTAGTCCCACAATGTCTCCAGTTCAAGAAAAAATAGCAACCAAATATAAATTAGAAAGATTAGAAAGGAAAAAAGGGATAGCAGGGATAGACAATTATGCAAATCTGCTGTCCACTGTAGATTCTAGGGGTAGCAAGAGGGGAAGGGGAAGTAGAGCAGAGACACACACAAAAAGAGTCCACTCTGAGTCAGACTTCTTCCCTTAAATAGTTCACAAATAAGTATCAGAGAATTCAGAAGGCAGAGGGAGGAGGAAGGGAGAAAGGAAGACAGGGGAAAAAATAGAGAAAAGAAAAAAGGAGACAGAAAAAAAATCTGTGAAAGGAAAGTTTTATATATATATATATATATATTTTATTGGCTTGGAGGTGGGAGAAGGGCGATAGTGTATAGAGGAGGTATGAAAAGTGAGACAAGTTTCTCTCACAGTGGGTGATAATTCTTGTCATCTAGCAATGGAAAGTATACTAAGAGTTAATTTTGGTCACCTGAGTGGGGGAAGGGATATGCCTGTATATATAATAGTATTTGTAAAATAGAACTGAGTAAAAAGCCCAAACAATGGGTCTACAGCTCGGACAACTCCCTGTTAGCCTATGTACATTTAGTCTAGACAACTGATTGAGAAAGAAAACACAATACAAAACAAACATGAAAAAAAGGAAAAAAAAAACTTTCAAGCACACTGGGTGAGGCTTGCTTGATTGCTAATTGTCACTTGAATGGGTCTAAGTCCCTTACTCAGAGGAACAACAGAAATAGCCTAGAGATTTGGAAGCAGGGTTTAATGGCACCCTGGTTGGCCAGGAATCTTGGTAAAGAAAGGAGCTCCACGGGGAGATTGCTAGCAGCAGCTCCCTACCCCCAGGGTCTGGTTATGGGGAGAGGGGGGGGGCTGAGAGAAATAATCAAGAAATTTCCTTTCTTTTTGCTCTAATTTTTAACCCAAACTGAATTATAATCACCTCCCTGGTCTACCTTTAGGATGCCTCCTTGCTTGTCCTGCTGAAGGCCAGGATTTCAAGGCTTTCTAGCAGTTGATGTCAGAGCCCAGGGGTGCTGCTACATTCCAGTCGCCATTTTGACTCCGCCCCCCATACACTGACTTTTGAAGATTATTCTTAGAGAACTCTGTGTCTTCCCAGTACTCAAAAGTTGCTAAAGAGAAAGTCAAGGAGGGGAGGCCAGGTTGCATTCAACTGTCATGCCCACTCACAACTCTGCACCCCATCAGACCCACTCTACTTCTTTCTGTTTTATATATGAAGCTCCTGCATAATATCTGATTTGAAGGAAGATTTCTGTTGCTAAGAGGTCTTTGAAAACCACTACTGGGTTATAAAGTTAGTATAATGGCTATGCAGAAAGACTTTCATAGCACCACATATCTCAATAAGCTAGAGCTGAGCAGCATTTTGACTGGTGAAAAAAAAAAGCACTCTCCTGTTTGAACCAGTAAAATACGAATTATCTTACTTTGAATAGTGTGTTGTTTTGCAATATGTGAGACCAGGTTTGAGGAAAGTCCCCAAGGCATTGAAGGAAATTTCAGTGATATGTTTTCTCTACCTCTCCCTCTATATCTCTATCTCTTTATCTCTCTCTATGTCTGTGTCAGACTTTCTACCTCACTATCTCAATCAGAAAGAAAGAAACAAAAAGAACGAAGGAAAAGAAGGAAAGAAGGAAGGGAGGAAGGAAGGAAGGAATGAAAGAAGGAAGGAAGGAAGGAAGGAAGGAAGGAGGAAGGAAGGAAGGAAGGAAGAAAGGAAGGAAGGAAGGAAGGAAGGAAGGAAGGAAGGAAGGAAGGAAGAAGGAAAAGGGAGGGTTAGAGAAAAGGAGGAAGGGAGACAGGGAGGGAGGGATAAAGGGAGGGAGGGAAAGAAAGTAGAAAAGCCACTCTTTAGAAGTTAGAATATCTGATGCAACAGAGAAGTATAAACTAAATGAACCAGAATCATCCTTTACTCCAAGTCCACTTTGCAATTTAGAGTCAGGAGTCTTGTATGAGAGATAAGAGTTAGCCGTTCTATCTCATTTTGTCTGTCCTAGAATTTCCCTTCCCAGGAACATCTTTCAGGTTGGAATCTTCCAGCCTACCATCCAGTCTAGTACACCAAGGGCTAGTTTCCTAGGACTGTACAGTTAGAAGTTATAGTTTTAATCAATGTGTTTCATTCCCTGAAACCCACACTACACAGAAGGGAGGGCCAACTAAAACAGACATATTTAGAATAAGCTCACGTGAAAGAAAGGGAAGGGCATCTCAGCAGTTTCTGAAATAAAATGAGCTAACTAGCTTTGACTCCAGTCATGAGCACCTATATTTATAACCATATTCCTAAAGGTCCTCTTCCTTCTCATGTTCACTGAGAAACAGAAATGTTTTTTATCTCACTGTTGCCTCCAAACCACCTGTAGTAAACACAAAAGGAGAATAAGCTTATAGCCCCTGTGACAGAAGAACATCTGAACAATGTATTGTGAACTTGACTCTTCTTGGAAATACTCAAGTTTTGTTTTCAATTTTCATACAGTTCTTTCATTTTCCCCAAATATACCAATATATATATATATATATATATATATATATATATATATATATATATATATATTAGCTTTTCGTCCACATTTACTGGCACAGTGGACACTATGGCTTCAAATATTTCCTGGTATAACACTATTACCAGCTCTTGATCCAGTGGAACAATTAATGCCTACATGATAAAATTCCAACAAACTTGTTAATCCTTTTATCAATAGTATTTCAATGCAATACAAAATGGAGAAACATTCTAACTGACTTCCAGGACTCTACTATGTGACATTACAATAGGGCATAAACTTAAGCACAATGTTCCTCTACTTATAGGAAAACTAGAAGCTGCAGGATATTACTTTCTCTTTTAAATTTTTATTCTTTTTTTATTTATTGGATAGAGACAGTCAGAAATCGAGAGAAAAGGGGAGGCAGAGAGGAAGAGAAACAGAGAGACACTTGCCACCCTGATTCACCACTTGCAAGGTTTTCTCCCTGCAGATGAGGACTGGGGGCTTAAACCTGGGTCCTTGTGCATTGTAACATGTGCTCTCAACCAGGTGCAACACCACCTGGCCGCATTGTAGCTTTCTTAAGGTCACTCCACTGGTTAGTTGCAGTTTGGTTATCTATATAGCCTCATTTTCAACTAAAATTTCTCAAAAAATGTTGAATCTTAAGGCATTTTGAAAAACTTAGCACTAAAGGCAGTAGGAGGCTAGGATACTAGTGCCTATATTATTAAGTACTATCCTAGCTTGTAAGATAGTCTCCAAGATTCATTGTATCTACAATACAAAATTGTATAAAATTCTAGTCAATGTGATATTATGAAAAATAACCGAGTTTAGAACTTCAAAGATAATTCAATAATGGTAGCACATCTCAGTTCTCATATTTTCTTCAGGTACAGAAAGAAAAACAAGTAAATAAATGGAAGGAAAAGAGAAAGAGAAAGAGAATAAAATTATTAACAATGTCCAAACCACAGAACCTTGAATAATGACATGGGCTCAAGGTGTAAGGGAGACATGTAAATCCCATTATTTCCCCTGACATAGAATTGCAATCCTTTTGATGTTAAAACTGAGTAAATGATATACTCAAGCCTAAGCCTCTTTCAGTTAAATATGTAAAGTACACATTTTGCTAGAGCTATTGGCACCAGGATAACCCTGGAATTTATACTTTTTCATTAGTAAGTGGATCATTATTCTAACAGCATTATGTTTGATCACTACACTAAAGTCATTTGTTCTTAAACGATTTGTAACTCAACTTGGATTTACACCCCTCATTACCTCCTGGATTTCAGGGCACCGGTTCTATAAATGACCTAAATGGCAGCATACTGGAACAAAGAATAAATAAAGATATCCTCATTCAAGGATACTTTTGGTCTGGACATGAAGGCATAGAAGGCATTTGAAATCACCCTTTAATCTGAAAAGGATTGTAAACCTTATTTTCTTTGATTTTCTCTTAATTTAGCTAGACTGTGTAATTCTCATGATCACCTTCCATCATTGTTCCTCTACATCTTACTAGCAGTACTTCTTTGTTAAAAATCAGCTGCCACTTGCATTCAATATTCTAAGACAGCTCTTGAGCACCTGCCTACTCAATGCAAACCTGACAAGCCAACTATTAGTAGACCCAAGCCTTCCTTTGAAAAAGTACAGAACTTAAGGAAGTCTGCACAAAGTATACTTTTTTAAATTTTTACTTATAAAAATGAAACACTGACAAAAACCATAGGATAAGAGGGGTACAACTCCACACAATTCCCACCATCAGAACTCCGTATCTCATCCCATACCCCTGATAGCTTTCCTGTTCTTTAACTCTCTGGGAGTATGGACCCAGGGTCATTATTTGAAGCCTGTCTGTGTCAGATCTACTAGAAGTGACTTTTAAATTCTCTCCTGTCCATAAACTCTGATCCACTCAATGTGGAACCTCAGAAATATGTCCCAATGAGTATAACTCAGATGATCCAGATACAATAAACCTAATGCTGAGATCAGAATTTACTATATTATACATATATATTTCATATAAGCATGCAAACTCAAAGGCAGACATTGTTATGTCAGAATTCAAGATTTTAAATCTGTTACTGAGAAATAACACATCTCCAAAAGCTGTTCATCTAGGATGTGCCAGTTCAAAAGACAAGCTCAAACGTGTTTCATACAATGAAAATTACAGAAAGTGAAATCGAATAAAAGTCAATGGGTTCACCAAATAGGTGAACCAAAAGTGATTTTTTTAGTTTTGCAAAGATGGGAAAAAGTTTGAAAAGTTGAGGACAGAGGAAGCAGACATGCAAAGCAAAAACATGAAGAAAAACAAATAGAATTTCAGCATATACAAATAGACTATTGTTCACTGGAAGAATTGTTCACAGAGGCAATGTGCTTAGGATAGATACTCAGATCAAGCCATGAAGACTTTGCTTGCCAAGGAATGTGAAACAAGAGGGTCCAAGAGGTGAATAGTATGACCTGGTCTGTGTTTCAAGAGAATCACTCTGCAAACTTGTATAGTAATGAAATGCAAAAAAGAAGGAACACAGGTTGATGAGACTGAACAGATGGAAGAAAGATAAAAAAGTCCAAGCTTCAGATGTTGTCTCTGAATAGGTGATGTGGATGGTAAAATCTCCAAATATTAACATCCAAAGACATTCCTATTACTAATAATAAAATAAAATGTATTGCTTCTTATAGGTAAGATATAAACATATACATTTTAAAAAAAAAAATATTTATTGATGGCATGTTGTTAAAATTTGTAGGCTCTAGCCGGGCTGGCTTGCTTCACGGGCGGGTAAGAGAGACGCAGAGACAACGGCTGGGCAGGGAAGCTGTATTTCTTTATTCAGGAACAACGATTCATAAACTAAGACAAACTAATCACCAAACAGAACTCTGCTGTCTCTTTGCGGCAGCACAAACACTCTCTCTTACTCTTGAACTCAGGAACTCTCCAACTCTGGAACTCTGGAACTCTCTTACTGGGGAACCCTCGGAAAACTCTGGCACTCTCGAACTCAGGAACCCTCTCCCGGGTCCCTTGGGGCGGGGCCAAGCGGGCCGCGAAATTAACTGGACTGATCCAATTCTCTTGGCGGGGGAGGGCTAGAACAAACCAATGTAAAGCATACGACAATGGCATCTGGAACCTGGTGGCTGAAAAGAGAGTTAACATACAAAGCCAAACAAATTGTTGAGCAATCATGGACCCAAAGGTTGGAATAGTGGAGAGGAAGTGTTGGGGGGGTACTCACTGCAAACTCTAGTGTGCTTCTGCTTTCAGGTATATATTTTGCACTAGTTTATGGATACATGTGAACATATGCTCTCTCTTACAGAACCTGGTGTATATCTAGGTTTTGGGACTTTGTTAGAAAGTGATCCACCCAGGATGGAATTAGAGAATACTATGAAAGGAAAGGTCTCACCCGAGTAATGAAGCTGAAGGGTTGTCATTTCACACCCGAAGTCTCTGGACACATTCTGAGCTGAAGCATGTTGAGGTGGCAATCGTTGCGTTGTGATCAGCAGATGCAATATTATTTGATATGGATTGGGAGAGACATGCGGGAAAGTGGGCCCTATCCTAAGGTTCCAGGACTGGGGGAAATATAGGCTCTATAGTGGAGATGTGAGGTTCCTGCTGTCTTAGGGTTCAAAAAGACAATGGATGGTTATCATCACATTATTTGTTAATTGGGTTAACTTTGAAAAGTCATTTTGTTAGGGTTTGCTGTATAGTACCAAGTATCTTATATAGCTGTGCCACTGGTTGCTTCTGATCTACTTGGTCTAGGCTTTTGAGAGAGATGCCATCAGGATGCCGGTCAGGCTTCCCTGGACTGAAGACCCCACCAATATGTCCTGGAGCTCCGCTTCCCCAGAGACCCACCCTACTAGGGAAAGAGAGAGGCAGACTGGGAGTATGGACAGAGCAGTCAATGCCCATGTTCAGTGGGGAAGCAATTACAGAAGCCAGACCTTCTACCTTCTGCAACTGACAATGACCCTAGGTCCATGCTCCCAGAGGAATAGAGAATGGGAAAGCTATCAGGGGAGGGGATGGGATATGGAGATTGGGTGGTGGGAATTGTGTGGAGTTGTACCCCTCCTACCTTATGGTTTTGTTAATTTATCCTTTCTTAAATAAAAAATAAATTAAAAAATTATTTATTATTGGTTAGAGACAGAGAACTTGAGAGGACAGTGGGAGAGAAAAAGAAACATATAGAGATACTTGTAGCTCTACTTCACCACTTGTGAAGCTTTCCCCTTGCAGGTGGAGATCAGGGATTTGAATTTGGGTCTGGATATGTAATGTGTGCATTTAACTAGGTAAAATTTCATTTTAATTATAGAGAAGAGTTCTAATTTAGACAATATAGAAAACACAAAAAAATTTAAGATTTATTTTCCCTTTTGTTGCCTTTGTTTTTGTTACTGTAGTTATTATTATTGTTGTTATTCATGCTGTCTTTGTTAAAGAAGACAGAGAGAAATGGAGAGAGGAGGGGAAGACATGGGCAGGGAGAGAAAGGTAGACACCTGCAGACCTGCTTCACCACCTGTGAAGTGACTTCCCTGCAGGTGGGAAGCAGGGGCTCGGACCAGGATACTTATACTGGTCCTTCGCTTCATGACCTCCCCCCCCCAAATAATAATTTTTAAGTACAGTTGGTACATGTGTAAAGTTTCTCAGTTCTCTGCATAACACTCTACCCTACCACCCAGGTCCTTCTCCAACATTATGTTCCAGGACTTGAACACCCCTCCTCTCAGGGTCCTTTACTTTGTTGTACTACACCCAATCTGGTCCAAGGTCTGCTTTGTATTTTCCCTTCTGTTCTATTTCTCAACATCTGCCTATGAGTGCGATCATCCAATATTCACCTTTCTCTTTCTGGTTTATCTAACTTAACATGACTCCGTTAAGCTCCACCCAAAATGAGGTGAAGAAGGTGAATTAACTATTTTTTTCTTTATTATGGGGATTAATGGCTTCTAGTAGACAGTAAAATACAGTACTTTATACATGTGTAACATTTCCCAGTTTTCCATTTAACAATCTAACCCCTTGTTGGTCCTCCTCTACCATGATGTTCCAGGACCTAACTCGACCCCCACCCCCAACCTCAGTCTTTTACTTTGGTGCAATACACCAACTCTAGTCGAGGATCTACTTTGTGTTTTCCTTTATGTTCTTAATTTTAAACTTCTATGTGTAGGACCATCCCATATTCATCCTTCTCTCTCTGACTTATCTCACATAACATAATTCCTTCAAGCTCCATCCAGGATGAGGTGAAGAAGGTGAATTCACCATTTTTAATAGCTGAGTAATATTCCATTGTGTATATAGACCACAACTTACTCAGTCACTCATCTATTGTTGGACAGCTGAGTTGCTTCCAGGTTTTGGTCATTACAAATTGTGCTGCTATGAACATAGGTATACACAGATATTTTTAGATGGGTATGTTTGATTTCTTAAGATATAATCTGAGGAGAGGAATTTCAGAGTCCTAGGGTAGTTCCATATTTAGCCTTCTGAGAGTTCTTAGACTGCTCTTCATAGGGTTAGACCAATGCAAATTCCCACCAGCAGTTCAGGAGGGTTCCTTTGTCCCCACAATTTCTCTAGCATTTGTTGTTACTATCCTTTCAGATATATGACATTCTCACAGGAGTGAAATGGTATCTCATTATTGTCTTTATTTGCATTTCTCTGACAATCAGTGACCTGGAGCATTTTTGTCTTATGTCTGTTGGACTTTTTAAAAATCCACCACCCAAACAGGGACTCTTTACAAAATGGAAGATCTTTTCATGTCATACATCAGGCAAATGGATAATAACAAAAATATATAAAAAACACACAACATTTAGCAACAAGAAAACAAACAATGCCATCTAAAAATGGGGAGAAGATATGAACAGAAAATAGAAATTTTAAAATATCACATAGCCAATGGACTGGAGTAAACCCAATGTGTAATGTATTACAATGTTGTTCATATGTCTATCAAGGCTTAGTTTATACTGAATATGATATAAATCTTTTTGGTAAAGAGTCCAAGACAATGACCAGGCTTATACAGAGTCAAGTTAGTTACAGAGTACTGTGTAGATCCTATATGTTGTTCTCTGGTTCATTTGATCTCAAATCATTCTAAAATTTCATCTCTTCACTCAGCATCCTTAATTTGTGAGGTACATGAGAAAAATTATGGCAGCTCTAAATAGTAATAAGCCTTAATCATAATAGTAATAAGCCTTAATCATAAGCAGCATGACTTTCTCAAGAATATTATAAATGGGAGTCGAGCAGTAGCGCAGCGGGTTAAACACAGGTGGCGCCAAGCGCAAGGACCAGCATAAGGATCCCGGTTCGAGGCCCTGGCTCCCCACCTACAGGGGAATCGCTTCACAAGCGGTAAAGCAGGTCTGTAGGTGTCTATCTTTTTCTCCCTCCATCTGTCTTCCCCTCCTCTCTCCATTTGTCTCTGTCCAATCCAACAATGATAACAATAATAACTACAACAATAAAACAACTAGGGCAACAAAAGGGAATAAATAAATAAATATTTAATAAAAATAATATTATAACAAAATGATTTTAATAACTCGAATCACAGAAGATCTAAGTATAGATTACAATAACATTATCAGTAGTCCCTTAAGGAAAAATCTATAGAAATCTCATTATATATATATATATATGAGATTTAAATATATGCTACTGATTATTAAGGGATCTGTGACTTGAAATACTCTGGTCATTTGAGGACAAAGATACATCTTTGCTGTCTATATAATTCCCCATTTTCTTCTGCTGCAAGTGTAAGACCCAAGGGAGTAGAAATTGGTTAACTGCTCTTTTCTCTGTGCATTACCCAGCTGAATGCCTTATTCAAAGTGCCAACATTTAGTCAATTTCTGGCAATAGCAATGAGAGACACTGTTTTTTATATGTCCTATCAGCCCTCTTCAAAATGTGATGCTCAACTGGGAAATGTTATGTATGTAAAAACTATTGTAAAATATTCATTCCCCAATAAATAAATAAATAAATAAATAAATAAAAAGTGATGCTTACTTTCAGAGTATACATATTGACTCTTCTTGTGACTTTGCACATCACTTGTCCTTCCTTCAGGCCTTCTACAACTATCATGTCCTGGAATTACTTCATATGCTGGTGACAGGCGGGATAAGTTCTCAGATGCAACAACATTTAGATAAGGAGAAGGGCAACGAACTGACTGACAGTGGACATACACTTTTGTCTGGAAGAATGCGGTGTAAACTGGGACTTCTGTCCTTAAAAGGAACCATTTTATCAGATGTTCCAGTGAGTATCCGTGTATCATATTTTTTTAAAAAATCAATTTCCTTTCCTCTTTCAGTTTCTGAAAATGATTCATGTTATTTGAATTCCTGGAATTTATTTAGCACAACCATAACAATAGTAAAGATAAACTAACAAGTCTTATATTCATAGAGTAACTTAGGATGCAGTTTTACATTATATTAATTTTTATAACTATTCTAGGAAATAGGTAAAAAAAAATTAGTTGTGAATTCATCTTCCAAGAAGAAAAGTCCAAGTCTGTGTATTAGTGAGTATAGTAATTGTATACATACTATCTTAAATAAGAGTTAGTTCACCCAGTAAGGTGCACACTTTCCCATGCACTAGGAGCCAAGATTGAGCTTCCAGTCACCACATGAAAGCACCTTCATAGGGGAAACTTCACAAGAGGTGGAGTAATGCTATGGCATCTCGCCTTCTCCTCTTGCTTCTCTCATCCTTTGTGTGTCCTTCCTTCAATATTAAAACAAAATAATAATAATAATAATAATAATAATAATAATAATAATAATAATAAATCAAGAGTCGATCAGGAGCAGAGGATTCATGCAGGTATGGAGCCTCAGTAATAAACTTGGTGGCAAAATAATAACTACTACTAATAAGAAACATTTTTAAAATTTAGTAAGCATTTCCCTTAGTCTTACCTGCTTTTTTCCCACTTAATCCATCTGCGAATTTGCATCGGAGACATTATTATTGATTTTACTGAACAGTCAGTCTATAAGCCAATGCATAGAGAAACAAACGCTTACCTAAGACCACACTGTCTACTAGTGGCAAAACTGGGTGTCTAATCAATGCCTGTATACCTAAACTACTGAATAAATGAGACAGAAAGATACTGTGTTTGAGTCTCAGTGTTTGATTGGAGCTAATCAGTGGGAAATGCTTTTGATTAGATCTTTGAGCCTGTGTATTGTAGATTGTAATAGCCATTCTGGCAAATTCTAAGGGCATATCTGAACATTTGGTATCAGTGTAGAAAGAGTCCAGTTTAGGAACAAGTAGTTTATTCATGCATAAAGTCCTTTGGCTAAGTTTTCATTGACATTGTAATAGGCTTCCCAAGGTTACTGCCAGGGGTGAGCCTTTACAAGAAACTTTTTTTGTAATCTCCTTTACAAAGAGGACACTCTTCCCAGCCTCTGTGCCTTGTGTTTCCAGGCAGATGCTGCCAGAAAGAGCAAGCTTCAGGCTTTGTATTACTGAATTCCAGATGCAAACAACATTCTAGAACATTCCCAGGATGATTCTGATCCCTAGAGCATCCTGGACTGGGGTTTCTGAGTGAAATATGACAAAGTTATTTTCCTCAAATAGATTCTCAAATTAAAGCGTAAAGATATTGTCATATAAAAAGGCATAGAAGATGTTGCGATATTCCCAAAGAACCAATATATTGTTTAATCTCTAATTGAGTCATTTCAAAGGTTTCTCACATCAGTCTGATTTTAAGTGAATTTAAACTCAGAATAACTGTCACTGACATTTTTAGATTGGTTTCAGAGATCACACTAGATTGGCCTATACTCCACTTTTCCCTTTTTCCTGTTATATCATTCCTTCCCTTTATTCTTATTGTTATTTTTATTTTATCTTTTTGTTCTCTGCCACCAGATAAAATCTCTAGGGCTCACTGCTGGCACTACCAATCTATCACTTTAAGCAGCCATCCCCCCTTTTCTTTCTAATTTTTATTAGATAAGACACAGAGAAAATGAGGTAGGAGGGGGAGATAGAGAGGAAAAGAAAAATAGACACTTGCAAACCTTTACTGCTTGTGAAGCATCCCCCTGCAGGTGGGAGGTAGAGGGCTCAAACCCAGGTCCTTGCACTTAGTATTATGTGTGTTTAACCCAGTGTGCCACCATTGGCATCTCCCTTTCCCTTTGTTCTTCACCCTAAGGAACCACAAAACTGGACAGATTATTCTCTGTTAATGTCACTGAACAAATCCATGCATATTGTTTTTGAATCCACTGTCTACTTGTTATACCAACTTGATTCTAGCTTGAGAACAAAGTCGAGAGACCCACTTGGGGTTGTAATTTGTCATAGAATGGTATAATGAGATCACTCCAGGGACTGGGCAGTGATGATGCGTACACATTACCATATCCAAGGATCTGGGTTCTAGCTCTAGCTCCTCACCTGCAGTGGGGACACTTGTTGAGAGACAAAGCAGGTATGCAAGTGTCTGTCTGTCTCTCTTACTTTCTATCTCCCCAGCCTCTCTCAATTTTTCTCTGTCCTATCAAATGTAAATAAAAAAGGGGAAGAAATGGCCAATAGGAGTGGTGGATTTGTAGTATCAGCACCAAACCCTAGGGATAACTCTGGTGGAAAGAAAGAAAAAGAAAATCATCCTGGAGTCACTTATCATCGAATACATTATATAACTTGAAAACTGACCTTTTGGTCATTGGTCATTATTAATTCTTAATAGTTGCCAAGATAGTTATGGAAACAAAATATGAGCATAACTATATGCTACATCATACCTAGCAAATATTCTCTTTTTTTCTTTTAAAAATCATTTATTTATATTAAAGGAAGAAGAAGAAGAGAAAGAGAGAGAGAGAGAGAGGAAGAGAGAGAGAGAGAGAGTGAAAGAAAAAGAGGGAACCAAACATTACTCTGGTGCTGCTGGAGATTAAACTTGGGACCTTACACTTGAAAGTTCAAAACTTTATCCACTGTGCCACCTCCCAGACTATGACTAGATGTTCTCTAAAGACAAGAGTGACAATCAACTACTCTTTCAAGGATGTACTGAATATTTTAATTAAAAAAAGCAAAATTATTGGAATTAGGCACTAAACAATAACCCTAGTTTTCAAGCTAAATGATGCTACCACAAACATATTAAGAAATAATGTTTAGACCTTCCAAACTTCTACTGCAAGGAAATACAGATGGCATTCCAGTAAGTGCTGTTATTCAGTGAGTTAAGTAATAGTACTTTGTGCTTTTCTTTTCTCTGTGCAGGTGAAAGATACCTTTGGACAGTTGTTCTGTGGCTCCTTAGATATGTTTGGATGCCTGTGCCTTGGCCTATACCGAATGATCGATGAAGAGAAGCAAAACCCAGAGCACAAAAGGGGAGTATGTTACTTTGGCAAATGCTAGCCAGCCATCCCAGCCCAAGAGCCTAAGCTACTGTTGTTTTTGTTTTGTTTTTATTTTTTATTAGTAATTTAATAATGATTGGAAAGATTGTGGGATAAGAGAGGTAAAATTCCACACAATTCCTACCACCAACAGAGTTCCATATCCCATATCATGAGTGGTGAAACAGGTCTGCAGGTGTCTATCTTTCTCTCTCTCTCCCATCCCCTCTCAGTTTCTTTCTGTCCTGTCAAATAAAAATAGAAACGAAGGAAGGAAGTAAAGAAGAAAGGAAGAAAGAAAGAGAGAAATAGAGAAAGAAAGAAGGAAAGAAAGAAAGAAAGAAAGAAAGAAAGAAAGAAAGAAAGAAAGAAAGGTGAAAATGGCCACTGGGAGTGGTGGATTCGTAGTATTGGCACCTAACCCCAGCAATAACCCTGTAGCAAAAAACAAAAAAGAAAAGAAAAGAAAGAAAAAGAAAAGATTGACTCTAGTAAATCTTATTTAAAATGTGATAAAGGGTATAAGAAACTCTTTAGGGAAGATACAATGAAGGGTCAATAAGGCTGTTTGTTAGGGGCTAGGCAGTGGCATACTGGGTTAAACTCATATAGCAGGATTGGTGTTTGTGGGCAGAGTGAATAAATGCAGGATAAATTCAAGTAATGTAATTCTATATCAACAATCTCACATGATCATTGATGTCTTAATTACTTCAACTCATGTTTGTGGAGGATTTTTGATGTTTCTGATACTATGCTGAGGTACCAGGCACTTCCCTCAGAGTTTTTCCATATTCATTAATTCCTTAAAATAAATTAATAGTAAAAAAGGAGGGGGTGGAAAAATAGCTCATTTGGATAATGGCATATTTTTTTAATGTGCCAGACCCAGAGGGTTCAGCTTGACACCACTGCATTGAAGGAAGCTTCAGTGAAATGGTCTCTTCCATTATCTCTTGGATTCTCTGTATCTATCTAAAAGTGAATTAATGAATTAACAATAATAATAAACTTGTGGATAGTCACTACTTGCTTACCAAAATTTCAATAGCACTTTGGTTTTATTTTGTTTTTCTTTTCTTCACTGGCCACTTTCCATTCTGTGTGAAAGCTGGAGGTATAAGGAGTAGGGTAATAAGTCTTAGAATGAAATACCTAGGAACTTCATCTAAACTTTGGTTTTGAAAAGCTTGACTAAGTGCTCAACATCATGCAAACTCAATTAATTAGTGCAATAGAGAATAAAGAGAGAAAAACCTGGAGCTGATAGGCAGCTCACCAAGTAGATCTCACATAGTACTCTGTGTGATGATCCAGATTCAAGTCCTTGATTTGCACCTGCATGGGGATGGAGGGTAGAAGTAAGGTACACAATAAGTGAAAAACTAATGCAGGTATTTCTTTTTCCTTCTGTTTCATGGAGGGAAAATGTCCACTGGGAATGAGAAAAACAAAAACAAAATGGCTGGAATTAGAAAGGCAATTATAGTAGGTTTGAGCCAGATTGCTAATGCCAGTGAAGGAGACTGCTGATTTGGTTTCTCTATCTGAAAGAGTTAAATAAAAAAAGAACAATAACAAAGGAAGAGCCAGTATTGTAATTCTGTCCAAACAGCAATTCTATTCCTCTGTGATCAAAATTCTGATCAAAGTAAGGCCAGATAAGACAAATTCTATGCCTAAAGTCAGAAATGTTTAATTTCAAACTCAGGAATTAATGTTAGTCCACAATTCCTAATCTTAGACCTTCACAATTTAGTATTAATCAGAAATCAAGTGAAGCAAAATAAAACTCCAGCACAATAACTTTCAAATTTTTGGCCACTTGCTCATAGCCATAAGAACTTGAAATTCATTATTTGTTTTGTTTTTCTTTCTTTCTTTTTTTTTTTTTTACAGGTTTGTGATTACTCGTCCACCCAATGATTTTGTCCTGATCGCCACGGATCTTGTCTTTTGTGCCATCCCTGCTGACATTGCTTACTATAAAAAGACCAGTTATATAGATGAACATCCACATGAAAATATTCATATACCACCAAAGGCAACAGAGACAGTTATAGACTTACGTTCTCCCACAGCTGAGTCAACAACAGAAACTGAGGACTTTAAAACAGAAATACATGAGACTTCAACAGAAACGATAGGTCCATTAATCCATTCTCGAAGTTTAAAATCTATGTCCCCAAGTGAAGATAGACCATTATTGTTGATTCAGAGTAGCAGCCTATCATCCCAAACATACATAAGTGAAACTGAAACAGAAAACTGAGAGAAAAACAAGAATGAAACTACACTTCACCAGTTCTAAGCCAAAATATATTTGTTGATGTTGTCACAAGTTCCTTGCTACACAAAGGAAGCTTGATACCTAAAAAGAATTTCCAAAGCTGGTGACTTTGAAGCAGGAAAATAAAAATGGAAGCATGCCATTTTTGTGCCCATTGCATAATGGTTGATTAGTAAGCCCAGACTATTTGAGAAGAAAAACACTTGATCTAATGCTTGCCTAATACTGGATCAGCTGTGACAAATAAAGATATGCATATATATATACACATATATGTTAAATGCCTCTGTAATGAGAGTTGATTTATCTGTTATCCTGTGATCTAAAAAATATGTTAGTTTGACTTATGTTTAAAAAAATCTTTTTAGGGGATGAGTGGAATAGCTTACTTGTTATAATGCACTGCTTTGGCATTCAGGCAGCCCAGGTCCAAGCCCTGCCTTCATCACAATGAAGGGTGCTTTAGTGCTGTGGTCTCCTGTTGTTTTCGACGGGTTAGGTTGTTTTCGCAGGGCTGGCTTCACGGGCAGGTAACAGACGACCAGGGATTCATGGTTGAGCTGTAGGCAGTATCTCTTTATTCATGCAGGACACAGCACGATCTAAGACGAGCTAAGCTGAACTCAAGGTACAGTACAGTACTCTAAAACTCACAATGCTGTCTTTATATATACTTCCCAAGTAGGGTGGAGAGAAAAGTGACTGGTGAAAATCAGAGTGTGACAAAGAGGGGATCAGGGTGTGACAAGGAGGGGGGGTGGAGCAAAAACATATCATGAAACAGTGGGGATTGGACCAATGCCCTGGAGGGAGGTGCTTGTTAACAGCGGTTATGTAAATAGAATGAAGTGGTTATGTAAATAGAATAGTGTTAAGCAGGGGGGATTTAAACCAAATGAAACAGAAGGGGTCTCATGCATACCAACAATTCCCCCTTTCTTTTTAACTAATGGCCATTGCGGGGTGAACAGAAACGTATATCGTACAGGCATTTTCAAAAGAACTGGCATATGACATGGAAAACAAAATAGGTGAGCAGCAATAATCAGTGTGATGTCAAGGGGAACGTTTCTTGCCTCAAAGGGAAAGGCCTAGCAGGCGAAATGGCATTTCTTGCCTCTGGGAATGCTTCATGCCTCTGGGGCATCTCTTGCCTCAAAGGGCGTTTCCTGCCTCTGTGGGCATCTCTTGCCTCTTGGGGCGCTTCATGCCTCTGTGGGCATAACCTAATAAGGAGGGGGAGTTTTCTGCCTCTGGGACAGAGCCTGCAGGCGAGGGGACATGGTCTATAAAGTCTCAAGGCAATTGGCTGAAGTTAGTCTTTGAGAAACACAGCAGCATGTACCAGTAAGTCCGATGGAGGTGTCAGTCCAAAGTAGCTGACCACAAAAGAAAATGTCAGAGGATGAAACGCTGCACGTCTGTCTTGATGGGGAATGTCGACCACCAGAATTCTGCTTTTCTGTAGAGTGATCTTTGGAGTCTGTGAATCTGTTTCTTCAGGTCGTGCCAGGTCTCATCATTGGTTTCCGGGGACGATGTCAGAGAACAGGGGTCCAAATGGATTTCCGGGAATTCCATTTGAGTAGATGCTTTTTCATGTGAAGACTTTGACAGCTGAAATTCACTTACTTGTCAAACAAAACTTGTAGCAGATTAGAAGTTTACTATAATTGATAACTCCATTATCATTGGAAGTCCTTTCTAGTATGATTTTAAGGTTGTTTAAACAGTTTAAACTCAATAAAATGTGGAAAGGTAAACAGAAGAACCACGGTTAAAAGCCTCAGGCATGAGAATAATTAACATAATCATTGCACTATCTGCCCCACCCATAACTCATACAGTTTTCAGGATTAAATGTTTCAGATTCATGTCAAGACGTAAAAGAGAAATCAAAGGAGGGAAAAAACAATTTTTTGCATTGTTTCTGGATGTCTCTAGAAATCATGGCTGCGTCCAGCATTTTTTTTTTTAAGTCAATGTCAAACAAAAATTCAGTCATTCAAATCATTTTCTTATGAAACGCAACTTGAACCAGATTATCAAGATCTCACCATGTAGGATTAAGAATCCCCGGAGGGCGACCTAGTCCAAAAAGGTCCTCGAAATTCCATTTAGGGTGTTTCTGACTGTTCCTGCTGGATTGCTTCAGGCACCCATTTTTAAAAGTGTCTTCCCATCGAAGAAAGTATCCAATCAGGAGAGTAGAACTAACCACATGTCTCCATACTTGGGAACTGCCAGGGTACTCGAGAATGTTCTTCAAATTAGAGTAGTCCTTCTCCATGGGAAACATTCGAGAAGAAGTCCAGAAAGTTCCAGGGGAAATCGCCATGCATATCCCAAGGTCTACGATCACGATCATAAAGAACCAAACTGTGGCCCGGAGCAAAATGTAGTCCTTTTCCTCAGGAAACATGGGAGAGGGAATCCAGAAAGTCCAAGGAGAAATCTCCGTGCATCTCCCAAGCTCTATGATCCCGGTCATAAGAAACCAAAGTTCCCGGTGAGGGAACCGAAGTGTGGCCCAGAGTAAAATGTTCCAGAGACAGAGAAACTGTCTCATAATGAAACAGTAGAGGCTTTGGCAAACCTCTTCATAAGTAGAAAGGCAACCCATGGTGGACGGGTAGCCAAGTTTACTTATCTGGACGATGGGTGGGTAGGGTCCCACGTTGATGCCGGTCCATGTTTCAGGGCTTATTTCAGTCCCTGTTCAGGCGCCATATGTTGTTTTCGACGGGTTAGGTTGTTTTCGCAGGGCTGGCTTCACGGGCAGGTAACAGACGACCAGGGATTCATGGTTGAGCTGTAGGCAGTATCTCTTTATTCATGCAGGACACAGCACGATCTAAGACGAGCTAAGCTGAACTCAAGGTACAGTACAGTACTCTAAAACTCACAATGCTGTCTTTATATATACTTCCCAAGTAGGGTGGAGAGAAAAGTGACTGGTGAAAATCAGAGTGTGACAAAGAGGGGATCAGGGTGTGACAAGGAGGGGGGGTGGAGCAAAAACATATCATGAAACAGTGGGGATTGGACCAATGCCCTGGAGGGAGGTGCTTGTTAACAGCGGTTATGTAAATAGAATGAAGTGGTTATGTAAATAGAATAGTGTTAAGCAGGGGGGATTTAAACCAAATGAAACCGAAGGGGTCTCATGCATACCAACAGTCTCCCTCATTCTCTATCTCTATTAAAAAACAGACAAACAAGCAGTCATTTAGGGGGTCAGTGAAAGAGCTCACATAGATTGTACACTACTTTCTCATGTGCATAACCAAGGTATGACCTTGGCCCTTACTACATTGAAGGAAGTTTGGTGTTGTGATATCTTTCTCTCTCTATCTAAAATTACATCCTTTAGTATTTTGTGTGCTTCCTTAGATAGAGAATATAAATGATCAGGATAGAAAGGAGAACTTGGATATGGGAGATAAGAAACAATTCCAAAATTAGGAATGCTACATGGTTAGTGGAAAATAGACAAATTAATTCAGTGAGGCATCTTTTCCTCTTTTAAATTAGGCCTTTTCTCTCTGCATCTCTATAGAAGGTGAGACTATCAGGTAGGGCAGTGCTGGTTTGAATTGGAAACCAATATAATCAAAATAGAGAACTGAAATAGGTGTGTGGATAAAGAATAATTATAAGGAGAACAAGGTTGACTTGATGTAGTTGCTTTCTCCAAGTAAAACAGGATCTGCCATATTCTTCAATTTTAAATATATAATCACATAAATGGTACAAAATGTTTCCTCCAATATTCACTTAAGGAGCCAATGTGAACTGTGCATCCCTGTAGATCTGAACTCACATTCTGTGGTCATGAGTAGGAACGTTCCAAGCTGAGCCAATTTCAGGTCCCATCTTCCTCAGGTAGAGTATGTTGTCCAGTCTCCCTTCAGAGGATGGAACATTCTCTACCATTGTTGATTCATACTGAAGGCAAGGTCCTATGGGGCCCACAGAGGAGTCTATTGTGTTGTTCCTGATAGAGATGGCCGGTAACAATGGAGAGAGGGACCTATTCAAGGTCTAGGCCCTTCATGTCTGTTTGGGAATCTCAGGAATCCCTGACTAGGGCCACAGATGATGGGGTGGCCTGATAGTGACTAAAGAGTCATCGGTAAAGTATGCCAGTCTCTTGCCCTTATTCAGCTTTTGCAGTCCTTACTTTGACAAGGTTACCTTTGGAGTGACTGAGGGGAGTGTAATAGGAAGTAGGTGAGGAGGGTCTCTAAGTCTAAGTAGACACTATTTCATTATGATCTTTATGGTGTCTTTTTAGGAATTTCTACTTGCTTGATGCATATACTGAATCACTGCTGACTGTTGTGCACTTTTGATTTCAGGTATATATTTTGTCCGAATAATATGGATACATGTGAACATATGTCCTATCTCATGGGACCTGGTCTGTATCTAGGTTTTGGGACTTTGTTAGGAATTGAAACACCCAAAATGGAATTATAGAATCTTATGAGAAGGAAAGGTCGCCTTTGAGTAATGAGGATGAAGGGTTGACATCCACTGTTGACATCTCTGGACACAGTCTGAAGTGAAGTATGCTGAGGTTGTACTTGTCGCCTTGATTAGGTTGGTATCAGCAGATGCAGTGTCAGCTGGTATGAATTGAGAGAAGCATGCAGGAAAGTGAGCCCTACCCTAAAGGTTCTAGGACTGGGGGAAATATGATAGTGAGCTGTAACCACTAAAACGCGACAGGCAAAGCAGAAGCAGGAAGGGCAGACAACAGTAAGAAAGTTCTGTCCTTGGAGTCTGTGAATCAGGTTCTTTAGATTATGACATCTAGGGTTTCGGGGGTGTGCCACTGTAGTGCCATCTAGTGGGTGATGTCAGAGTGTGCAGGGGTCCGGATGGTTTTCCCTGGGATTCCTGTGAAAGAAACACAATCTGCTTCTCGTGGTTAGCAGGGCATCTGATTTGAATTTTTATAAAAGAAGAGGTTTGGTGCCTTACCCAACTGAGTATTGGGGGATGTATCTTCCCTATTTATTATTATTATATTAATATTATATTATATTATATTATATTATATTATATTATATTTTTACTTAATTGAGCCTAGGCGTTTGGCGGGACTTTTCAACAGCCATTTGTCTTTGGGGGTAGTAAGAGATGTCTGTGGCATGAGTGATGTTATAAAGGGAATTATATTTAAATTGTTGGCTGACAAAGGCAGGCCTATAGTGGCAAGACAAGATATATAAGTTAAGTGTAGAAGAATATGTGAATGTTATTAATTCACATAAGTTGTATATGGAGGAACTTTTTATAGTTTAATACCTTACCATATGAACAGATGATTCTTCATGTGAAGGCTTGATAGCTGTAATCACTTATTAGTGAAAAAAATAAAACTTGTAACATGTTAGAGGTTTACTATAATTGATAGCTCGATGATTATAATTGGTTTAAGTATCTCTATGATTTTGTTTAAAGGTCATCTAATGTGACCTCTTGTAGCAGACTCTATAGCAGGATATTTAGACCAATTTTAGTTAAAATATATATATTGATTTTTTTTTAACCATTTTACTTTGGACTATAAACAGACTTAGGTTACTTAGAGAGTTAACACATGTTAGTGACAATGGTTTTAACATGTACAGTGTCAGATTGATGCCAGATCTGAGGGTCCAGGGTTCATGTTCCGGTTCAGGCGCTAGTTGTCGCTTGCTGCAGTGGTGGCAGTGGGATGCAGAAAAAGGAGGTTTGGAGCAGAAAGGGAACACAATCCTTTATTCGCGTGGGGACCGAGGTGAAAACTGGGCAAGAGAGCGAGGGGCAGAAGAAGAAGGGATTTTATGGGAATAGCTCATGTGAGAATGAGAAGGGGGAGGAATAACCATAACACTCCAGGGTAGGATAATAACTTTTGCGGTAACAGGAAGGGGGAAGAGTAACCAAAGCACTCCAAATATCTCAGGGAATTGACAATGCCCTGAGGACACAACATGGCGGAACAGGCCCTCTGAGAATGTCCCAACTCTTGCGGGAACTAGCAATAACCTGAGGGGACAACATGGCAGATGTGACTGCATCTGCACAATTTCCCAGCATACAGCTTTGTTTTAAAGAGTAAAGCCACTGGTTGCTTCTGTTCTCCCTGGTCTAAAATTTTAGGAGAGTTAACATTAAAAAAAAACTCAGCCTATGGTCTGTGCATTAAAAACTTTGAGACAATCAGTTTTTTCCCCTCTCATACTAAATAGTGACTTTTTTAAAACTACAAGTTAATAGGAGTGTACATAAACACCATAAGGCCCCCAGATCATATTGGATCAAATCAATGGGATTTAGTCAACAATATTTGTATACACCTTTCCCATATTTGGGGGCTACTCTGCTCCCTGATCCAGCTTTCTGGTCCTTTTTCCCACCATGACATCATCTCCAAAGACAATAATTTGGATCCACCTGCATATCAGTTGTAGGATCCGAAAAAAACCAACAAACTAGTATAGTTATGGGCTCTTTGGAATAAACTAAAATAGGCCTGCTAGTTACAAAACAGAGACCTCCAATGCTTCATCTGAACTATTCAGCCTTTAGGTTCATGGTTAGTCAACAATTAGTTTGGCTTTATATCTTAACTCTTTTTTTAGCCACCAGGTTCCAGATGCTAACATGATATCAACTGAACTTCCCTGGGAAGATGACCCCACCTGTCGTATGCTTTACATTGGTTTGTTCTAGCCCTCCCCCGCCAAGAGAATTGGATCAGTCCTATTAATTTCGCGGGCCTGCTTGGCCCCGCCCCAAGAAACCCCGAGAGAGGGTTCCTGAGTCCGAGAGTTCCTGAGTTCCTGAGTTCGAGAGTGCGAGAGTTTCAGAGGGTTCCCCAGTATGAGAGTTCATGAGTTCGAGAGTAAGGGAGAGGGTTCCTGAGTTCCAGAGAAAAAGAAAGAGTGCTTGCGCCGCCACAAAGAGACAGCAGAGTTCTGTTTGGTGATTAGTTTGTCTTAGTTTATGAATCATTGTTCCTGAATAAAGAAATACAACTTCCCTGCCCAGCCATTGTTTCCGCGTCTGTTCACCACCGCGAAGCTAACCCGCCCGGCTAGAGCCCTCCGAGAATTTTAACAACACCCACCAATGTGTTCTAGAGCCATGCTTCCCCAGAACCCCAGCCCACTAGGGAAAGAGACAGACAGGCTGGGAGTATGGATTGACCAGTCAATGTCCATGTTCATCAGGGAAGCAATTATAGTAGCAAGACCTTCCACCTTCTGCACCCCATAATGACCTTGGGTCCATACTTCCAGAGGTTAAAGCTATCAGGTGAGGGAATGGGATACGGAGTTCTAGTGGTGGGAATTGTGTGGAGTCGCACCACTCTTATCCTATGTTTTTTGTCGGTGTTTACTTTTTATAAATAAAAATTAAGAAAAAAAATTTCCCATGTTCCTAAAAGGGACTTTGCTGCACTGATGGTGAGAATAAAAACTAGTGTATTCTCAGGAGGACTACTCAGAGTACATATCCCATAACTTCTTTAGCCAGTCATGTGTTCATGGGCATTTATGCTGATTCTATTCTTTGGCTATTGTGAATAATGCAGCAATAAACATAGTGATGAAAGTGATATTGCTGGATCATAAAATAATTATACTTTTATTTAAGGACTTTTTACAGTCTTCCAGAGGCTTAAATCAATTTATATTCTTACCAGCATAGTAAAGTCCCTTTTTTCAACGTCACCAAAACCTGTCATTTCCTCTTTTGTTGATGTAGGCTATTCCCTCAGGTGTGAGGTGGAATCTCAGCTTAGTGTTAATTTGCATTTCTCTAATGATAATTGAAGTGGAGAATTGCTTCATGTTTGTGGGAAATGTGTATCTCTTCATAGAAAACTGTCTACTTATCTCTTTGACCCACTTTTAAATTGAGATTTTTTTCTCTTGTTGAGTTGTACCAGTTCTTTATCAATGTTTGACATCAATCATTGCTTGAATATTATGTACAAATATCTTCTCCCATTTACTGGGTTTCTTGGTTACCCTTGGTAGATTGCTTTTGCTGTATACAAGTTTTTTAGTTAGATATAGTCCAATTTATTTACTCTTATCTTCATTTCCCATGTTCATGGGACCATCTCCAAATACATATTTGATGTAAAGGTCATGCATTGTTTTACTAATATATTTTAAATATTAGAGTTCCTGGTTTAATATACAGTTTTTGTATACATATTTATTCAATTTTGGTGTATGGTGTTAAGTGGTTATCTAATTTTAACTATTATTGATTTTTTAGTAATAAAGTTGGGGAGCATACACATCCATTTTTTTCCTCCAGGGTTATTGCTGGGCTCAGTGCCTGCACCATGAATCCACTGCTGCTGGAGGCCATTTTTTCCTTCTTTTTGTTGCCCTTGTTGTAGCCTCGTTGTGGTTATTATTATTGTCATTGTTGATGTTGTTCGTTGTTGGATAGACAGAGAGAAATGTTGAGAGGAGGGGAAGACAGAGAGGGGGAGAGAAAGATAGACACCTGCAAACCTGCTTCACCGCCTGTGAAGCAACTCCCCTGCAGGTGGGGAGCCAGGGGCTCCAACCGGGATCCTTACGCTGCTCCCTGCGCTTTGTGCCACTCACTGCGCCACTGCCCGACCCCCAACATCCATTTTTTTACCCTTTTCCTCACAAGTGCTTTGAGTATTCATGTTTGTGTGTGTGTGTGTGTGTGTGTGTGTATGATTGTGATTCCATAAACATCTTTAGACAAATTGTTGACAAAATTTCCTTTACTCTTGACTTCTCATTTACATAGAGAAATACCAGTGATTTATGTATATTGATTTTATATCCTGTCACTTCACTGAATTTATTAATTTCAGGAGTATTTTTGGTAGACTCTGTGGGATTCTCTAGGTATATTAACATGCCACAAACAAATAGTGATAGTTAGATTTCTTCCTTTCCTATCTATATACACTTGATATTTTTTTCTTTCTGATTGCAGTGTCAAGGACCTGGGAGACTATGTTGAGTAACAGGGGTGATTGTGCACATCCTTTTTTCTAGTTCCCAATTTCAGTAGGAAAGATTTCAGGTTTTCCCCACTGAAAATGATGTTAACAGTAGATCTGTCATGAATGGTCTTTATTTTGTTAACAAATTGTCTTTCTATTTCTATTTTCTGTAGTTTTTTTTTTTTTTGCAATTAGCTTTCTTTGTTTTAATTTTCTTTATTGGGGGATTAATGTTTCACAGTCGACAGTATATAGTTTGTACATAAATAACCTTTTTCACTTTTCCACATAACAATACAACTCCAATAGGTCTTCCTCTGCCATCATGTTCTAAACCTGAATACCTCCACCCCCGCAGTCTTTTACTTTGGTGCTTTCCACATAACACTCTATCCCACCATCTAGGGCTTCCTCCAACATTATTATGTTCCAGGACCTGAACACTCTCCCTACCCTCAACCCCAGAGCCCTTTACTTTGGTACTATATACCAAATTCAGTTCAAGTTCAGCTTTGTGTATACACAGGTATCTTTTATGAGTATGTTTGGTTCTTTGGGATATATATTGAGGAGACAAATTGCGTGGTTATAAGGAAGGTCCAGTTCTAGCCTTCTGAGAGTTCTCCGGACTGTTCTCCACAGGGGTTGAACCAACTGTTATTTCTATCAGCAGTACAGGAGGATTCTTTTGCCCCCACAACTTATCTGGAGGGTGTGTATCATAAATAGATGGTGGATCTTGTCAAATGCTTTTAAGCATCAACAGATAAAACTTTGTAACTTTAAAAAAATTTTATTATCTTTAACTTTAATTTTATTATCTTTGACAGAAATAGCCAGAAATTATGTGACGAGGGGGTGATAAAGAGCAAGAGAGGCAGAGAGACAACTGAAACACTTACTTCACCACTTGCAAAGCAGTCCCCCTACAGGTGAGGACCAGGGACCGCACTGCAATGTATGTGCTCAACCATGTGTGCCTACACATGGCCCTAAAACTATGCAATTTTTATCTTTCTTTTTGTTGATGTGGTTGACACCATTGATTGAGTTCCAAATATTGAATTATGCCTATTTTACAGGAATGAATCCCACTTGATTTTGGTGAATTGTTCTGTTCATATGCTGTTGGATCCCATTTGTTAAGATTCTTGAGGATAGTACTTTTATTATTATTATTTTGGTAGAGTCTTTCCCTGCTTTTGGAATCAGAATGATGATAGTCCCCTAGTTAGGGACTGTTTCCACCCTCTTCATTTTTCTGGGAAAATTTAAGGAGAATTGATGTACTTCTCTCTCTCTCTCTCTCTCTCTCTCTCTCTCTCTGTTTATAAATTACAATTACTTATTTATTGGATGGAGACAGAGAGAAATTGAGAGTGAAGCAAGAATTTCAAATGTTCCTAGAAACAAATGAAATGTAGACACAATCTATCAAAATATTTGGGGCTGAGCTAAAGCATTACTGAGAGGGAAACTCATAACCATAAAAGCACACATTAGAGAACAAGAAAAGGTTAAAAAAAAAAAACCTTACCACACACCTTAAGGACTTAGAAGAAGAGGAACAGATGAACCCTAAAGCAAATTGGAAAGGAAGAAGTCAAGCTCTCACTATTTTCAGATGATATCATAGTATACATAGAAAAACCTAAAGAATCCAGCAGAAAACTACTGGAATTTATTGGGCAATATATCAAGGTGTCAGGCTACAAAATAAATGTACAAAACTCAGAGTAATTTTTTTTATGCAAACACTAAATCTGAAGAAGAGTATATCCAGAAATCACTCCCATTCACAGTTGCAGCAAAATCAATACCTAGGAATAAATCTGACCGAAGAACTGAAAGACTTGTGTACTATGAGTCACTATTCAAAGAAATAGAAAATGATAACAATAAATGGAAAGGCATCCATGCTTATGGATTGGAAGTTTTTTTAAAAAAAATTATTTATGAAAAGGAAACACTGGGAGTTGTGCAGTAGCACAATGGATTAAGCACTCCTGGTGCAAAGCAGAAGGACAGGTGTAAAGATCCTGTTTCTAACCCCTGGCTCCCCATCTGCAGGGGGGGTTGCTTCACAGGTGGTGAAGCAGGTCTCCAGGTGCCTATCTTTCTTTCCCCTCTCTGTCTTCCCTTCCCCTCTCCATTTCTCTCTGTCCTATGCAACAACAACAACATCAATAACTACAATAAGGACAACAAAAGAGAAAATAAATAAATATCTTTAAACAAACAACAAAAAAGGAAAAATTGACAAAATCCATAAGATAAGAGAGGTACAACTCCACACAATTCCCACCACCAGAGCTCTGTATTCCATTCTCTCCCCTGATAGCTTTCCTATTCTTTAACCTCCTGGGAGTATGGACCCAGGGTGGTTATGAGATGTAGAAGGTGGATGGTCTGGCTTCTGTAATTGCTTCCGCTCTGAACATTGGCATTGGCAGGACAATCCTTACTTCTAGCCTGCCTATCTCTTTCCTTAGTGAGGTAGAGTTCTGAAGAAGCATGTCGTTAATGTTCGGGGGCGCCAACAGGCCAGGCTAGCTTCGCGTAGACAGAGACTCGAGGACACACAACTGGGCCTGGAAGCTGTATTTCTTTATTCACGAACAATGATTTATAAACTAAACCAAACTAATCACCACATAGATCTGTCCTGCATCCTTCTCTTCGGGAGGACGCACCAGAACTCTGGAACGTAGCATCGGGGGCGGGGAGAAAGAGAGGCATGAAACTAGCAAGGGCCAAACCAGTTCTTTGGGGGGAGAGCGAGACCAAACCAATGTGAAGCATACAACAGAAGCAGAGCTCCAGGACACATTGGTGAAGTAGTCTGTCTAGGGAAGTCCCCTTGGCATCATGTTAGCATCTGGAACCTGGTGGCTGAAGAAATATATAACATATACAGCCAAAAAATTGTTGACTAATTATGAACCTAAAGTCTGTAAAAGTTCATATAAAGAGCTGTGGTCTCCATTTGGTAGACATGTGGTACTCCTGTTTTAGTTGTTAATATCATCAAAATGATTATTCTCCCCAGAGACATACAAATTTAATGTGATACCCATCAAAGTTCCACCAAGCATCTTTAAGAGAATAGAACAAAAATTACAATCATTTGTCTGGAACCAGAAAACACCTAAAATCTCCAAAAAAAAAACCCAAAAATGTCAGGGAAAAGAAACAGAAATGGAGGCATCACACTCCCAGATCTCAAACTATACTATAAGGCCATCGTAATCAAAACAGCCTGGTACTGGAAAAAAAGTAGGACATAGACCAGTGAAACAGAACTGAAAGCCCAGAACAAAATCCTCACACCTATGGATGTTGGGCAGTACACCAGCTTCCGCCTGCTTAAACGTTGTGGTCTATTTACGTAACCATTGTTACCTAAGAACTGCCCTGCCTGCAGGGCATTGGTTTAATCCCCACTGGTTCGAACTCTTATTTTGCTCCGCCCCCTCTCCTAGTCACGCCCTAATTTCCACCACTCTCTTTTCTCTCCACCCTTTCTACATCACATCCTGTTTCTACCCTACTTGGCGAGTATAAATACAGCAGCTCTTCTGATTAAACACACTTGGAATTGCCCAAGGTCTCTCTCCTGTGATGCTAGCCCAGCACGAGTTCCTTTTCTCTCTCCCATGCAGCAGCCTGGGTTGGCTCTAGTCGAGTTCTCTCTAATCCAGAGAGCACTTGCTTTGGAAGAAGCACCGTCAGGCTATCCTGGCATATGGACATCTAGTCTTTGACAAGGGGGTCCAAAGTGTTAAGTGGAGAAAGTAGTCTGTCTCCAATAAATGGTGCTGGAAAAACTGGGTTGAAACATGCATAAGAATGAAACTGAACTACTTTATCTCACCAGAAACAAAAGTCAACTCCAAATAGATCAAGGACCTGGATCAAATACTTAGAGGAAAACATTGATGAAACACTTTCCCACCTAAACCTCAAGAACATCTTTGATAATACTAACCCAATTGCAAGGAAGATAAAAACAAAAACAAATCAATGGGACTACATCAAATTCAAAAGCCTCTGCACAACCAAATAATCCATCACTCTAACAAAGAGACTTTTCACATAATGGGAGATCTTCACAGGCCATACAACAGGAAAGAGACTAATAATCAAAATATACAAAGAGCTCAGAAAACTTAGAAAGAAAAAAGCAAATGACTCTATCCAAAATTGGGCAGAGGAGATGAAAAGAATATTCACTATAGATGAGATCCAAAAGGTCTACAAACACATGAAAAATTGGTCTAGGTCACTGATTGTTAGAGAAATGCAGATAAAGACAATTTTGAGATACCAGCACACCCCTGTGAAAATAGGAAACATCAATATGGACAGCAGCAACAAATGCTGGAGAGGTTGTGGGGGCAAAAGAACCTTTCTGCACTGCTGGTGGGAATGTAAATTAGTCCAGCCTCTGTGGAGAGCAGTCTGGAGAACTCTCACAAGGCTAGACATGTACCTTCCATATGACCCAGTAATTCCTCTCCTAGGGATATACCCCAAGGATTCCATAACACCCAACAAAAGAGATATGTGTACACCTATGTTCATAGCAGCACAATTCATAATAGCTAAAACCTAGAAGTAGCCCAGGTACTCAACAACAGATGAATTGCTGAGAAAGCTGTGGTATATATACACAATCAAATACCATGCAGCTATTAACAACAATGAACCCACCTACTGTGACCCATCTTGGATGGAGCTAGAAGGAATTATATTAAGTGAGCTAAGTCAGAAAGACAAAGATGAGTATGGGATAATCCCATTCATAAACAGAAGTTTAGAAAGAAGAACAGAAAGGGAAACACAAAGCAGGATCTGGTGGTCTGGGAGGTGGCACAGTGGCTAAGGCACTAGATTCTCAAGCATGAGGTCCTGAGTTCAAGTCCCACCAACACATGTACAAGAGTGATATCTGGTTCTTTAACTCCTCCCATCTTTCTCATTAATTAATAAATAAAATATATTTTTAAAAAGTAGTATCTGACTGAGTTTGGGGTAGGGTATCAAAGTAAAAATATTTGGATGGAAGGTGAGGGTGGATGCTCAGCGTCACTGGAGGGGGTCTAGGGGAAGCAGGTAGGTGGGATGAGACACAGTCTTCTGGTGGTGTGAATGGTGTCTATGTATACTCCTATTAACTTGTTGTTATATAAATCACTAATTAATATGAGAGGGAAAAATTAATTGAATGTCTTATTTTGATAATGCGCAGACCATACGCTGAGTCTTTTAAGTGATAACTCTTCTAAAATCTTAGACCAGGGAGAACAGAAGCAACCAGTGGTGTTACTCTCTAAGACACAGCTTTATACAAATAATGTCAAAGGACATAAATTATGGTGATGATGTCTATGATACAGCAAATCCTGATAATGGGATTTTCAAAGTTAACCCAATATCCAAATACTTTGCTTATAGCAATAACTATCTGTTGCCTTCTTAAACCCTAAGACAGCAGGAACCTCCTACTTCCTCTAGAGAGCCCATATTTCCCCCAGTCCTGGAACCTCTAGGGTAGGGCTCACTTTGGTGCATGCTTCTCTCAAGTCATACCAGCTGACACTGCATCTGCTGATACTAACCTAATAAGGCAACAAGTACAACCTCAGCATACTTCACTTCAGACTGTGTCCAGAGATGTCAACCCTTCATCCTCATTACTCAAAGGAGACCTTTCCTTCTCATAAGATTCTATAATTCCGTTTTGGGTGTTTCAGTTCCTAACAAAGTCCCAAAACCTAGATACAGACCAGGTCCCATGAGATAGGACATATGTTCACCTGTATCCATAAATTGGGACAAAATATATACCTGAAAGCAAAAGTGCACAATAGTCTGCAGTCAGTATACGCATCAAGCAAGTAGAAATTCCTAAAAAGACACCATAAAGATCATAATGAAATAGTGTCTACTTAGACTTAGAGACCCTCCTAACCTACTTCCTATTACACTCTACTCAGTCACTCCAAAGGTAACCTTATAAAAGTAAGGACTGCAAAAGCTGAATAAGGGCAAGAGACTGGCATACTTTAACGATGACTCTTTAGTCACTATCAGGCCACCCCATCATCTGTGGCCCTAGTCAGGGATTCCTGAGATTCCCAAACAGACATGTTGGGCCTAGACCTCGAATAGATCCCTCTCTCCATTGTTACCGGCCATCTCTATCAGGAACAACACAATAGACTCCTCTGTGGGCCCCCATAGGACCTTGCCTTCAGCATGAATCAACAATGGTAGAGAATGTTCCATCTTCTGAAGGGAGGCTGGCCAATATAATCTATCTTCCTCCTGAGGAAGATGGGACCTGAAATTAGGGCAGCTTGGATCACTCCTACTCATAACCACAATATGTGAGCTCAGATCTACAGGGATGCAGAGGCTACATATGCTCCTAAGCTGAATGTGAGCCCCAGATCAGATCAAATCAGATCAAATTTATGGGGTTTACAGTCAACAATATTTATGTACCTTTCTCATGTTTCGGAGCTACTCTTTTCTCTGGTCCACTTTTCTGTTTCATTTTCTATCCATGACATCAGCGACCCAGACAATACCTTGGATCCACCTACATATCAGATGTCATTATCAGAAAAAAAAAATATATAGTTATGGGTCCTTTGTAATATAACTAAAATAGGACTACTAGGTATCTACAAAAGGAAGATCCCCAAATCTCCATCTGCACTATTTAGCCTTTAGGTTCATGATTAATCAACAATTTGTTTGGCTTTATATGTTAACTCTTTTTTTAGTCACCAGATTCCAGATTCTGAGATGATGCCAACCAGACTTTCCTGATCAGACATCCCCACCACTGTGTCCTGGAGCCCTGCTTCCCTAGAACCCCACCCCACTAGGGAAAGAAAGAGATAGACTGGGAACTTTCAATGCCTATGTTCAGCAGGGAAGCAATTACAGAAGCCAGACCTACCATGTTCTGCACCCCATAATGACCCTGGGTCCATACTCCCAGAGTTATAAAGAATAGGAAAGCTATCAGGGGAGGGAATGGAATACAGTCAGGTGTTTGGAATTGTCTGGGTTGGTACCGCTCTTATGCTATGGTTTTTGTCAGTGTTTCCTTTTGTAAATAAAAATTTAAAAAGAAATTAAGAGTGAAAGTAAAAGATAAAGAGGGAAAGAGACAGAGAGATACCTGTAGCACTGATTCACCACTCGTGAAGCTTTCCCCCTGCAGGTGGGGACCTGGTGCTTAAACCGGGTCCTTGCACATTGTAACATGTGTGCTCAACCAGGTGCATCATGTTTGGCCCCAAATGTTCTCTGAAAGTCTAATAAAATAAGTAAATATATTAAATCTGTCTAGAGCTGGGATTTTTTTTCTTGGGAACATTTTTGATTACTGATTTAATTTCTATGTTAGTAGTTGACTTTTTTAGGTTATCTACTTCCTCTTGGGTTAACTATGGCAGGCGGTATCACCCTAAAAATATTTGCACTTTATCAGGGTTGTCCAATTTACTTATATAGTTCATAATATTCAGGAATGATTCAGTTTACCTCTCCTTTTTTTAGTTGTAATTTTATCTCCCTCATTCTTCATGTTTTTTATCATAGCATTCGTTGTCATTTTATGAAAATCTGTTTTATTTATCTTTATGAAGGGTCAACTCTATGCTCAATTAATTTTTAACTTGTCTTTCTGGTTTCTATTTCATTAATTTCTGCTCTTATTTTGACTGTTTTCTCCCTCTTGTCAAATTTTGGGTCTCTTTGCTGTTCCTTTTCTAATTGGTTCAGTTGTGATGCTAGATAACTTACCTTAAATCTTCTTTGTTACTATGGGGTTGTCTTATTATAAACTTCTCTCTCAGATTAGTTATTGCCATATCCCACAGCGTTTGATCATTGGTCTCTTCTTTATCACTGTTCAAAAAGTATATTTTAAGTTTTCTTTTGATTTATTTCTCATTTGTGGAACATAAATAGTGATGATGGTTGTGTCTTCCTGTTAGACTGATCCTCTTACCAATATGTAACTTCCATCTCTGTCTCTTATCACCTTCTTCACGTGAAAGTTCATTTTATCTGGTAGCAGAATAGCTGTTCTTGACCTTTTTTTTTCTGTATTATTTGGTTAGAATACCTTAGAGATATAGAATAGATAAATCTTGCTTTTTAATTCATTCTGTCACTCTGAATCTTTTGATTGGTGCATTTAAGTCATTCATATTAAGGGTAATTATTGATAAATGTGTTTTAATTATGCCCTTCCTGATATCTATTTTGGGGTTGTTTTATATTCTTGTTGATGTTTTTCTGTGTGCTTCTGTTTGTTACTTTATATAGATATTTTCCTTCATTTTTTATTGATTTAATAATGATTGACAAGACTATAGGATAAAAGGGATACAAACAAATAGTTTATTATAGTGGTATTACCTACTGTATATATGTTTCCTATTTGTCTCTTTATTTTGTTTTATAGCTACCATGAGTATTGTATCTTACAATATCTACAACTGTCGTTCTAAGTTGTCCTTGCTTCACCAAACTTTAATTATCACCCTGTCAACTTTGTTTCATTTCCTGTGTGTGTTTCTGCCTGTTGTTATTGTGTTCATAATTCTGTTGTACTACTGATCATCTCACTCAAAGTTGTAATTACCATTGTTATTTTAATGTGAGACTCCTCTCAGTAAATCTTGCACTTATGAATTAGTAGTGACAAAATCCTTCAGTTTCTGAATGTTTGAAATGGTCTTTACTTCTCCCTCACACTTGAAGGATAATTTAGCAGGATGGAATATTTGTGGCTATCACTTATTATCTTTCAGTGCTTTGAATATGTCATTCCACTCTCTTCAATCTATCTTATTCTACTTCCTAGGCCTGATACCTGGGTCTGAACTGCATTCAAATTGTTTATCACATTCTGTATCTCTGTTTGGAATTTTTCTTCTGTGTTGTGTAACCCTTGGGTGAAATGATTTTTGAGTTTTTGAATCTGTGCCTATGTTAATTTTAGTCTCTCTAATTGACTATATAATTAGTTTTCTTTTTAAAATTCTGTTAAATATTTTTAATTTTTTATTATATTTATTTATTAGATAGAGACAGCTATAAGTTGAGAAGGTAGGGAGATAGAGAAGGAGAAACAGAGAGACACTTGCAGCTCTACTTTACCACTCATGAACCCAGGTCCTTGTGTACTGTAATGTGTATTGAATGAGTTGCACCACCATCCAACCTTCATAATGAGTTTTCTTATCTCTATCTGTATCGTTTATTTTCTAGATTTTTTTTCTCTCTGGTTGTGGTTTCAGCCATTGCTGAATTTCTATGATTTCACATTGGTGTGGCTTCTACCACTGAACCAGTAAATGGCAGTGTGATTAATGTGTTGCATTTCTCTATTTATATATCATGGTAGAGGAGAAAATGGAGATTCTATTACATGTCATTGGTTGGTTTAGTTTCTGGAATTTAATACATCTCTGCTATGTTTCTAATATTTAGTAATTAATAGCATGGGAGAATTTCTTTCTCATAAAAGCTCAAATAACCACCAGGATTAATTTCTCTAGCATGGTACTGAGTGAGAAGCCCACATGGTTTAAGTTCTTGGTCAGGTTTTTCTTTTAAATATTGGTGAGTCTTTGTGGGTAGGTCAGTATCTTTATGGCCTTGAGCTAAAAGGTTAAGCACCCATAAATTCTGTTCTTCCTGCCACTGACAATGAGATCTGTTGAATAACCACAAAATTAGTGCCATCTGCCAATAAGCATACCTTAACTCCTGAGGATCTTTCCCTCACACCTTTTTCCCTCCACTGACCACACGTATCTGCATCCACTTGTTGATCAGTTATTCTCTTAGAAATTTCAGTTGTAATTTGGTGAAATTTCAGGTGTTTTTCATTGCCTTAACTAGTTGATGTACAGAGTGAAGTGAGGGAGCTGCTACTGCCTGGCCAAACCTCCAGAAGTTTCTTACATATATTCTTTGTCCACATTTCTCCATAAATTAAACATTTCTAGGTATGTCAAATATTTAACTTGCTCTCTCTAAATCTAAATTTCTAATGTCTAAAAGTAATTTTGTAATGGGGTCAGGCTGTGGCACATCCAGTTAAGTGCAAACATTTTCATGAGCAATTATTCAGGTTCACTTCCAGTCAATACCTGCAGGAGAGGAGCTTCACAAGTGGTCAACAGCTCTTCAGGTCTCTCTCTTCCTCTCTCTCTCTCTCTCTCTCACACACACACACACACACACACGTACACACACATACAAACACACACACACACTTCCCCTCTATGTCCTCCTTCCCTTTTTATTTATCTTATTCTATCAAAATTAAAAGAAAGGAAGAAAAATGGTCACTAGGTGTGGTGGATTCAGCACAGAGCCTTAAGTGTACAAGTATGGTGTGCTACAAATAATCTTTCTCCTCAGTTCATGCCTCAATATTTAATTAGCCAGGTTTCTGGGACCCATTTTCCAAAATACTGGAAAACAATTTTTAATTAAAATTTTGTCTGGAGAATTGAGGTTGAGTAGTGTAACAATTTGGTCAATATGAGTAAAGCAGTGAATTAACAAGTTTTTAAATATCCATATGGCTAATTTATACACTTTTCTCAGAAGTTCCTTGTTTCTAATAAAACTACTATGAGTATAAAAAGTGCCTGAGAACAGGAAGATAACCCTGGTGAGAAAAAGTAAAATAAAAACTATTGAAAAATACTAAGTATGTAGTGAACCCAGTGTGGGGCACTCCATCACAGATAACATCAACTTGGGAATAGGTGCCCTAAAAGAAACTGTCCTTGTGGGTCTAATGTGTGTTTGAGCATGGGCGGTTGACCTACAGGAAGTCTGTCTGTCAGTCTCCCACTGGCATGTCAGCCATTGTGGTCAAGCCAGAGGGGCTGGAGTACACAGGAATTCCAACCAGCCTATCAGTCTCACCACATCACCCTATCCCTCCTCCCTCTGGTGGGCTTCGCCTTCTTTAGGTTTCTATTTCCCCATTCCAGCATCACCATCCATACCTTCTCATTGCCTAGCTCTCTTTTTCCTAAAAGGAGATATTACTCTCATTGGCCAGTTTGGCTACTTCCCCTGCACAGCTACCCTTTTATAAACTTGTAACTGAAACAACAAAATGTTCTGTCCACCATCACAGTGCCCTGAGGTGGTGTGTTGTCCAGTCCACTGCCACAGTACGCTAGAAGACTGCTCAGAGAGCTCACCCCTGCCACTGTTGGCCCGAGATTCCCTGTTCTCCGTTTGTCTCCGGTGGCCAACGGGCCAGATGGTGAAGTGAGAGTTGGGCTGGCCCATTCCCCCAGGAACCCAACATGTCCTCATGGAAGATAAAATAGTTTATGACCTAGGAAGACCTCCACTGCATAAACAGCCTTCTTCCTGTTCTCAGGCACTTTTTATACTCATAGTAGTTTTATTAGAAACAAGGAACTTCTGAGAAAAGTGTATAAATTAGCCATATGGATATTTAAAAACTTGTTAATTCACTGCTTTACTCATATTGACCAAATTGTTACACTACTCAACCTCAATTCTCCAGACAAAATTTTAATTAAAAATTGTTTTCCAGTATTTTGGAAAATGGGTCCCAGAAACCTGGCTAATTAAATATTGAGGCATGAACTGAGGAGAAAGATTATTTGTAGCACACCATACTTGTACACTTAAGGCCTCAGAAGTTCCAGACTTAATCTCCTTGACACTACTATATGCTGACAATGAATACCAGGTTTCTGGACAATATTCTCTCTCTTGCCACCCATCTTATAAAAACGAATATTAAAAATTAAGGGATATGCAATGAGTGAACATATATATTGCAACTCTTATTAAAATTGACAGAGTACCTAGTTTTACATACCAAGCATTTATATAACTCTAATATCAAACCCTTTATCTGCAAATGATAAAATTTTATTACATTAATACACTGTTACTCTAGATGTTCAGTTCTTACTGATCACAATCTATAATAATAGAAGAACCAGTAAGGAAATAAGAGGGTTGGAAAATAACTCACCTTTATAAATAGCTTTTCCATGTGCATGACCCCTATCCCAATGAAAAAAACTTGAAAAAAAACTTTGTTACTTTGGTAACTTTCCTTTTCTTTCTCTGTCTCTCTAATTTAAAAAGTCAGTACAGAGCAATGAAGAACTGAAAATAAAAACATTTTAAAAAGGAAAACGAGAGAACACATAGCTTTCTCAATTCTTCAGCAATGTGTGAGGTCAGTGATTTTCAAGATTTCTTGAGCCTTTAACCTTTTTGAACATTTAATAATAGTTACCCCTCCCCAGAAGAATTAGTGTATTCATGTATTCAAAAACTATCATTGTATATCTGAGATTGAGGTCAGAAGTCACTGCACATCTATCATCTTCCAAAATTCTTAATATACAACCATTAGGAGTATGCTGGTCATCAGAAAGAAACAAACAGGGCAAGGGAGACAGGAAACCCGAGTATATGTTTTGATTCTCTCATTAAAATTTTGTGATCTTGAACATGTTCTTAAATATTTCTCAACTTTTCAAAATCATCTTACTTCTTGTAAAAGAAGTTGAACTAAAAGATTTTTAATGCTACTTCAATTTTTATTCACTTGACACACTTATCTACTACCTACGGTATGTCAGTAATTGTGCGAGATGCTGAGGGTAGAGAAGTTGATCAGAAAACAACTACTTTTCCCATGAAACACACACTTTATTTTGTGGATACAGAAAAAAATAGAATACATAAATGAGGAAGATAATTCCAGACTGTGTCAAATGCTATGCAAGAAGTAAATGTCAACATGATGGAGAATGTAGAGGTCAGGGATCACTGACAGTAAGAAGAATCATTGGAAAAAATGTTTAAGAAAAACGAAATAGGCATTTTTAACAAAAGCAAGACAGACTGTGTTGATAGAATCTAGTACATAAGTAAAGGAAGAGTTACACGAAGTATATTTAGAAAGATAGGCAGGAAAAATACTATAGACCACAAGGAAAGTATTGCTTATTCTAAGCACAATAAGCTATTTGACTATTTTATTTGATTTGTTTAATATTTCTAGAATTTATTTATTTTGTATAGAGATAGAGCAATTGAGAGGGGTGAAGGGACAGAGAGAGAGAGAGAGGCCTCTAGCACTGTTTCGCCACTTGAGAAACTCATCCTCTCCCCACCACAGGTTGGGGTCAGGGGCTTGAATCTGGGTCCTTGTGTAGTGTATTATATGCTCTCAACCAGGTGAGTTACCACCTGGCTCTCCATTTAACTATTTTAAAAAAATGGAAGGATGTGCTATCATTTACACTGTCAAAGATCTTTATAACATCTATAGTTTTAGTGGTATGACTAGTCAAGTTTAAATGGACTTTATTCCTGCCACAGTCTGAAATTCTAGGTAAATTATAATGGAACAAAAAAGTTATATTTACTACACTTATTAAAGGGAAATTTCCTATCAGAAGCAATAGTGAAGTCATAAACAGAAAGAGTGTCTATGAGAGACAAGATTCATATGTAGAACTGCTTTGATAGTGGCTGGAATCACAACACCATGTGTAATGCAGCAGATATCAATGAAAAATGACTCAAATCTAATCATCATGTGAGAAGTGTCAGATCAACTGTAAAAGGCATTTAAACAAACTCTTCTTATTGACCCAATAAGAGCTTCATGCATGTGCAATTCTACTGTAATTTTTTAATTTTTTTTCACTTCGTTTCAGAGAGAGAGGTAAGAGATTGAGAGAAGCCATAGTACTAGTCCACTATCCTTGACGATTCCTTCACTGAGAGAGTTTCATTTGGTGTCAAAGACTAAACCCAGGGCTTCTAGTATGATAAAGTGGGTGCTCTACTGGTAAGCTACCTCCCAACTTTCATATATTTTAAAATAAACATTTTATTTTATCTACAGACAATAAAATACCAAAGTTATTATTAGAAATATAAAGAGACACCTAGATACTTAACACTTTCAAGTTGTATGACCAGAAAAAGGTTTTAAGATCAGCAACCTTAGTGTATATGTTCTTTTTCTTTTTTAACATTTTTTTCCTTTATTGAGGGATTAATGTTTTAAAGTTCCCACTAAATACAATAGTTTGTACATGCATAACATTTCTCAGTTTTCCACATAATAATACAACCCCCATTAAGTCCACTATCATCCTTTTCCAAGACCTGTGCCCCCCACAGTACCCCAGAGTCTTTTACTTTGGTGCAATACACCAACTCAGGTAGTGTATATTTTCTTGTCCACTTGGGTACAGGGAAAATATCTGGGTGATTACTGGGCATGCAGTGACACCATTTCTGTCCTCTTTCCCAGTAGTTTCCTTCCTGTTAATGAATACAGTGCTTTCACTCTGGTTTTGCCTAAATTGAAGTTAGATTTGGTATCTGTTTGTACCTGCATCACTTCAGCCATGATTTGTTGTTTTAAGTGAAGCAGTTCATGTTTTATTTTATTTTTTGTGTTTTCTAATTTGAGGGCTGATAATCCATCTTCAAAATAATCACATCCCTTTTGATATTAAATATTTAGGACATTGTCTGCATAACCACATCTGTGTGATTATAAACACATATATACATGTACATAAATATGCATACATGTCTAGATACCTATATACATAAACCCTCACATAGAGGCTTCTGAAAAATTAAAAGATCTTACTGGATGGTTCTAGTGGAAATTTTTTCTCCAACATTTGACTGTTTGTCTTACTAACTTCAGCTTTTCAGACCTACAATGCATTTGAATGTCTCTAATTAACTTTAAAATTCTCAAGCTGAGTATTTTAAAGTACAAAAAAGTTGGAGGAGGTTGGAGTTCACAGAAACCTGTATGTATTTCCTGAAGAAATAACCTATGATTCTTCCAGGCCAATGAAGCAAAAGTCCAAGCCCTGAGACTCATCTTCAGTTTCTAAATTTGCAAGTGGAGGGAATTATGGGAAGAGAGGAGAGGAGGCAGAGAGAGCAACAGTGAAGAAGGGGATGGGGAGATGAGAGGGAGAGAAGGCTTTACTGTTAATTAGGTTTGAAGGGATACAGGAGGTGTCCAGCCACTGCTGCTGAGAAGAGAGGAGTGTGGCAGCTGATGCTAAGTTCAGTCTAAACTAACTGCAAGTCCCCTGGGGACTACACAAGGTAAACCTGATTGTCTCTGTCATTTACAATCATTATCAGGCAGGCTGCTTCTGTAATTTTACTGTGGAGCCAATTAACAGGTCCCTGAAGCTGGGGGCAGCAGAGTGGGAAGAAATGTCCCAGCCCTCCTCTTGTTTTTCAAAAACAAGAAAAAATAAGGCAGAATTGTGCCATTTTGTCTCTGTCTTCTGCCTATTGCCTCTTGTAAGCACAACAGGTATGTGTATGTAGGGGATGGGGGTGGCTTTCATTTTAAGGGGCAGACATTCTTCAGGCCAGGTGAACTCTACCTTAACGTAGTCTTTTCTCTAGTACCCAAAGTAGCCTTCTGAGAGTGCAACAGTCTTCCCCGCCTACCAGTCTCATCTGAGATAGGGAAATTGTGAGTATCTTTCACTTGTTTTTGCCTTTGAGAACATATCCTTTTCAGTACTTTGTCTTGCAGGAAAGACCAGCTAATGCACCAAGAAGAGTATAATAAAATTGGCTACTTTTCTCCTCTTTTGAATATATTAGTCAACCTCTCCTATTTTCTCTTCTCTCTTTTCTCTTACCTTCCTGTCCCAATCACTAAATTGTCTACATTGATTCCTTGAATCCACATCACTAACTTCTCACTTAAGGCACTCCAACTATACTATAACTTCCATTATCCTACTAAAAGATGTTCTTTCTTTTATCACTAGGTAAGTCATTCAACATAGTACTAAGCTGACCTACAACCTTAGCAAGATTGCTGACAGTTGCTTTCTTCTTCTGTCCTGAATTTGCTCTCCAGTACCAAATCACTCAGACCAAAGAAGGAAGGCCATATTCTCTCCTTCAAGTCTATTCTGAATCCATCTGTAAATTCTCTTCTTTCTACCTTTAGAACATCTAGATTCCATTGATTCATCTTCTCTTTACGGCTTCCACCTGCTTCATCCTATGCTCATTTCACAATTAAAGTATTGTCTTACTCTCCTAAATGACCTTATATTAAGTAAATATGGTCTAAGTGAAATATTTTTGAAATAACTTGCTTTTAAATTTTTTTATTATCTTTATTAGTTAGATAGACACAGCCAGAAATTGAGAGGGAAGAGGGATTATAGAGAGGGAGAGAGACAGAGACACACCTGCAACACTGCTTCACCACTTGAAAAGCTTTCTCCCTGCAGGTGGGGACCAGGGGCTCGAACCTGGGTCCTTGTGCATGGTAGCATGTGCATTCAACCAGATGCACCACCACTCAGCCCCAAAGTGAAATATTTTTAAGGATTCATTGTTTTATTCATTACTGCTTTCTCAGTGCTTGGTGATTCACACATACTAAGTGTTGAATAGGTATTAGATGAATACACTAATAACAAATATGAGATTTCATACCAAAGGAATATTTTTATGTTTTTACATAAAAAACACTTAATTCACTAATAATTTTATAATTCTTTGTCAGGGCATGCTTTCTGATGTTTCTGGCTACATTAATTTTTTTCTCTTATTGGACAGTTAATAGTTAACAGTTGATGCATGGGTACATTTTTTCATCTCCCTGTGATAGGTGTATACAAAATACACACCCCCAAATTAGGTCCTTTTTCACCATCATACACCAGGACCCCAAGATTCTCTCCCAGCCCCCATCCTTTCCTGCCTTCCCCAGTGTCCTTTGCTCTTTCTATTCTGCTGCAAAGGAATTCATGTCTCTGAAGAGGAGATACTACATTTAATTGAATTTTTTTTACTGCCACCAGGATTATCACTGGGACTCAGTGCTGAAACTACATATCCACCTCTCTGGGAGGCCATATTTTTATTTGCTGGTTTTTATTTTTTTTTAAATAGATAGGATAACGAGAAATTGAGATGGGATGGAAATATAAAGAGAGAGAAAAAGAGATAGCTGCAGACTTGCTTTACCTCTTATGAAGCTTCCCTCTGTAGTTGGGGAGCAGGGGTTCAAACCCAGCTCCTCACACATGGTAATGCATGCACTTAAACAGCTGTGTGCCACTAATTGTCTCCCTTTCATTTGATTTTTTAATATTAACTCTTCATGGTTTCTCTTTGGGCCTTGTTGACTCCACTTTGGCATAATAACCCTCTTCATATTCTTTGCTTTAGATTTCCTCATCTTATCTCTACTTAACTACAGGTATCAGGAAATAAATGTTTTTGCTAACTGAATATGTATGTTTGACAAACCAGTGGTCAGCCAAGGACAAAAAAAGGCAAATATACTTTAATTTTTTTTTTATTTATAAAAAGGTAACACTGACAAAACCACAGGATAAGAGGGATACAGCTTCAGACAGTTCCTACCACCAGAACTCCATATTCTATCCCTTCCCCTGATAGCTTTCCCATTCTTTAACCCTCTGGGAGTATGGACCCAAGGTCATTGTGGGATGCAGAAGGTGGAAGGTCTAGCTTCTGTAATTGCTTCCCTGATGAACATGGGCATTGACAGGTCAATCCATACTCCCAGCCTGTCTCTCTCTTTCCCTAGTGGGGAAGGGCTGTGGGGAAGCAAAGCTCCAGGACACATTGGTGGGGTCATCTGTAAAGGGAAATCTGGTCCACATCATGCTAGCATCTGGAACCTGGTGGTTGACAAGAGAGTTAACATACAAAGCCAGACATAATGTTGACCAATCATGGATCTAAGGGCTGGAATAGTGCAGATGAAGAGTTGGGGGGTCCTCCGCTTTTTAGATAGCTAGTAGGCATATTTTAGTTATATTCCAAAGGGCCTGTGTCTATACAAACTTTTTTTTTCCTTTTCTTTTTGCCCCTGAGCCTGAAATCTGATATGCCAGTAGATCTTGTTATTGTCTGGGGAGACGATGTCATGACTGAGAAAAGCATCAGAAAGCTGGATCAGAGAAGAGAGTAGCTCCCTAATATTGGAAAGGGGTATAAATATTGTTGACTGTAAACCCCATCAATTTGATATCATCTGGGGCCCATAAGTAGCTTAGGAGCCTATGTGACTTCTGCATCCCTGTACATCCGACCTCACATTCTGTGGTCATGAGTAGGAACATTCCATGCTGCCCCAGTATCGACTCATCTTCCTCAGGTGTATCATAGAGTATGTTGTCCATCTTCCTTCAGAGAATGGAACATTTGCTACCATTATTGATCCAAGTTGAGGGCAAGGTCCTATGGGGGCCCACAAAGGGGTCGATTTTGTTGTTCCTGATATAAATGACAGGTAACAATGGAGAGAGGGATTTACTTGAGGTCTAGGCCCATCAAGATTCTTTGGGAATCTCAAGACTCCCCGATTAGGGCCCCAGCTGATGGTATGGCCTGATAGTGACTAAAAAGTCATCTTTAAAATATGCCAGTCTCTTGCCCTTATTCAGTTTTTGCAGTCCTTGCTTTGATAAGGTTAGCTTTGGAGTAAGAGAACTGTAATAGGAAGTAGGTTTTGAGTGTATCTAAGTCTAAGTAGACACTATTTCATTATGAACTTGATACTCACTCACTACAGACTATTGTGTATATTTGCTTTCAGCTATATATTTTGCCCTAATTTATGGATACATGTGAACATATTCTCTATCTTATAGGACCTGGTCTATATCTAGGTTTTGGGACTTTGTTAGGAAGTGAACCTCCTGGAGTGGAATTAGAGAATACCATGAAAGGAAAGGTCTCACCCAATTGATGAGGGTGAAGTGTTGGCATTCCATGCCTGACTTCTCTGGACACAGTCTGAAGTAAAGCATGCTGAGGTGGTACTCACTGCACTGATTAGGTTTGTATTAGCAGATGCAGTGTCAGCTGGTATGAACTGAGGGTAGCTTGCAGAAAAGTGTGCCATACCCCAGAGGTTCAAAGACTGGGGGAAATCTAAGCTCTATAGTGGAAGTGGGGGGTTCCTGCTGTCTTAGGGTTTAAGAAGATAATAGCTAGTTATTGTTATGACCACATTGTTTGGCAGTTGGGTTAACTTTGAAAATCCCTTTGTTAGGATTTGCTGTATCATACACACCATCACCATATTTTATATCTTTGTTTTTATTTTCCCTGTTTTTGTCCTTATTTTTATTGTTATTGTAATTGATGTTGTTGTTAGATAGGGTAGAGAGAAAAGGAGAGAGGAGGGGAAGACAGAGAGGGGGAGAGAAAGATAGTTACTTACAGACCTGCTTCACCGCTTGTGAAGAGACTCCCCTGCAGGTGGGGAGCCTGGGACTCAAACCTGGATCCTTGTGCTTCTTGCCACGTGCGTATAACCCACTGTGCTACACATATTTTATATCTTTGATATTATTTATATATAGCTATACCACTGGTTGCTTCTATTCTCCCTGGACTATGCTTTTAAGAGAGTCAACATATCAAAGAATCAGCCTATGTATTAAAAAGACTCAGTCTACAAATTAATAGCTTTAAAAAGTTTGAGACATTCAATCAGTTTTCCCCTCTCATATTACTTAGTGGTTTATATGACTGAAAACTAATAGGAGTACATAAACACCATTCTCACCACCAAAAGACTGTGTCCCATTCCATCCCCCCTCCCTTTTCCCTTCCAGTGCACTACCACCTGCCTGGTACCCTCATTTTTCATTTTTATTTATTTTAAATTTATTTTTAATTTTTATTTGAAATTGGAAACACAAACAAGACCACATGATAAGAGGGGTATAGTTCCACACAATTCCAACCACCAGAACTCCATATCTCATTCTCTCCCCTCATAGCTTTCTTATTCTTTATCCTTTTGGAGCATAGACCCAGGATCATTGTAAGATACAGAAGTTGGAAGGTCTGGCTTCTGTAATTGCTTCTCCGCTGAACATGGGTGTTGACAGATCAATCCATATTCCCTGCTTGTCTCTCTCTTTCCCTAATGGATCAGAGCTCTGGGGAAGTGTGGCTCCAGACACATTGTTGGAGTCATCTCCCCTGGGGAGTCAGGTTGGCATCATCATATAATCTGGAAACTGGTGACTGAAAGAGCTAAGATGTAAACTAAAACATTTTGTTGACTAATCATAAATCTAAAGGCTGGAATATTACAGATAAAGATTTGGGGTCTCCATTTTGGAAAAAGTTAGTAGGTTTATTTTAGGTATATTCCAAGGGACCCATGACTTTACAAGTTTTTGCATGTGCCTGACAGAACTGAACTCACTGACCACTGATCCCAGAAAGACAACTTGAAAACTGAATCCCTTTGCCCTCACCAACACGATGCCCCTTGCAACATCTTTTCCCATGTAACCCTAAAGACACAAGCTAAGAGCAAGATTTTTTTTTTTAGACATGAGTCTGTCATCTTTTCAAGTAGATAGTATGTAAAAATAAACCCATTTCCTTGTCTTTTGAATAATGACTTTGAAGTGGAAAGCACTAAATTTTGTACTCAGTAATAATATGCCAAGAGTCCTGGAAAGATTTACTATCAGTATTTTGAAAATTCCCTTCAAAAACTCTGTTGTTTCCTAATTCATGCATTTCAGCTACTAAAAAGTTCTGTAGTTAATAGAAACTGCTGCTTCCTAAGGTTGTTCCAGCATTTCCCAGATGTCTTCTTCATTGCATTCTCATTTTATTCTACTGTTTAAAATCCTCAAAGCCCAATAATCTAATACATCTTCATTAGGTAAACACTCAATTCCTATCAGGGTGATGGAAACTCTGAGTACCAGCCATGAGTGCAATGTAATATGAAAACAATAAGCTGGCTTTAGGAGCAAAGGGGACCAAAATATGGAGCACCCTAACTTTTCCAAATATAATTTTCCTGAGCCAAGAAATCTTGCTAATAATATTTCCCTAATAAGTTACTTGTGAAATCTAAGTACCTGCTCTCTAGGAAGATTCACACAGGTCAAGTGCAGGCCCCATGCTTGGACTTAGTGCGATTTTGAAAGTACTTTGTTCTAGATATTCCTTCCAAGGACTCCATTTCAGTCTCTGTCAGTCAACTATTATTGATTACTATTACTAGTGTCCAGTGGCAGGACTTACCTCTTCCTTGAATCCAGACAACTGAAGGACAGTGAGAAATGGGGGATACTGTGAAAGCTGTCACACATTTCACTCTTCAGTGGAGCTACCTGAGCTGACTGCATTCTCACAGGAGATAATCAATGAACATTTCAGAATGGGCGACAGATGAAGATGGATGCTTTTCCTTTGTCACCCACTAAGATAACTCTGGTCACATTTGTCACCTGTTTGCTGTACTTTACAGCTAAGAAACTCTTAGATTTGCAAGAGCACTGTCATGCTCAGTGAGTGACTAGAAGCTCAGGAAGGCTGGGGTTGAGGAGAGAGAACTAAGAATCAGGGGAGAGCAGAGATTTGATTCTGTAGAGAAAATTCTTATTGGGTCAAGGCTGCTTTTGCATAATTCTATTATCACCAAGCAGAGGAGAAATAATCATGTTAGGTGTGTGCAGAACCACTCTACAAGGCTTGTCTTACGTTACTTTTGAAGTCAGACAGGTTTAAATGCTTTGCATGAGTGAGTTGTTCAGAGGCACCTGATCAATTAGGCAGGTACCGTCAGAGCAAAGCAGGCAAGTTTTTGATGTTGACAATGACAGGCTTTCCTGTGTAGAAAGGCGTAATCCATTTGGTCACAGACATGAAAAAGCTATATGTGTGTTGCTTTGGGGAGCCAAGGCAGTGCCATCCAGAAAAGAGCCTCCAGGCAGACCAGCTGTCTGACCTCAGCATGGAGGTGGGTCAATTTATGAGTAAGGACAGTCATTTCTTAAACTTCCCTGCCCTCTGTGTGGGAAAAGGGCATCCACACAATGGTCACATAGAGTTGCTGACAGTACTGGATCCAACGTGTCTATTGACATAGCTTGAGCATCTCAGCAATTTCCATTTGATTCCTGCCACTCATTGTCTCTCCCAAATTAAAAAATAGGTGTATCAGGCACATACACATACAAAACTTTGATTTGTCTGGGGGAAACTTATCAGAAGTCCTTCTCATAAGGAACCAGGGAAGCACTTTTTATTTCACCTGGTCTGTACCATAGATTTCTTATATGAGATGAGACTTAAGAGCTAGGGTCTTCTGAGATCATTCATGCATTTTAAAATAGTTATTTATCTATTTATTCCCTTTTGTTGCCCTTGTTGTTTTATTGTTGTTGTTACTATTATTGTCGTCATTGTTGGATAGAACAGAGAGAAATGGAGAGACAAGGGGAATACAGAGAAGGGGGGAGAAAGATAAACACTTGCAGACCTGCTTCACCATCCGTAAAGTGACACCCCTGCAGGTGGGAGCTGGAGGCTTGAACCAAGATCCTTATGTCTGTCCTTGTACTTTGCACCACCTGTGCTTAACTTGCTGTACTACCACCCAACTCCCCATTCATGCATTTTTCTTCCCACCTCCAGTGAAGCTGATAGTTTGAAACTGACCATGGTCAGGGCCAGATGGCAGAACATCCAGTTGAGTGCATACATTACCATGTGCAAGGATCAAGGTTCAAACCCCAGGTCCCAACCTGTAAGGGAGGAAGTTCCACAAGCTATGAAGCAGGGCTGCAGATGCCTCTCCCTTTCCCTCTCTATCCTTCCTCCCCTCTCAGTTTTTCTCTGTCCTGTCAAGAAAAAAATAAAATAAAGAAAGAAGGAAAGGAAGAAAGAAAAAAATGGCCTCTATGAACAGTGGATTTATTATGCAGGCACAGAGCCCCAATGGTTTCCCTAGCATCAAAAGAAAGAAAGAGACAAATTGAACATGGAGGCAATATTTTGGCAATATAAATCCCCTCCCCAAGTAAGAAGTCATTGTCTTTTTTTTATTTTTGAGAGTGGTGTTTAGACATTTTTCAGAGCAATACTGGGTGACATGTGAGAAAGAAAGAGGAAATCTGGAATTCAAAGTTGTTCTGTAGTAGCTTCTCAAGTGGTCCATTGGACTATTCTATCTAGAGTTTGACAACCACGTCTGTGATCAGCCACAGAAGCTTCTGTGTGTGCATTTGTTCTTCATAAAATGCATGTTTTAGAGAGATAGTCCTACCTAAGATATATTGGGTAAATTAAAAGAATATAAAATCTGAGATAAGTACAGAAGCAAAGTTATTCAATAGTAATGTAAAGTCTTTGTCTAAATAAAAGAAGCTGAATCCTGAAATAAGACAAGAGCATTGAAAGGATATTTCACTGGAAAGGATATAACAGACATGAAAGAAAGAGTTGATAGGTCTTGTTCTCTATTTAGATGTCAGAGTAAAAAAAGAAAAAGAAACAGATGAGAACATCCAAATTTTATCAAGATAGAGGAAATTTGAGGATGACTTATATTCTAATATATTTAATAATATAGCTAATATGCTATGATATATATGCAAATTGAGATGCCTGAGAAGCAGATAGATGGGATTTAAACTCAGAAAAGAGTTAGCTTGAGTGGGTTTTGGAAGTTAGCCATAAGTGATAGGTAAAAAGGATCTCTGAAGGACAGTATAAAGTGGGAAGGAAACATGTATGGAAAACATGCTGTTTATACTATACAGCTATTAAGAACAATGAACCCACCTTCTCTGACCCATCTTGGACAGAGCTAGAAGGAATTATGTTAAGTGAACTAAGTCAGAAAGATAAAGATGAGTATGGGATGATCCCACTCGTCAACAGAAGTTGAGAAAGGAGATTTGAAAGGGAAACTGGATCTGACTAAATTGAATGTAGGGCACCAAAGTAAAAACCCAGTGGTGAGGGGTAGACATGTGGCTTCCTGGGCCAGTGGGAGGTGGGGGTGGGTGGGTGAGATGGGACACAGTCTTTTGGTGGTGGGAATGGTGTTTATGTACACTCCTAGTAAAATGTAGTCATATAAATCACTAGTCAATTAATATGAGAGGGGAAAAACGATTGTCTCAAACTTTTTAAAACACAGACTGAGTCTTTTTAATATATAGGCTGTGTATTTGATATGCAGACTCTCTCAAAAGCCTAGACCAAGTAGATCAGAAGCAACCGGTGGCACAACTATATACAAGATACTGGGTACCATACAGCAAACCCTAACAAAAGGACTTTTCAAAGTTAACCCAATTAACAAATAATGTGATGATAACATTAACTATTGATTATCTTCTTGAACCCTAAGACAGCAGGAACCTCACATTTCCACTATAGAGCCTATATTTCCCCCAGTCCTGGAACCTTAGGATAGGGCCCACTTTCCTGCATGCCTCTCCCAATTCATATAAAATAATATTGCATCTGCCGATTGCAACCTAATCAACGCAACACTTGCCACCTCAACATGCTTCAGCTCAGACTGTGTCCAGAGACTACAGGTGTGGAATGACAACCCTTCAGCTTCATTACTCAGGTGAGACCTTTCCTTTCATAGTATTCTCTAACTCCATCCCAGGTGGTTCACTTTCTAACAAAGTCCCAAAACCTAGATATACACCAGGTTCTGTGACAGAGAGAGCATATGTTCACAGGTATCTATAAACTAGTGCAAAATATAAACCTTAAAGCAGAAGTACACTAGAGTTTGCAGTGAGTACCCCCCCCAACACTTCCTCTCCACTATTCCAAGCTTTGGGTCCATGATTGCTCAACAATTTGTTTGGCTTTGTATGTTAACTCTCTTTTCAGCTGCTAGGTTCCAGATGCCATCAGAATGCTGGCCAGGCTTCCCTGGACTGAAGACCCCATCAATATGTCCTGGAGCTCTGCTTCCCCCAGAGACCCACCCTACTGGGGAAAGAGAGAGGCAGACTGGGAGTATGGACCGACCAGTCAACGCCCATGTTCAGAGGGGAAGCAATTACAGAAGCCAGAACTTCCACCTTCTGCAACCCACAAAGACCTTGGGTCCATGCTCCCAGAGGGATAGAGAATGGGAAAGCTATCAGGGGACTGGATGGGATATGGAGATTGGGTGGTGGGAATTATGTGGAGTTGTGCCCCTCATACCCTATGGTTTTGTTAATTTATCCTTTCTTAAATAAAAAATAAATTTAAAAAAAAACATGCTATTTAAGGCTCAGGCAGAGAAATAAAGTCAATGGAGGACAGGAGAAGGACTGGTCAGTAAAATAGTAGAAGCCTATAAGAGATTTCATGAAAAGAGTTAAGGAACTAGTGAATTATCAGTGTAAAATGTTGTGTCAAGTTCAATGAAGATGAAGTCAAACAAATAATACATTGGAGTTAGCTAAAGACAATCATCAAATCATTTTGCCTGAATAATTTCTATGAAATGTGAAAAAACAAATTAAACTATAGGTGACTGAAGAATGAAATAACAGAAGTTAAGAAAAAAAACTAACAGAAAAAAAAGAAGAAAAAGTGCTAAACATGGAAAGTAAGAAAAGGCAAGGAGATCCATCATCAAGGCCAAACCTTCTTTATTGGATGAAAATCTAACTTGCTCATAATTTTATGCTATGGAGAAGAGACTGGTAGAGATGAAATTGCCAAATTGTAAGGAAAACAGAAGATTATAGATAGGATGAGAGAGCTGGTCAAGATCACAGGTGGAGGTAATGGTCCTAATAAGAGAAATAGTAATTCTTCTATTTGACAGTGGAAAATAACCTAGGTTGGTGTTGTATGCGGGAGAGCCAATGCCTTGCAGACAGGTGTCATGGGGAGATGAGATGTTGTACCTGTGTTCCAACACCTGTACTATAAACCCTTAAACCCCTCACCCCAATAAAGTGTGTGAGGGGAGGAACAAACCATGGGGAAAAATTATTTTTGTAATGCCAGAAGGCTGAGGTGGGTTTGGGAGAAAAGCATAGATGAAACATAAATAGCTTTTGATTCCTGGAAATTGCAGAAACTTACGTTTGATATTCTCAGTTTTTGCTTGACATCCAAAAAAGGTTAAGGAGATTGATAGAAATTTGAATAAGTACCACCACAGGTGATGATACAGGGTGCAACACTCCATTTGAAACTTACATCACACTGCAATGCATCTATACACATACAAAATTTTATTATTCTGTCATTTCTTGTATATTTTGCACACCCCACTCTAAGCATCTGTACTGCCACAGACATATTAACACCTTTCAGACAACATTTCTATTGCTCATTTTATTGCCTGCCTTTCTCTCTAGTAAAAAACCTAGAAAGGGTAGGAATGGTGCTTCTAACCCAGCAGAGTACCTGAGTTATAATGGTAACTCATAAATGTTTGCTGACTGGGTGAATGATTAAGTAAGAAAGTAACTGTTTGGGTGACTCCAGATTTTTCCAAATGCTATATACAGTTCATTGTGTCTTAAATTTACTCAGCATGGGCTGGGGAGATAACACAGTGGTTCTGCAACATTTACTCAGCATGCTCAGTACATAGGAGTTGCATAACGTGGATGAGTTAAAATCAACTTGACCATTTAATGGTGCTGATATAAACATCAAGAAGTGCATTCCTAGGAAGAAGCTTAGAATGAGATGATAGAGAATTGAAGTTCAAAAATGGTCAAAACCATAGAATAAAATATAATTCCAAGCTGGAGAGACAGCATAATGTTTGTGCAAAAGTACCTCCATGACAGACTCTGAGGTCCCAGGTTCAATATTCAGCCAGGGACAGGCTGTGCTCTGGTCTTTCTCTCTCTATTTCTCTCATTAAACTAAAATATTTAAAAAAGAAAATATAACTCATAACTTTCCTCCTTCCTTCCAGTAGCTTTTGGTTATCGAGCCCCCACCACCAAACTAGGGAAATTTATCTTTGAGAATTCCAGTACCTAATGTTTTCCATTTCTTTCTTTTCTTTTTTATTTTTATAAAATGCAAATATTGACAAAACTATAGGATAAGAGGGATACATTTCCACACAGTTCCCACTCTGTATCCAACCCCCTCCCTTGATAACTTCCCTATTCCTTATCCTTCTGGGAGTATGGACCAAGGATCATTATGGGGTGCAGAAGGTGGAAGGTCTGGCTTCTGTAATTGCTTCTCCACTGAGCATGGGCATTGGCAAGTCAATCTATACTCCCAGCCTGGCTCTCTCTTTCCCTAGTGGGGCAGAGATCTGGGGAGGCAGGGTTCCAAGACACATAGTGGATTCTCTTCCCAAGGAAGTTGGGTTGGCATCATGTTAGCATCTGGAACCTGGTGGCTGAAAAGGAGTTAATATATAAAGCAATGGTGTTTTTCAATTCTAAAAGGAACTGTCAGATCATATAGAGGGTGACCAGAAACCTTCACCCAGAGTGTCCTTTCTGATTCATGGACTTAGAGCCCAGGTGTTTAGACAATGAGACCAAGATAAGCTATCCAATTAATGTCAGATGTTTCCCTGCATCATGTTTTTTTTTTTTTCCCCAATTTTAATACCTCGCTCCCAGGCTCCCAGTTGCCAACCTTCTGTACTGTCAGAGAGAGAGAAACCCTGCAGGCAGGCAGTGAGTGGCAGCTCCCCTCTGGCCTGCACTGAGATGTCCCATAGCAAATGATAGTGGCAGGGAAATGTCTTAATCCAGCGTGTTGTTTAGCATAATTGATGTTCTGATGCAGCGTTGTTTGAAACAAGCCCAGTTAATTGGTCTCTCAACTTACATTAGCTCTTGCATTGCAGCCAATTAGGCAGGGGCCAAAGGGTCCTTTGCTTGGCCATTAGAGCCCTCCATGTCGGGAAGTCTGGGAAGGTGCTGGCAGTGAGGCTGTGGAGCTGGTATGAATGAATGCAATGAGCTGTGTGAGCAGCTGCACCACCACCGGTGCCATCTGTCCAGTTCAGAATACAGAACCTTAAGCAAACCATCTCAAGGGTGAAAGGAGAGGGAGAGGGAGAGGGAGAGGGAGAGGGAGAGGGAGAGGGAGAGGGAGAGGGAGAGGGAGAGGGAGAGGGAGAGGGAGAGGGAGAGGGAGAGGGAGAGGGAGAAGAGAGGATATGGACTTTCTCTAAAAGGACAAGTGCCGGAGGAGTCTTTGAAGATTATATATTTGAAGAATATGACTTTAACATGAACCTATGAGCAACATTTTCAGTGACTTTAGGACTCAACCCTGTTCTCTGAAGCTCAGCATTATTGAAAATGTCTGGGAATCAGAATGGAAGGACAGGTTTCAAGGAGACAGTGTTGCAGTGTTGCTCAAAGTAAGGTCCAGGGATCAGCAAAGCCATCACCATCTGGCAGGGTGTTAGGAATGAGGATCTGGGACCCACTCTTGATCAGCCAAATCAGAATCTGCATTTTAACAAGGTCCCAGGTGTTTTGAATGCCCATTAAAATTTGAGACGCAATGATCAAGGCCAAGGGTCAGCAAACAGGTTTTATTGGAACAAGCCCACGCTCATTCAATTGTTCTTGGATTTGGATGCTTACACATCACCGCAGCAGAGTTGAGCAGTTGTGCTGAAGACTGAGTGGTCTGCAAGTCTAAAATATTTATCCTCTGTATCTATAGGAATCATTTTCCGGTCCCAAATAATAAGCAGAAATAAATCCCTGTAACTTGCCCATGCAACTGATATTTCTGTGAGTCCTCGGAGGGTAGGTTCACACCAGGTATTTAATTTGTTGTTAAAGTACTATAACAGGGCTGGGAGATAACTAGCATAGTGTGGCATCTGCCTTGATTCTTGCAGCCCAGCTTCAAGCCCCTACACCATCTGGGAGTGGCAGGACACCAGCGTTGGGGCAAGGGGTGGGCAGGCAGAGAAAGAGATGCTTTGGTGCTAATGAGGAGTTTCTCTATAATTCTACTTTCTATCTTTCTAGCTGAAATACAGAAATAAATCAGCCCCAAGGAAGTGAAGTCATTCATACACTACACCCTGGTGCTGTAAAAATAAAAGTAAATAAAATAAATAAATATTGTCATGGGGGCTAGAAACAGGTAAAGTGATATAGGTTAGATGATAATGATCTCTACCTCAGAGGCCTAGGGACTCCCAGGTTTATACAGACACTTAAGCTGTTGTCAACAGCTTTGAACTTGCCGATACCAAGACTGAGTCAATGATGTGAAGGTTATATATATATATATTCTTTTATTTACTTTTATTTGAGATTTAATATTGATTTACAAAACTATAACAGAGGTATAATTCCACAGCATTTCCAGCACCAGACCTTTGTGTCCCTACACGTTCCTCCTTCCATTGGAAACTGCATTAGTTCTACTAAGATCACAGTTATGGGTTGACTATTATTTCTATATCTATCTATCTATCTATGCCCATTTTTCTCATAGTCCTACTTTCTCTCTTTCTGAGTCATACCTACTCCTATTACTACTTCCAAATGCCACCCCCATACCCTGCATCCTGATGGAATTGGTGTTCAGAGTCCTCTGGTCATCTTTCCCCTATCAACTCCTCCACTTGGAATATGGATCAAAATTCTTTATGGGGTGAAGAAGGTGGGAGTTCTGGTTTCTGTGATTGCTTCTCCACTGAGCATATGTTTTGGACGATTGGTCCATACCCCCAGCCTGTTTCTATCTTCCCCTAGTGGGTAGGGCTCTGGAGAGCTTACCTTTCAGGACAAGTTGGTGAGGTCTTCTGCCCAGGGAAGTCAAGATGGTATCATAATATCATCTGCAACTTTGTGATTGCAAGGACTTCTCTCCTTGACAAAAGGGATAGAAGAGGAAATGATAAAATGGCACTAATAAAATGATGGTAAAATTATTTCTTAAGGATTTATTTTATTAATTCTACATGAAGAGACTAAGAGATAGAAAGAGAAGTTAGAACACCAATGCTAATACATGCAAAATGATGTTCAAAATTATTTCTTAAGGATATATTTTGTTAATTCCACATGAAGAGAATGAGAGAAAGAGAGAGAGAAGAAATAGTTAGAAAAACAAGGCTAACACATGCAATGCTAAGTATTGAACAAGAGCCTCAGGCACACAAGTCCCATACTCTACCAGTTGAGCTGCTATCCCAACTGCCATTATCACCAGATTTCTCTACTGCACCCTTGATAGCAATTATCCATTGTGACTGGAAGTACTGTTTTTTTTTTTTTTTCTCAAACATATCAGGAGAATAAGTAAACATTCTGGCTGTGGTTGGGATGATTTTATACTCATCCAATTATCCAAAGATAGTGCCTTCAGTCCTCTTAGTTTCTTTTTCTTTAAACTGATAAAAATTTAATAGCAGTATGTGTGTGTCCTACATACACTGGAGAAACCCAGTAGAACTGAATAACTCAACAAATGTTAGCAACACAGTACTCCTTAAAACATATGTGACTGTTCTGCTTTACCTAGGGGGAAAAAAAAAAAAAAAAACATTGTGGAAAATAGGCATTCCTCAGAGTCTTTCATTAAAAAAAAAAAAAAAAAAAAGGTTGGGCAAAGATTCCACAAAAGACTCTGGTGACTAATAGTGAGAAAGAGTCCTGCTAAAGCAACATTTCTGATTAGGGATGCATTGGATCGACCTTCTCGTGGTGCATCCCGTGAGTACCCATTTATTGGGGAATCTGACGATCCTTCCTAGCCGACTGAATCCACATGGATCCCAGTCACTTTCAAAGCCAGCAACAAGCAGACATCAGGCTCAACCTGACGCTGTTGACTGGCTACGGAAGAAGGGCAAACGCTAGAAGAAGAAGAAGCATTTCTGAAATTGCTAACATATTTTGATAGGCAATCCTGGTTTGGAGCTCCTGGACTTGGTCTTGCAAAAAATATTAAAATATTGTGTTGTGAATTTTGAAGCCCTGGAGTTTCTTCAAGCTTTTGATCCCCAAATATCTCTTTCTCTCTTGTACACACACACAGACACACACACACACACACACACACACACACACACACACACACACACCCCATCCCCAACAAAAGTCAGTTGCTGATTGCAGCCTCAGACTCCAGACACACGCATCAATCATAATTGTAGCACTGCCAGCAGTCATGTAACTGCTTAAAGACCTCAACAGCCTTCTGGCACTTAAAAGGGAAAAAAAATCATCTAATTAATCACAGGTGAAACAGCTTGGACTGTCTCCAAAAGCCCCTGAATTTACTGCCAAGCTCTGATGCTAATTTTCTTTCTAAGTAACCCCCTAAAGAAATTTACGATTAGGTAATTAAAGTAATGAATAAAGAGATACTTAGGTGGAGGGGAAGGAGGAAAGGGGAAGAGACTGCCTTTCTATCCTACAATACATGCATCTGGGGCACAAATCATTTGTGAGCCTCAATATAAAGATCCCCAAGTGGCTTTTCTTTTGAAGAATATTTTATTTTTAAGTTAATATTTGAAAATCCTAAATGAGTCATATAAATGAAGCTGAGAGCAGGTTATTCTGCTAGAGACTGTAAGTCAGTGAAAGAATTCTGCTTAATACTTAACGCTTAATTCTCTTTAAAATATAGAGTGCCATAGCCTGTCTCTCATGGGGAAGTTTGTGGAGCTTCACTAAGTTTGATTCAGAGCTCTTTCCTCTTCTTCACACATCGGTCCATGTCTCTGCTGGGAGAACTTCCTGATTCCTGGATTTAATTGTCTGGAAAGAAAGAAATGATTGTGATCTTTTACTTAGGAAGTGTTTCAGGAAAGGGTATGAATGTTATCATTTTAGTCCTAGTTCTGTCTCTAACACTCAATATCAGAACACTCCAGAAATGAGAACTAGAGCTACTTGGCTACTTCAGATTTTGGAATCAGACAAAAATACTCCTCACTTAAACAAGGAATCGAGTAAGTTTTTACTAAACTCAAAGGTGCCTATAGCTTCCACCTTTGTTCAGAAATCTTGTTAGCAACTTTTTTCCTTGTCTTAGTACATACAGTGTAATAACTGTAATGCTTTTTTAATAATTCAGAATTCTGAACTTTTGATTGAAAAGCCCTTCTATTCTGATTTTTTTTCCTAATTTTTATCTACCTTCAAGAGAGTTTACAAGCTGCTTGAAAGCAAAGATCACGGGAGTCGGGAGGTAGCGCAGTGGGTTAAGTGCACATGGTGCAAAGCGCAAGGAATGGTGTAAGGATCCCGGTTAGAGGCCCTGGCTCCTCACCTGCAGGGGAGTCGCTTCACAGGCAGTGAAGCAGGTCTGCAGGTGTCTTTCTTTCTCTCTCCCTCTCTGTATTCCCCTCCTTTTCCATTTCTCTCTGTCCTATCCAATGACAACAACAATAATAACTATAACAACAATGAAAAACAACAAGGACAACAAAAGGGGAAATAAATAAATATATAAATAAAAAAGTCTCTCAAAAAGCAAAGATCAGAATGAGGTCCCATTCTGTCTCTTTATCAAGTCTAGTAGAGTATGGACACTAATCATTTATTATTGTTAAATCGTAAGCTCATGTAAAGAAGGTATAGAACTTGTGCTAAATAAGTAATGACTCCAAGATCGACTTTGGATATTTAGTTTTTTAATCTCTAGATTATGGTATGTATATTTGTTTTCCCTCCTGAAAAAGAAGAGGTGATAATAATATAGGCTCACTTGAACAGTGCATTGCTTTGTCATGGATGGGAACCAGGTTTGAGCTCAGTCCCCACCACACTGAAGGAAGTTTCAGTGGTGTAGCCCATCTCTCTCTCTCTCTCTCTCTCTCTGAAGGAAGTTTCAGTGGTGTAGCCTCTCTCTCTCTCTCCAAATGTCTGCATTCTTTTTCTGACAACATTAGCCTGGAGTGGTTAAGACCAAATGATGACAAGAAAAAAAAAATCAATCAATCATTAAAGAAAATAACAGAAGCAAATTTTATTTAGAAATGTGTTTAGAGATTTTATGGCCTTATGCTTCATTTCAAACTAGAGGAGTCTGACACTCAGAAGAGCACCTTGATTTGGCAAAGATATCAGTATTCTTAAAATGTTCTGCTACATATTAGCTGCATACCATAAGAAACTATCTTTCGAATGTCATTTTTTGAATTCCAAAAATAACGGCAATGATATTCTTGAGTCGTAGTAAAGATTAAATCAATTAATATAGGTAAGATGCTTAGTATTACATAACTCTAAAAGCATGTAGCATTTGTTCTTGTTTTATGCATCCTTCTCTTTTATCTCTTGATTGGGGAAGTAACAGTTTACATACCCATCCAAATGTATATGTATACATATATCGTATATGTATGTGTATATTTACAACAGCACAATTGGTAAAAGCCCAAACTTGAAAGCAACCCAGTTGTCCATCTACAGACAAGAAGCTAAGAAAGATGTGGATAGACACAAATACTACTCAACATCTTAAATTATTGAATATATTGAATATATTATTATAATTTTCTTATCAAATGAACTTTTTCATTATTTCTATCCTGACTGCCTTCCAAAGTAGGTGGTATCAGAGTAGAAAGTGAGCCTGTAGACGTCTGAGTAGGATGGACCTGGCTCTTTCTATTAAGAGGAACTAGATTTTAAACTTTATCCCTAATCGAAGATGCTCTGAATTATAAGCCTCATAAATGTCTGGCTATCTCTTGCACAGATCCACTCCCCAAAGAAAACCATTTCAAGACATGAGTGAACCCCATAAGAAAGGCAGAGGGTTTAAGTAGGAGTAATACAGAATTTGGGTATCCCCCCCCCCCAGCCTTGCTGAATCTGGCGAGGTCAAAGTTCACCATCCTGCCAATTTAGGGGCCTGCTTCTACAATATTCCTAAGAGTCTCAAGGCCTGTTTCCCTTCTGAGCCTTTATCTAGAAGGCCAGGTAAGCTAGAGCTCCTACCAAATAGGAATTAAAAATGACAAAACAGCTGATTAGATCTGAAGTGACAAGAATGAGAAATAAAGGCCATTAGAGCCCATTTGCAACATGCCCTCAGTGAGTCAAGTTTCAAGGTGTTCTTCCAAAGATTATTAATGGCATGACAGTGTTTTCCGTGCAGGAATCTGATACATGAAATTGCACCAGTGTACATACACGGCATTCTAGATGGTAAGAGGGGCCTGCCCTCATTTATTTAGTTTCACAGATTTGAAGAGACACCTTAATTTGGCTGTCAGGGTGAGGCTTAGGATAAGTACCTTGAGCTTGGAGGAGCAGATTTTCATACTACATAGTTTCCGTCTGTAGCCGAGGTTGACACATGGTTGCTCAAGGGTTAAATCAAGCCTGCTGCCTAATTTTGAGGAGCTAATAAGCAATGAATGGCTTTTCTATTTTAAAGCAGTTTAAAAAACCAAAAGAATATGAGATTGGTTGCATTCAGGATGGAATGGCTATAGACCAAAAGAAGAATATATCACAACACATGGAAATTTTATGAGGTTCAACTGCCAGGATCCATAAATAAAGTTTCACTGGAATAGAGTCCCACACATTTGCTTATGTATCATCTGTGGTTGCTTCTTCTCTGTAACAACAGAGTTGAGTAGTTGTAGCAGACTGTATTGGCCCATAAGCATGAATTATTTACTATCTACACTTTAGTGTAGTCTATCAACCACTGTCCTTCCCAGTCAAAGTGCTTTCCATTGCAAAAAAAAAAAAAAAAAAAAGAGTCACAGCTTAGCAATTCTATTACAAGGGATTTTTATAGGGGGATATGACCTCATTTGGAAGTCACAGCTATAAACCACTGTATCCATTGCTTCCAAAGACAAAGGCCCCAACTCCAGCAGTAGCAAGTTATAGGTTTCCAAAAGGTCACTGGAAATGAGAAATGAGGTTCACCAGACCCCTGTGGACATACTCATAGATAAGGGGTAGGAGGTCCAAAAGGCAGTAGAGATCTTGTTCTTTCAGAAGACATAAGAAACCCTTGATCTAGCTATCTACAAAGTGGAGGATCCCCCAATGCCTCACCGGCACTATTCCAGCCTTTAGGTTCATAATTGTCCAGCAGTTTGTTTGGCTTTGTGTATTAACTCTCTTTTCAGCCACCAGGTTCCAGATGCTAGCAGGATGTGACCAGACTTCCCTGGACAGACAACCCCACCAATGTGCCTTGGAGCTCCATTTCCCCAGAGGCCTTCCCTACTAGGGAAAGAGAGAGACAGTACAGTATGGGAGTATGGATCGACCTGTCAACGCCCATGTTTAGTGGGGGAAGCAATTGCAGAAGCCAGACTTTCAACCTTCTGCATCCCACAATGATCTTGGATCCATACTCCCAGAAGGTTAAAGAGTAGGAAAGCTATCAGGGGTGGGGTTGGTATTCGGAGATCTGGTGGTGAGAATTGTGTGAAGCTGTACCCCTCTTATCCTATGGTTTTGTCAATGTTTCCTTTTTATAAATAAAAAATTAAAAAAAGAGAAACCCTTGATCAATAATTCCCTATGAAGACAGAAACAAGCTGGGGGTATGGATCAACCTGTCAATGCCCATGTCCAGAGGAAAAGCAATTACAGAAGACAGACCTCCCACCTTCTGCACCCCATAAAGATTTGTGGTTCATATTCCCAGAAGGATAAAGAATAGGGAAGTTTCCAATGGAGGAGGTGGGGCACCGAACTCTGGTGGTGGGAACTGTATGGAATTGTACCCATCTTATACCACAACCTTGTCAACCATTATTAAATCACTAATAAAAAATCATTTTAAAAGAGAAATTCCTATTGTTCCCCAAAGTTTACCAATCCTTAAGAAACCACTAAGACAAAGCAAAACCAGGACTGGCTCTGGTGTATTGCACCAAAGTGAAGGATTCTGGGGGAGGACAGGGAGGGAGGGGTGAAGAGAATATTGGGGACCTATTCCATAATGATGTAAAAAGGCTTAAGCTGTGGTTAAAAGTGCTCTGCAGAAAATTTTCACAGGGAGATGAGAAATTGTAGCCACATGCTTATAACTGAACTGTAAATCATCAATCTCCCCAAAATTGACTGGGATGGGGGGCACTGTAGATAAAGCCGTGAGTTTCCAAGTTCAAGTTCAATCCCTAGTATCATACATGCCAAAGTGATGCTCTTTCTCATTAAAATAAAGAAAGCAAGAAATACTTTTAAAGAAATGGAAGGATGGCACACCAGGTTACACGCACATAGTACAAAGTATGAGGACCCATGTAAGGATCCTGTTTTGAGCCCCTAGCTCCTCACCTGCAAGGGGGGGGGGGGTCACTTCACAGGCTGTGAAGCAGGTCTGCAAGTTTCTATCTTTCTCTTTCCCTTTCTATCTCCCTCTCCTCTTTCAATTTCTCTATGTCCTATCCAATAAAATGGAAAAATATATGGCCTCCAGGAGCAGTGCCAGCATCGAGTCTCAGTGATAACCCTGGAAGCAAAAAAGAAAGAAAGAAAAAGAACTGAGTGAGAGGAATAAAGAGATAGCTCACCAGGTAGAGTGAATACATTTACAGGGCCATGACCATGATTTAGGCTCAAACACAGGTAACACATGGAAAGTGTTATGTGAACAGCAGAAAGAAAGTGTTAAAGCAACAGAAGAAGTTCTAGTGATGTTGTATCTCTATATGTCTCTCTATAAATCTCTCTGTCTGAATGAAAAAGTAGCCTACAGTGGTGAAGTACTTCATGGGAGGCCACAATTCTCCACATATCAAAAAGGAAGAAATTAATTAGAACTCATACATTACTGAATTCCTATTTTCATATTTGTCTCTAAATCAACATGCATCTCATTTATGCTAATCTAATATATATTTTTATATTTCTTTATTGGGGTATTATTATATTTATTTATTGGGGTATTAATGTTTTGTATTCAACAGTAAATAAAATAGTTTCTACATGCATAGCATATCCCAGTTTTCCATATAACAATACAACCCCTACTAGGTCCTCTGTCATCCTTTTTGGACATGTATTCTCCCCCCAATCCACCCCAGAGTCTTTTACTTTGGTGCAACATGCCAATTCCAGTTCAAGTTCTACTTGTGTTTTCTCTTCTGATCTTGTTTTTCAACTTCTGCCTGATAGTGAGATCATCCCATATTCATCTTTCTGTTTCCAACTTATTTCACTTAACATGAATTTTTCAAGGTGAAAAAAAATGGTGAAGTCACCATTTTTGTAGCTGAGTATTATTTCATGCATATATATATATATACCACAACTTGCACAGCCACTCATCTGTTGTTGGACACCTGGGTTGCTTTCAGGTTTTGGCTATTACAAATTGTGCTGCAAAGAACATATATGTACACAGATCTTTTTGGACGGGTGTGTTGGGTTACTTAGGATATATCCCCAGAAGAGGAATTGCAAGATCAAAGGGTAGGTCCATTTCTAGACATCTGAGAGTTCTCCAGACTGTTCTCCACAGAGAATGGACCAATTGACATTCCTATCAGAAGTGCAGGAGTATTCCTTTGACCCCACAACCTCTCCAGCATTTGTTGCTGCTACCTTTTCTGATGTATGACCTTCTCACAGGAGTGAAGTAGTATCTCATTGGTGTCTGATTTGCATTTCTCTGACAAAGACTTGGAGCATTTTTTCACTTGTGTCACAGTCTTTTGGTTCTCTTCTGTGGTGAATATTCTGTCCATATCCTTTCCCCATTCTTGCATGGGATTATTTGTTTTCTTGTTGTTGAGTTTGACAAGCTCTTTATATATGCTAGTTACTAGCCTCTTGTCTGATGTATGGCATGTAAAGATCTTCTCCCATTCTGTGAGGAGTCTCTTGGTATGGGTAGTGGTTTCTTTTGATGTTCAGAAGCTTTTTAATTTGATGTAGCCTCATAGGTTTATGGTTGCCTTAGTCTTCTTTGTGATTGGATTTGTTTCATTGATGGTGTGGGCAAACGCTAGAAGAAGAAGAATTGATGGTGTCTTTAAAATTTATGCGGAAAATAGTTCTGCCAATATTTTCCTCTAAGTATCTGATAGTTTGTGGTCTAACATCTAAGTCCTCGATCCACTTGTAATTTACTTTTGTGTTTGGTAAAATATAGTGGTTCAGATTCATTATTCTGCATGTTTTAACCCATTTTTTCGAACACTATTTGTTGAAGAGACTCTGCTTTCCCCAATTAATAGTATGGGAACCTTTGTCAAAGATTAAATGTCCATAGGTGTGGGCACTTACTTCTGGGCTCTCAGTTCTATTCCACTGATCAGTGTGTCTACTCATGTTCTAGTACCAAACAGTTTTGATGACAATGGCTCTATAATAGAGTTTGAGATCTGGGAGTGTGATGCCTCCAGTTCTGTTCTTTCTTCTCATGACTGTTTTGGCAACTCTAGGTCTTTCCTGGTTCCAGATAAATGCTTGTAGCATTTATCCTATTCTCCTAAAAAAATGTGGTTGGGATCTTGATAGGGAAAGCATTAAATTTGTGTATGGCTCTGGATAGTATATTCATTTTGATGATGTTAATTCTTCCAACCCATGAATATGGAATATCTTTCCACTTCTTTGTGTCTTTTTCAATTTCCTTGAGCAGTAACTCGTAATTTTCAATATGCAAGTCTTTCACTTCTTTGGTTATGTTTATTCCTAGATATTTATTGTTTTTGCTGCTATAGTAAAAGGAATTTATTTTTGGATTTCAACTCCTAAGTTAGTGTTTGCATAGAGGAATGCCACTGACTTTTGAATGTTAATTTTCTAGCCTGACACCTTACTGTATTGCCTGATAATTTCCATAAGCTTCTTGCTGGATTCCTTAGGTTTTTCTATGTATACTATCATGACATCTGCAAATAGGGAGAGTTTGATTTGTTCTCTTCCAATCTGTATGCCTTTAATTCCTTGCTCCTGCCTGATTGCTATGGCAAGAACTTCTAACACTATGTTGAATAGTAATGATGATAGTGGGTAGCCCAGTCTAGTACCTGATCTGAGGGAAAATGCTTACAGTTTTTCACCATTGAGTATGTTAGCTGTAGATTTGCTATATATAGGCTGCACTATCTTCAGGAATTTTCCTTTTTTTTTTTTTATAAATGTTTCAATTTCATGAGCTGTGATGGGCCTGTTCATGTTATCTAGTTCCTCTTTACTTAATTTTGGAAGGGCAAAGGTATCTAGGAAATTGTCCGTTTCTTCCATATTCTCTAGCTTTGTGGCATATAGCTATTCATAGAAGTCTCTCATGATATGCTGAATTTCTGCAATGTCTGTTGTGATATCTCCTCTTTTATTTATGATCCTATTTATTTGGGTCTTCTCACTTTTTTGTTTTGTCAGTCTGCCTGAAGGTTTGTTGATTTTGTTCACTCTTTCGAAGAACCAACATTTACTTTCTTTGATGTTTTGTATGGTTTTCTTATTTTCAATGTTATTGATTTCTGCCCTAACTTTAGTTATTTCTGTCCTTCTTGTTGCTTTTAAGGTTCCTTTGTTCTTCTTCTTCTAGTTCTTCAAGATGTGCAATCAGGCTGTTTATTTGTGCTTTTCATTTTTTCCCAATGTGTACTTGTATGACTATGAACTTCCCTCTCAATACTGCCTTAGCTGTCTCTCAAATATTTTAATAGTGTGTGTCTCCATTTTCATTGAACTCTCAAAACACTTTGATTTCTTCCTTTATTTCCTCTTTGACCAAGTAGTTGTTAAGTAGTGTACTGTTGAGCTTCCACATTTTGGTATTAATACTAATCTTTTGTTGATTGTTAAGTGTTAGTTTAATTCCACTGTGGTCTGAGATGCTTGGGATGATTTCAATGCTTTTGAATTTGCTGATGCTGTCTTTTTGGCCTAACATACAGTCTATTCTTGAGAATGACCCATGTGGACTTGAATAAAATGTGTATTCCAGTTTCTTGGGATGAATGACTCTGAAAAAGTCCAATAGTTCTAGTTTACCTACCTCTTCATTTAGCTCCCTCATGTTTATATTGATTTTCTGCCTGGGTGATCTGTCAAGTTGAGAGAGTGGGGTGTTGAAGTCCCCTACTATGACTATGTTGTTGTTAATATATTGCTGTAGCTCTTTCAGTAGATGCTTGATGTATTTAAATAGATTCTCATTGGGTGCATAGATGTTAATAAGTGTTAAGTCCTCTTGATTGACTAATCCTCTGAGCATTAAGTAGTATCCATCTCTATCTTTTTAAAATTCATTTGGAAGTCTATTATGTCAGATATGAGAATAGTTGTCCTTGCCCTTTTTGGGGGGGGCAATTGGGTTGTTTGATAGTTTTCCATCCTTTCACTTTGAATCTGTGTTTGTCTTATGGAGTTAAGTAGACTTACTGTAGACAGCATATTGTTGATTTGTGTTTTCTGATCCATCTTCCTACTCTGTGCCTTTTAATAGGTGAATTCTGGCCATTGACATTTATTGGTATCAAAGATAGAAGATATTTTAATGTCATCCTTGTAGATTTTTAGAGTTTTCTGATAGTTCGCATATTTATGGTGGTCTGTTTATAGGAGATCCAAGTAATAAAGCTGAAGGGTTGACATTCCACACCTGATGTCTCTGGACACAGTCTGAAGTGAACCATGCTGAGGTGGTACTCCTTGCATTGATTAGATTGAAATCACCAGTTGCAGCATAATTTAGTATGCATTGAGAGACATGCAGGGAAGTGAGCCCCACTCTAGAGATTCCAAGACTGGGAAAAATATGGACTTTATAAAGCAGGAGGTTCCTGCTGTTTTAGGGTTTAAGAAAGCAATAGAGGGAGTTTGGCAGTAGTGCAGTGGGTTAAGCGCAAGTGACGTGAAGTGCAAGGACCAGCTTAAAGATCCAGGTTTGATTCCCCAGCTCCCCATCTGCAGGGGAGTCACTTCACAGGCAGTGAAGCAGGTCTGCAGGTGTCTATCTTTCTCTCCCCCTTTCTGTCTTTCCCTCCTCTCTACATTTCTCTCTGTCCTAATAATGATGATATCAATAACAACAATAATAATAACTACAGCAATGAAAAACAACAAGGGCAAAAAAGGGAAAATAAATAAATATAAAAATATTAAAATATGCTAAAAATAAAAAGAAGGCAATAGATAGTTACTTCTTTAATCAAATTATTTGGTAATTGTTTTAACTTTGAAAATCCCACTGTTAGGATTTGCTAAGTCATATGCAACATCACCATAATTTATGTCCTTTGACATTATTTATATATAGCTGTGTCTTGTAAATTAACACCACAGGTTGCTTACGTTTTCCCTGGCCTAAGCTTTTAGGAGAGTCAACATTTCAAATAACAAGTCATTATTAGAAATGAATATTTTAAAACTTGTTATTTAATAATTTTAGAAGAATGGACTGGTAGAAGACCAATCCCTTAATTTTTTTCTTTTGTTGCCCTTCTTGTTTATTACTGTTATTGTTGTTATTGCTGCCACTGTTGTTGGATAGAACAGATAGAAAAGGAGAGAGGAGGGGAAGACAGAGAGGGGGAGAGAAAGAAAGACACCTGCAGACCTGCTTCACCGCCTGTGAAGCAACTCCCTTGCAGGTGGGGGACTGGGGGCTCAAACCGGGATCCTTACACTGGTCCATGTGCTTTGCACCATGTGCGCTTAACCCGATGGGCTACCGCCCAGCTCCCTTCCCTTAATTTTCTAATTCAATCATCATTCCAAGTAAACCAAAGAGTAGACAAACAACCTCTAGTCAGCTTTTTTTTTTTTTTCTTTTTTGCTTCCAGTGTTATTGTTGGGGCTTGGTGCCTACACTAAGAATCCACTGCTCCTGAAAGCCATCTTTTTTTCCATTGCTGTTATTGTTTTTGTTGCTGGATAGGACAGATAGAAATTGAGAGAGGAAGATAAGCCAGAGAGGAGGAGAGAAAGATAGACACCAGTAGACCTTCTTCACCACTTGTGCAGTGACTCCCCTGCAGGTGGTGATCTGGGGGCTCAATCCAGTATCTTCGCATGGGTCCTTACTCTTTGTACTATGTGCACTTACTGCTGTGTGCTACCACCCATTCCCACTAGTCATTATCTATTTGCTTTTTAAAAGTTTTACAAAAACAAACTGGGTGACCAGGTGGTGGTGCATCTGGCTAAGGGCACACATTACTATGAGGAAGGATCCTGGTTTGAGCCTTTGGCTCCCCACCTACAGGAGGAAAGCTTCAGGAGTGATAAAACAGGACCAGATGGTGGTGCACTTGGTTAAGTGCTCACATCACAATGCGCCAGGACCAAGGTTCAAGCCCCTGGTCCTTAACTGCAGGGAGAAAGCTTCAAGAGCAGTGAAGAAGGGCTGCAGATATCTCTTTCCATCTCTTTCCCTCTCTATCTCCCCCTTCCCTCTCAATTTATCTCTGTCTCTATCCAATAATAAATAAATAAATAAGTAAAACAAAATAAAATTTAAAAAGTGAGTGATGAAACAAGTACTGTAGATGTCTCTCTGTCTCTCTTCTTTCCCTATCTTCCATCCCCCTCTTAATTTCTCTCTGTCATATCAAATAAAGAAAGAAAAACATGGCCACCTGGAGTCATGGATTTGTCTTGCAGGCACTGAGCCCCAGTGAACCCCTGTGATAAAACAACAACACACAAAAGCTGTTGTGACCAGGCAGATAGTTTTCCTTGTGTGAAAGAACCCCAGAGTTTAATTTCCTGTACCACCTATGACTGAACAGTCCTATAAAATAAATGAATGAATATGTATAAAATAAAGCATGATTTTTTTTTTTTGTGTGTGTGTAGCTATTTGGTAAGAAGGAAGGAGGAAAAACAAGAGGGACTTGTAATCTGGAACTCTTTTATCACAATTCTTAAAATTTGGACAGCCGCACTTTTAAAAAAATTTATTTATTTATTCCCTTTTGTTGACCTTGTTTTTATTGTTATAGTTATTATTGTTGTTGTCATTGTTGGACAGAACAGAGAGAAATAGAGAAAGGAGGGGAAGACAGAGAGGGGGAAAGAAAGACACATGCAGACCTGCTTCACTGCCTGTGAAGCAATTCCCCTGCAGTTGGGGAGGAGGGGGCTCAAACAGGGATCCTTTCGCTGGTCCTTGTGGTTTGCACCCCCTGTGCTTAACCCACTACGCTACCGCCGGACTCCATATATATATATATATATATAATTTGGTAGAGACAGAGAGAAATTGAGATGGGAGGGGGAGATAAAGAGGGAAAGAGAGAGAGAGAGAGAGAGACCTACAGCTCTGCTTCACCATTCATGAAGCTTTCCCCCCTGCAGGTGGGGACCAGAGACTTCAACCTGGGTCCTTGCACACTGTAATGTGAGCACGTAGCCAGGTTTGCTACCACTTGGACCCAGACAACTTCACTTTTTAACTACCGGAATCATAACAACTTCAGAGAAACACTCTCAAGACTGAGTTGTGGAAAGTTTATTAAATTTTTCTTATGAGAATATTGACCTGAAAGAAGGACATGGCTTATAGAAATAACTTTTTTCAGGCAGATAAAATAGCTCACTTGACTAGTACACTGGCTTGTGATGTAAATGGCCCAGAACCCAGTACATTGAAGGAAACTTTGATGTTGTGATCTCTCTCTCTCTCTCTCTCTCTCTCTCTCTCTCTCTCTCTCTCTCTCTCTTTCTCTCTCCCTCCCTCTTCTTCTCTCTCTTTCTCTCTCTCTCTGTGTGTATGTGTGTGTATATGTGTGTCTGCCTCTCTACTTCTCTGTCTCTATGTTGTTTTTTAATAAACTGAGTTCTTCTTCCATATTATGTATCTTTTTTAAAAATAGGTATTCAGTAATACTTTTGTATTCTTTCCATAGTGAATTATCTCTACCTTCAATCTGGGAAAAAATATTATAGATATGAACTCACAAAGGTAAAGGAGAAAGAGACTGAGGGATTAACTTAAATAACATTAGATTTCCTTTTGTGTTGTCTCTAAATTTTATTGTTTTTGAAGTGTTTTCTGGGCCAGTAAGATAGCTCAACAGGAAATTAACAAATAAAATTCATCCCTAAATTATAAGCTGGTGCCACTTCATCAAAATGGATAAGAATCCTAAGACGCTCAAGTCAATGGTCTTGCAAAAGTGTAGGTCATACAGGCAGGTTGGTAGAAATGGTGCCCGAGAGTGGAAACCATGGCAGATTATCCAACTCCAAAATTATTTCAGTACCTCACCAAGAAGTAGATACCAAATGAGAAGAAGCTCCCCTTTGATACATGACCCCACTCCATGCCTCCCTCTGGAGTTTGTTAATAAATGAAGTATTGGAGATTAAGCTTCAGGTGACTATTTCCTTAACACAGGTTTTCTGTTGTTGCTCTGCATGAGCCATTATACTCCCTTCTTCTGGGAAATGCATAGGATTGCCCATGCCAGGTAATACCAGTACTTCAGGCTAAATTTACCAATAAATGAGACCCCTGCCAGCCTCCCACTTGGTCATCCAGCTAGTAGAAGGGCGGCTTCACCAGACACTTGGTAGCAAGTATATTGTTCTGCTTATTGCCCTCCAAATAGCCAAAATGAATCTTCTAAGAGGCACAAGACCCCATTCTAGTTCATAAAATTTCAATGGGGCAATGAAAGCAAGAATAATAGTTCTATCTAGGGGCATATGTATATGCTTCTATATATAGATGTTATATGTATATACCTTTATCCATAGCTGGGATATATATGGATTTTATAGGTCAATTACCTTTCAAGAAAAAAAATCCACTAATTGGGAGTGTGCAATAATTATAATTAAAAGCTTCTTTCTTATTCAGTTTATTCCTGCTGAAACTCAGAAGAGGAAAAGGTGACTGCAAGTTTCACCAGAGAAGTGTCAGCAGGTTGGAACTTGCCTTTCTGTTCCCATTCTGACATTCACAGGAAGCCTGAAACCCCTTTGACACTCACCACAATGATGACAGATCCTCCCAGAAGACTCTGCAGCTGCAAACAAATGTATTGTTCTCCTTGTCAAGACACTATTGAAAGGTGATCCATAGCTCAGCTGCAACCAGCCTCATTTGTTAGTGTTAGCAAGAACTGGGCTGAATCTCATTACCCTGAGGAAAATGGAAAGCAAGCCAAGAGGAAGTTCCCAAAATCAAGCTGTGGGGTCAGGGATTTGCCACCCATCCAGGAGCCAAAGATGGTGCCACCTCTAGTTGGTGATTGAGACCTGCTTCCTTCTCTCTCTGCTCCTGTCCATGCAGACCCAATACACAAAGCACAGTCTCAGAAGTGGCTTTGACTGGTCATGGGGATGTTCCATTTTCTAGCCCAGTTTTCTTTCTGTCACTACCCTTGACTCCCCATGGGGCAAGGAAACTCACTGGTGATGCCTTTAAGGAACACTTTGGACATGTAAGCTTCCCAAACAGAAGTGCTCACTGCATAACCCCAGTCCTCATACAATAAGGCATTACACACTTTTGTCATGTCACCTACAACCTTGTTTTACAGTGTGTATTAGTACTGTGCTCCTGTGTCAATCACAGGGGAAAAAGAGACAGAGAGGAGAGACACTTGTAGAACTAATCATAAAGCTCCCCCACAAGTGAGCATCACGGGCTTGAACCCTGGTCCTTGTATGTGGTAATGTATACATGCTACCTGGTGAAACATCACTCAGTCCTTGTGTTAATCAATATTTATCCAACTACCATCTCCAAAATATTGGTACTTTCAGGCATAGAACCGTGGGCTGCATCAAAATGATTTGGTTTTAAAAGGTGATTCTAACATATGTTCACACTCAACCCTGACTTGGAGGTGTTGCAAGACAAAGAATTTTGGAAGATCATACAGAAATTTGCCAAACATTCAGACCCTAGTGATGAGCGACAAGATTGTAGGATAACAGGGGTACAATTCCATATAATTCCCACCCCCAGAGTTCTATATCCCATCCCCTCCATTGGAAACGTCCCTATTCTTTATCCTTCTGGGAGTATGGACCAAAAATATTATAGGGGTGCAGAAAGTGGAAGGACCGACTTCTGTAACTGCTTCTCCCCTGGATATGGGCATTGACAGGTCAATCCATACCCCCAGTCTGTCTTTATTTTTCCCTAGTGGGATAGGGCTCTGGGAAAATGAGGTTTCAGAACACATTGGTGAAGTCATGTGCCCATAGAAGTCAGGAAGGCATCATAGTAGTAACCCTTGCTGAAAAGCATTAAGATAGAAAGTAGAACAAATTGTTAAATAATTAGGAACCTAAAGGTAAGACTACAGCAGATCAATCCAAACTGCCAGCCCATCTCTCTCTTTCCCTAGTGGGGTAGAGCTCTGGGAAGTGGGGATCCAGGACACATTGGCGGGCAGTCCAGGGCAATCTGGTTGGCATCATGTTAGCATCTGGAAACTGGAGGCTGAAAAAGGAGTTAGCATAAAAAGTCAAACAAGTTGTTGACTAATCATGAATCTAAGCCAGACCTTCCACCTTCTGCACCCCATAATGACCCTGGATCCATACTCCCAAAAGGGTAAAAAATAGGAAAACTATCAGGGGAAAGATGGGATACAGAGTTCTGGTGGTGGGAATTATATGGAGTTGTACCCCTCTTATCCTATGGTTTTGTCAGTGTTTCCTTTTTATAAATAAAAAGTTAAAAAATTAAAAATATAAAAAAAGAATATAGCAGATGAGGTTTGGGGTCTTCATGTTGGGAGAAGCTAGGAAGTCTATTTTAGGTATATTTCAAAGGACACTTGACTTCTATAGTTTTTCCTGAGCCCAATAGCTAACCTATAGGTGGGCTAAACATACTGTTTGGGAAGATGATGTCAGAGTTTAGAATAGGACTAGAAAGCTGGGTCAGGACAGAGAGTAGCTCAGAAATATGGGGGAAGTATATAAATACTGTTAACTCCATCAATTTGGCCTAGGGCCGATATCTATTCATATTTAACACAGATGTGTTCTGCATACCTGTCAACTTAAGATGCCTGCATCTTAATATCCTGGAATCTTGCAGAAATTTGGTTGATGTCTTGATTTTCTCAAGAGTGAGTCAGAAAAATAGAATAAAATCCTTATGTGCTGGGAGTCCAACGGTAGCGCAGTGGGTTAAGCACATGTCGTGCAAAGCACAAGGACCAGTGTAAGGATCTCAGTTCAAGCCCCCGGCTCCTCACCTGCAGGAGAGTCTCTAACACAGGTGTTAAAGCTGGTCTGCAGGTGTCTATCTTTCTCTCCCCCTCTCTGTCTTCCCCTCCTCTCTCCATTTCTCTCTGTCCTATCCAGCAACAATGTCATCAATAACTACAATAAAAATCAAGGGAAACTAAAGGGAAAATAAATAATAAAAAAGAAAAAGGAAATAATAAAAAAAAACCCATGTGTTGAGACATATGAGGAGGTAGATCTTTAGAAAAAGAATGCTGTTGGGAAGGAAGGATGCCAATTTCACTTAAACTCACATTACCCAAAAATTATTTTAGTTCCTTATTTTGTAGGGGAAAATTGACCCATAATATTTTTCAACTATTACAGGTTGAAAAGAAACCAGAAGACCATTTTTAAAAAGATATCTGTATTGACACAAGAAGATTTCATTAGATCATTTCCTCTACTTATCCAGCTTTTCTTGAGATTACACATAAAAGAGCCAAATTTAATTTGTTGTACTATTTGGAGGAATTTCACTTTATCTATCCAGATCTAAAGGAGAGAAGTTTTGTCCATTCAATGCTTTAAAAAGGAAAGTGGTATATTATGGACAAGGAAGAGAATGACTGGAATATGATGCCAGACGAGGACCTAAGAGCATTAGATTCTTATGTGGAAAACTGGGAAATATTATATATGTACAAACTACTGTGTTTTACTGTTGACTATAAACTACTAGTCCCACCAATACAAAAAAAATAGCAAAAGAAAATAAACAGGTTGAAACCATCTCTTTGGTCCCTTCTGCATGAAAAGAAAATTATGATTTTATGATTCTCTGAATCTCAGTGCTGTGGTACCTCTAACTTTAAGCTTGTATTTAAGTTTTTGCTTTACTTCATAAAATAGAATAGCTTATATTGCAAAATGCAGTCTGAGAGTCAGGTCCTTGAGACCAGGAATAGAATGAGTGCAGGGAAGGCAAATGCAGGTATAGCAGGCTGACAGCAAGGAGATGGAAGCAGACTCTGCTTGTAGGTAGTAAAAAGGTTTTGCTTGTCAATTTGTCTGCATTGAAAATTACAAGGCAGGTTGAAGTTGGGGTTGAAGTGATAGTGGAGGTTTCTGGTTTATAGAACTATTCAGTGTTTTTCTCTGGGCTCTGTTGGACAACTGGAAAAAGCTGGCAGAATCAAAACTTGCACAGGTGATGATGACTTATGGGCAAAGGAAGTGGTACTTTGGTGCTGGGTGATATTTGCAGGCACGTATTTGGGGGGAAGCATATGTGAAATTGTATCCAAGAAATAGCTGCCTTGTAAAGCAACATTTACCCAACTTAAACACCAGACTTGGAGGGAGCAAGTCAGTGTCTTGACCTGTCTAATTTTCAGAGACCATATTCTGTGTATATTGTTTGTTTAAATACTATAGGGAAGCATTCCCTACATGAGATGGTCGGTCTTTGACTTATACCCTTAGCACAGGTAGTCTTCTCAAATAATCCAATCAGACAGAACTCCAGCATAAGCCATGCACAACTGAAATAACTTCTATAATAACTCAATGAGATAAAGTAAGAAAATGTGATGGGAGTGAGAGTGGGGGCTGGGCAGTGGCACACCTTGTTGAGTGCACATAATACCAGCCTGCTTACAGGATTTTTTTTTAAAAAAATGATTTTAAAATTATCTTTATTTGTTTATTGAATAGAGATAGAAATCGAGAGGGAAGGGAGAGGTAGAGGTAGAGAGACGGAGAAAACACCTGCAACACTGCTTCACCACTCACAAAGCTTTCTTCTTGCAGGTGGGCACCCGCAAGCTTGAACCCAGATCGTTGCATATTGTAATGTGTACTCAACCAGCCACTCAGGACTTTTTTTATTATTATTTACTCCCTTTTATTGCCCTTGTTGTTTTATTGTTGTAGTTATTATTGATGTCGTTGTTGTTGGATAGGACAGAGAGAAATGGAGAGAGGATGAGAAGACAGAGAGGGGGAAAGATAGACACCCACAGACCTGTTTCACTGCCTGTGAAGCGACTCCCCTGCAGGTGGGGAGCCGGGGGCTCAAACCAGGATCCTTGCCAGTCCTTACGCTTTGCGCCACCTGCGCTTAACCTGCTGCACCACCACCCTCAAGGACACAGGTTCAAGCCCTCACTCCCCACCTTTGAGGGAGGGGAAGGCTTCATGTGTGGTAAAACAGGTCTATTGATGTCTTTGTCTCTCCCTCTCTCTATCTCTTTCTCCTCTCTCAATTTCTGTATGTTGTATCTAATGAAAGAAAGAGAGAAAGAAAGAGAAAAAGAAGAAAAAAAAGAAGAGTGACTGTAGGAAACAGTGAATTCACGGTGTTGACACCAAGTCCCAGGAGTAATCCTGGTGGCAATTAAAGAAAAATAAGTGTGTGTGGGGGGGGAGAAAGTGTGATTTGGAAGGTATCATAAGCTGGGAATGCAGAAGCTATGTTATTTCTGTGGGTGAAAGAATGGATTTCCATCTGATTTTGTGCTTGGCATTTAATGAGACCTTGTACTGAAACTTCTCTAAGCATACATTCCCATAACTTCTCCCTCCCCTTCCCTCCCCTTCCACCTTCCCCTCTCTCTCCCCACTCCCTGTCTGTCTCTCTATCTCTCTCTCTCTCTCTTTCTCTCTCTCTCTCTCTCTCTCTCTCTCTCTCTCTCTCTCACACACACACACACACACACATTGGATTCAGGAAACTCATTTTAGGTGTGAATTGCTTAGCCTCATAGCAGGCAAGGGGGTAATAAAAGTTCTACCTCCTAGGCAGTTTATTTTATTTTTTTTTAATTCCAACTTTTCTAGTGATATTATTTATTCTTTGGGTTAGAAAAACATATAATATGCAATGTGAACAATGTCCACAGTTATGCCCTGATCCGCTTTAAGGGAAAAAGTGACCCCTGACTGCTAGCAGAGGAGATGCATATGTGTCCAATTCTTCCAGAAAGCCAGATTGTTTTCGGCTGCCTCCCTGCAGACACTTGAGTGATTTATTTCTTCTAACTTCTCTTAGTTTGTAATAAAATTTTCAGCAACTCTTTTCTAACTGCTGAAATCTCTGCTCCTGGAAACACACACACACACACACACACTGACTTCACTTTGTTCTTATTCCACATGTCAACTCATAAAGCTTTCGTCAAGTCAACGGAGTGGAAAAATCCCTTTGTTGATAGAAGCATTCATTCAGGCTGGTGAGGCAAGGCGAGTCATTGGACAGGCAGGCAAGGGAGTGGTAGACAAGGTGAGGAAGAAAAGAAAGTGTGCTGATGGGAAAAGTTTTGTGTGTGGGGAAGTGAGTTAAGCTTTCCAGGGGTGTGCCCTATTGATGAAAGGTCCCCTTTACTTCAAACACCCCATCTGCCAACAGTCACAGAAGCTGACATGTTTGTCATTAGAGGACAAGAGGATGGAATTCATAATATACATATTCAAAGAAACAGAGCTTTGGACCTAATGCCCAAGGAAGCTTAAGCAAAGTCAGGTGTTCTCCCTGTGAGAAGATATGTTTCTGCTTCCTTCCTTACCTGACCCCATTCCCTTTGCATTTACAGCCTGTTACTTTCCACCACAGCACTCATTCCATTCATTGGAACCTCCCCAGTGGCCCTCCTCAGTTGACATTAATAATCACATACCTAGAGTCATGTGGGAAGGAATATGGTTGCTACAAAAGTAAGTTTAGGTCAGTGAAATAGTTCACTTGGATAGTGTACTACTTTGGTATGTGCGTGACCCAGGTTTGAGTCAGAGTGCTACTACATTGAGAGAAGCTTTAGTTTTGTGGTCTCTTTCCTCCAACACACCCTCCCCCCTTTCTATTTCTCCTTCAATTTTGGCTTTCATATAAAAAAATGGATGGGATTTTTTTTTTTCTTTAGGAGGAGCAATACAGAGGGATCAAGAATAAAGGGAAATTTGTGAAGGCCTTTATTTCTCCAGGACTACTATCATCCTTTAGTGATTTAAGATTAGTGAAAAGGTTCAGTATGAGAAGAGACCATATTTTCTGGTTTTCCTCACTAAAATTCATTTGACAGCTACTCCCTAAACTCAGACGATTCTGATGAAAGCCTCCTGAGAAACTGACGATTCCCAGAGATCCTGTGAAACACCTGGACAATAACCTTACCTAGAGCCTGGGTAGAGAAAACTCAGAATCTGGGCTTTATCTTCTTCTTTACCCACGACACTCCATGTGAACGAGGCATATCTAAATCTTTGCAGCAAATGAACTTTGCCCCCAAACCATGCTGGGAAATAAAGAACAAGAAACAGCAGAGTGAAAATGTGGGAATGACAATTAGCAGCATTTCAATGCCACAGATAAGTTGTATCAAAAGATATTGCACTGATATAACCAAATAGTGTTAGCTACTTAAAACAAAATTATTTATTTGCCCTTTTTTTATTGTTGTTGTAGTTGTGTTAGCTATTTTTCTATTTTCTTTTCATTTTCACCATTTTGAATACACATGGCCCTATTCTTTTCTCCTTTCTGTCTTTCTTTTCCTTCCTTCCTTCCTTCCTTCCTTCCTTCCTTCCTTCCTTCCTTCCCTTCTTTTTCTTGTTTTGTTATGCTGTTTGGAGTTCACAGAGTTTTCCACTCAGTAAAATTGCCTTTCACCAAACTGAGCTGTTTTCATGGATTATTATCTGTTCAAATACTTTTTTTTTCTTTTCCTATGCCATTATCTTCCTTCTTCTTGAGCTTCACTTTTGTCAGACATTTTGGTATCAGTGCATATTTTTCCCAGACCTAAAGTACTTAGGCTCTCAGGTAACAGGAATGAATAAAGTACCAGCTAACTCTCAGACAAGGCATTTATTAGGGAGGGGCTTATTTTCAAAAACAAGGAAGCCAACACCTGGTAACAAGACTGGAGCCTGTTGCTCCCTGGGGAGCTACATTACAATATTAAGAGGGACAAGGGCATATAGTCAGTATATGCAGAGTGGGTCTTCCAGGAAGCACACAGGCAGGTCTGTGTTCAGAAAAGACCCTCCCATCAGCACTCAACTGGCTCATGATCAGGCTTAGTGTTCCAGTTGTGCGAGTGGACAGCAGTGCCCTCTAATTAGGAAGAGTTAGTTATTTCCCCAAGAGTTAGTTATCCCCCCCTCCACCCCCCCCCCGTCAGTTCAAGACAAACTATGTATTCTTAGTTGGGCAGGCATCTTAGGAATCCTGCTCAAGGTGAAAGTTGAAGCTTATTACTCCTATACAGGAGAATTGTAAAGGGGTCATCTGCAGGGTCTATACACCAGTGTTTCACAGGAAATCCTAAGTTTAGCTTAATGGGGAATAAATGGCTGTGGAACTCTCTGTCTTAAGACAAAGTTCTCAAGGTATGAGTGACTACAAGACAGAGGTATAAGCCATGTTCTATTTTTTTAATATTATTTAAATACTTATTTTTAATATTTATTTTTAATGGAAGAGAGACATACAGAAAGACACAAAATGAGAGGGGGGGTATGGAGAAATAGAGAAAGATAGATAGATAGATACCTGTGCTCACTGCTCAACTCTAGTTCACAGTTTTGATGGGAATTGAACCTGGAACCTTAGAGCCTCAGGTGTGAAAATCTTTTTAAAAACCATTATGCTATCTCCCTAGTCCCTCCCTCATTATTTTTTGCTATCACTTCCACAATGAATATTTCCTCATTCTATCTTCAAGATTATCAACACTTCTGTCATCTTAAATTTGTTGTTATATCTCTTCAATATATTTTTTCATTTATTATTAATTTTGTTTAGAGGAGAATTAGAAATATGTTTACTTAATAGGATATGAGGACAATCTGGTTGCAAAATCTGTCACCCCATTTTTCGCCAGGGTTGATTCAGTTGATCTGGCTGGATAGGCTGGTGACTCCTTCCTCCCTCACTACTCCATATGCTCCCTCCCAAAGCTGTGTGCTCTGCTGAATAGGATATCTATCCTTCCCCAAATAGAGAGGGACTGGTCTTCAGTTGAGGGTATATGAGTAGCTGTGCGCCCCTGCTAAAACCTCCAAACAGACTCTCAAGGTCCATTTACTCAACAAATTAGGGTCTAGCATGTGGCAAACCCACATGACACACTAGCTATCAAGCATAATGACGTGGGTCCAAGTCCCCATAATGACATGGGAGTAGCTGCAAAGGGAAGAAACTTCACTGGGTAGAGCAGTGATATAATATCTCTCCCCCTTTTCTTCCCATCTTTCTATCTCTATCTAGAAGAGAAAAATGGCTGCTGGGAGTGGTAGAGTAGTGCAGGCAGGTGATAGCCATGGTAGCAAAAATTATCTTAAAAATATTGTATTAGTGATTAATGATAGTTTACAAAATCGTAAGATTACAAGGATATAGTTTCACACCACACTCACCATCAAACTAGTATAACTTTTGTAATGATGCAGTATACTTGTCAACCAAAAGAAGTCAGGCACAGAGCTCAGCTGATGTCAGCCTTGGCAACAGAGCATACAGTGATCTGCGTAAATGCACAATGAACTGTGGGTGGATCCTGTCTGCAAGTGCACAAAGCATTGTGGGTGGACTGAACAGACTTAAAAGCACAGCCAGCCAGAAGTCAGCTTTCTTTGGCTTCTGCTCCTTCTTTTGGTTACCACATTTCAGCTGAGGCTGTTCGAGGTGCCTGTCATGGTTACTTCTGGGAATTGAACACGTGTGGCTCAGCTAGCCAGTAAACTAAGACTCCTCTACAGTCATGAGCAACCTTTACCTTGACTGAAAAGTGTTTATCTCATGGGGCTTAACTTTCGATAGCTACTCATGGACTTTATGGATCTAGCGTACTCTTAATCCCTGATGATAACTGTTTATTTTACAGTACCTAAAATAAGGCCCCACACATCCTTACTGCCCTAATAAAACCTTGATTCCTTTAAACCTGCTCTCAGCCATCCTTCAGCCAAATCTATTATGTGCCGCAGCCAAAGCCCCTCTTAATTTTTACTTACAACACCTTTAATTTATGAATAATTTCAGATTTACAGAGAATTTGAAGATTGTTTGCCTCTGTGCTACCAGCCTTACCCAGTTTCCTTAATTGTTAACATCTTACATGACAATTAAGAAACTGACGTTGGTAAATTATTAGCACACTTAGAGTGTACCCGTTTTTTTCTGTTAGTGTGCTCTTCTTATACCCATCCTAGGGTGCTACATTGCCTTTGGTTGTCATGTTTTCCTAGTCTCCACTGGGCTTTGACAGCTTCTGTTTTTCATGTCTTTCACCTTGACAGCTTAAGAAATATGAGCCAGGTTTCCTATAGAATGCCCCATTCTGATCTATTCTCTCTTTTTCCCCCCTCATTTTTACAATGATTTCAATTGTGTATATGAACAACTTGGCTTAGGCCATATGTGTAGGTTTTATACCCCCCACCCCTGCCAGACACACACACTGACCAATTTGCTAAAATCAACCGGCCATTTTACAATTCAATTCCATTCTGATACAAGCTTGTCCTAAGTGAGCATAAGACTTTGAGGATTCAGTCTCACAAGATTGCCTCCACTTCAAAGCCAGTCTCATGTGCGAGGTCCTCAGAATGGCTTTCATTCTGTGTAACTTGGCTACAAAGTTGGAGTTTCCCAAAACTACAATTTAGGTTCAATAATGTACTGGAACCAGACGTGCTTTACTTACTATTATCAGTTTACATAAAGGATATCCAGATAAGCAGATGAAGAGGCATGTAGAGTTTAGTCCAGAAAGACCTTAACAGGAGAGTTTCTATTCTTGAAGTATTGTAACAAACCAACCCCTAGCATGTGAACACTTCCTTAGAAAATTCCTCAGGAGTCGGACGGTAGGGCAGAAAGTTAAGCACACATGGCTCAAAGCACAAGGACCAGCGTAAGGATCCCGGTTGGAGCCCCCCAACTCCCCACCTGTAGGGGAGTTGCTTCGCAGGCAGTGAAGCAAGTCTGCAGGTGTCTATCTCTCTCCCTCTCTGTATCTTCCCCTTGTCTCTACGTTTCTCTCTGTCCTATACAACAACGACAGCATCAATAACAACAACAGGGGTTTTCCAGAAGATGGTGGACTGAGAAGCTGCTAGTGGCTTGAGCTCTGATCACATCTTCTAGAAACGGTAGGATTTTCTGCCTTTAGTAGGCCAGTCAATAAGGGGTCTTAGCAGTGACACCAAGGAGGTGACTATAACTTAATTTGGGTTAAGAATTAGAGTAGAGGTGGTGCGGACTAGCGGACGGGCTGCTCCAGACTTCCCAGGTGGCGGCGGGCAAGGCAGGTACACTGGGCACTGTCCTCGGCCCGGGAAGGCGGCTCCTCTGCTGGTTGCAGAGCACTGCTGGGCAGCCGGCAGAGGACCGGGAGGGAGCATTGTAGCTCGGGGGCTTTCTCTTGGGAGTCTCTGGGGACCACTGCGACCCTGAGGGCAGATCCAAGGACATCCTTGAGTACAGCTCTCATTGGATCAAAAGGACTTGAAGCTAGTTTTCATTTCTGAGAAATTCTTTAAAAAAGCTTCGAGGGGGGGTTTCCGGGAAGATGGCGAACTGAGAAGCTGCTAGTGGCTGAGCTCTGACCACATCTCCTGGAAACAGTAGGATTTTCTGCCTTTAGCAGGCCAGCCAATAAGGGGTCCTAGCGGTGACACCAAGGAGGTGACTATAACTTAATTTGGGTTAAGAATTAGAGTAGGGAAAAAAGGGGAAAAAAAAATTTTTTTCTTCCTTTTAATTTTCAAGCATACCTCCTTCCCACCCACCCCCCATAGCCAATCCCTGGGGACCAGCTACTAGCAGGGGAGGGGAGCTCCTTTTCTTTACCAAATTCCTGCCCCACCAGGGAGTATCATTAATTCTAAGTCTATAACCTTCTGAAACCTCTGGCCTTTTTTCTTTCTAAGTAGCAAAAAACCCCCACCTCACCACACATAGCTAATTAATTAAAAATAAATACGAAAAAAACCTTTCCTTTCACTGCCCTTTTATGACTGTTCTTTTTCTTATCTTTTTCTTTTTTCTCTCTCTCTATTTCTTTTTTTTTCTTTTTCTCATTCTTGTCATCCCTTCTTCCTTAATCCTATAGCTTCCAAAGTCACAGCCACAAACCCCCACAACACAGTGTGCTTTTTTGAATTCAATGATACACATTTGGAAATTTCCTTTCACTGCTCTTTAATTACAGATCTTTTTCTTCTCTTTTCCCTTTTCTCCCTCTCGTCTCTCTCTCTTTTTTTTGTTTTTGTTTATGTTTTTTTTAATTTTTTATTTAAGAAAGGATTAATGAACAAAAACATAAGGTAGGATGGGTACAACTCCACACAATTCCCACCACCCAATCTCCATAACCCAGCCCCTCCCATTATAGCTTTCCCATTCTCTAGCCCTCTGGGAGCATGGACCCAGGGTCATTGAGGGTTGCAGAAGGTAGAAGGTCTGGCTTCTGTAATTGCTTCCCCGCTGAACATGGGCATTGACTGGTCGGTCCATACTCCCAGTCTGCCTCTCTCTTTCCCTAGTAAGGTGTGTCTCTGGGGAAGCTGAGCTCCAGGACACATTGGTGGGGTTTCAATCCAGGGAAGCCTGGCCAGCATCCCAGCGGCATCTGGAATCTGGTGATTGAAAAGAGAGTTAACATATGAAGCCAAACAATTTGTTGAGCAATCATGGATCTTTTTTGTTTTTTAATCTTGTCATACACTTATTTCTTCTTCTAAGCCTTTCTGAATTTGTGAATTATTTTGGGGGAGAAATCTTACTCAGAGTTCCCTTTCCCCTCTTGTTACCCCTAGAATATAAAGTGGATAGTAGATTTGCATAACTGTCTATTCTTGCTGTCCTTTCTTTCTTTTATCTTTCTTCACTGGGATTTGGTTACTATTTTTTCACAGATTGGAGAAATTGTTTGGCTAACTGGTAACGATTAAACTCCTTCAATACTTGCTTCAGTTGCTACTGTAATTCCTGAGGTTGGTGAGTGCAATTGTCATAAAGGTATTTAGTACAGTGTTACTTGTACTCAAGACACAACAACTGAGGAACAACAGAGCATAAAAAAATGAAAAACATAAATAAAAAAATGGTAGATCAAAAACAAATAAAACTGCTACTCCAATGAATGAAGACAAGAGCCCAGAAGAAACTACAAATCAGCCAGAAGTAACCATAGATAAGAAAAGTATGCAAGCAATAATAAACTTATTAATCACAGAAATGAAAACAACATTGGAGGAAAGGAATGGCAGTATTAGGGAAACAACAGATCAGACCCCCAAGGAAAATACTGATTATCTTGAGGCAACTAGAGAACTGAAAGCTGAAAGAGCTGTAATTAAGAAAGAAGCTGAGGGAAGCGAAATCAGACTAACAGAAGCAGAAAACAGAATTAGTCAGACAGAAGATGAGATAGAGAAAACGAAGAAAGAGGTGAAAGAGCTTAAAAAGAGATTGAGAGACACTGAAAACAACAACAGAGACATATGGGATGATCTCAAAAGAAGTAACATTCATATAATTGGCCTGCCAGAGGAAGAAAGAGAGGAAGGGGAAGCAAACATTCTAGAGGAAATAATAGAAGAAAACTTCCCATACCTGAATAACAGAAAGGACATCAAGATTCAAGAGGCCCAGAGAGTACCAAACAGAATCAAGCGAGACCTGAAGACACCAAGACACATCATAGTCACAATGAGAAGAAGTAAGGAAAAGAAAGGATCCTAAAGGCTGCAAGAGAGAAACAAAAAGTCACATACAAGGGAAAACACAGAAGATTATCTGCAGATTTCTCCACTCAAACTCTAAAAGCCAGAAGGGAGTGGCAAGATATCTATCGAGCCCTGAATAAAAAAGGGTTTCAACCAAGGATAATATATCCTGCTAGACTTTCATTCAAACTAGATGGAGGGATCAAAACCTTCTTAGACAAACAACAGTTAAAGGAGGCAACCATCACCAAGCCAGCCCTGAAAGAGGTTCTGAAAGGCCTCTTATAAACAAGAACATCACTATAATACTTGCAATATAACAGAGCAAACAAATTTTTTTGAACAATGGCACTACAATACATTAAATCCATAATATCAATAAATGTCAATGGCTTAAACTCACCCATCAAAAGGCACAGGGTGGGGGGATGGATCAGAAAACATAACCCAACCATATGCTGCTTGCAAGAATCCCATCTGTCACAACAAGATAAATACAGACTTAAAGTGAAAGGATAGAAAACTATCATACAGGCTAACGGACCACAAAAAAGGGCAGGAACAGCCATTCTCATCTCAGACACGATAAATTTTAAATTAAATAAAGTAATAAAAGATAGGCAAGGACATTACATAATTATTAGAGGATCAATCAGCCAAGAAGACTTAACAATTATTAAAATCTATGCACCCAATGAGGGACCATCTAAATACATTAATCACCTACTGAAAGAATTTAAAAAGTACATCAATAGTAATACAATAATAGTGGGAGAATTCAATACCTCACTCTCACAATTAGACAGTTCAACAAAGCAGAGAACCAATAAAGATACAAGAGAATTGAATGAAGATATCGACAAACTAGACCTCTTGGACATTTTCAGACTCCTCCACCCCAAAAAACAGGAATACACCTTCTTTTCAAATCCACATAACACATACTCAAGGAAAGACCACATGTTAGGCCACAAAGACATCATCAATAAATTCAAGAGCATTGAAATCATCCCAGGTATCTTCTCAGACCACAGTAGAGTAAAACTAATATTTAACAACAAACAGAAAATTACATAGTATTGGAAGTTCTTTCCATAACAATCAGGCAAGAGAAAGAAATCAAAGGAATACAGATTGGAAGGGAAGAAGTCAAGCTCTCACTATTTGCAGATGATATGATAGTATACATAGAAAGACCTAAAGAATCCAGCAGAAAATTACTGGATGTTATTAGGCAATATAGCAAGGTATCAGGCTACAAAATCAATGTACAAAAATCAGTGACATTTCTTTATGCAAACACTAAATCTGAAGAAGAAAACATCCAGAAATCACTCCCATTTACTGTTTCAGCAAAATCAATCAAATACCTAGGAATAAAGTTGACCAAAGAAGTGAAAGACTTGTATGCTGAAAACTGTGAGTCGCTAATCAAGGAAATAGAAACTGATATCAAGAAATGGAAAGATATCCCATGCTCATGGATTGGAAGAATAAATATCATCACAATGAATATTCTCCCCAGAGCCATATACAAATTTAATGCAATACCCATCAAAGTTCCACCAAGCTTCTTTAAGAGAATAGAACAAACACTACAATCATTTATCTGAAACATGAAAACACCTAGAATTGCCAAAACCATCTTAAGGAAAAGAAACAGAAATGGAGGCATCACACTCCCAGACCTTAAACTATATTATAAAGCCATCATCATCAAAACAGCATGGTACTGGAACAAAAATAGGCACACAGACCAGTGGAACAGAATTGAAAACCCAGAAATAAATCCCAACACCTATGGGCATCTAATCTTTGATAAGGGGGCCCAAAGGATTAAATGGAAAAAGGAGGCTCTCTTCAATAAATGGTGCTGGGAAAACTGGGTTGTAACATGCAGAAGAATGAAATTAAACCACTGTATCTCACCAGAAACAAAAATCAACTCCAAATGGATCAAAGACCTAGATGTCAGACCAGAAATAATCAAATACTTAGAGGAAAACATTGGTAAAACACTTTCCCACCTACACCTCAATGACATCTTTGATGAATTAAACCCAATTGCAAGGAAGACTAAAGCAGAAACAAACCAATGGGACTACATCAAATTGAAAAGCTTCTGCACATCCAAAGAAACTATTAAACAAACAGAGAGACCCCTCACAGAATGGGAAAAGATCTTCACATGCCATACATCAGTCAAGAAACTAATCACCAAAATATATAAAGAGCTCAGCAAACTTAGCACCAAAAAAGCAAATGACCCCATCCAAAAATGGGCAGAGGATATGAACAAAACATTCACTACAGAGGAGATCCAAAAGGCTAACAAACATATGAAAAACTTCTCTAGGTCACTGATTGTCAGAGAAATGCAAATTAAGACAACACTAAGATACCACCTCACTCCTGTAAGAATGGCATACATCAAAAGGACAGCAGCAACAAATGCTGGAGAGGATGTGGGGACAGAGGAACCCTTTTACATTGCTGGTGGGAATGTAAATTGGTACAGCCTCTGTGGAGAGCAGTCTGGAAAACTCTCAGAAGGCTAGACATGGACCTTCCATATGATCCATTAATACCTTTCCTGGGGTTATACCCCAAGGACTCCATAACACCCAACCAAAAAGGGAATTGTGTGGAGTTGTACCCCTCCTACCTTATGGTTTTGTAAATTAATCCTTTCTTAAATAAAAAAAAATAACAAAAACAATAATAACTACATCAACAATGAAAAAGAACAAAGGCAAAGAAAGGGAAAATAAATAAATTGATAAATGTTTAAAAAAGAAAAATCCTCAAACCTCACTGATTAGATGTCTATATCACAGTTTCATTCCATAGGCATGACCGATTCAATCACTGGTCATTAACTATCAATTCATAGTCAGTCCCTCTCCCTCCTCCTGAAGTAAGTGGTGGTGCTAAAAAGTTTTACTTCTCTAACCATTTCTGGTGACCAGTACCCTTCCTCAGCTATATAGTGGTCTTTAGCCAGCAAGTATTTCATTTGAGCATAAAAAAATATTTTTATCACTCTGTCCATGAGTTCTAGAATCTACATGACCTGAGAACAAAGTCTATACATATTTTATTATATATAAAATCCACAATTTTGGGGAGAGAATACAACCTTCTGGTCCCATGACCCCAAAGGATGCATAATGGCATAACTAGTGATGTTAACCTTCATCACTTCATTAATGTCATTTTGTCAGATTCCCTTGCTATAAATTCACCATTTTGAGTGTTTTCTGTATTATTCCTGGAAAGTATATCACTTAATGTAGCTCATCCTTGGGGAGATGGGGTAAATTAAGCTCTACCTCATGGAGCATAGATAAACTACTTTTATTATTTATAATTACCCTGTAATGATTTGCTTCCTTTCTAATGCATTTATTTTTCAACCATAGACTCATGGATATCTGTCTTGTGCTTCAGGCTCGACTCAGTATTACTTTATTTTGTGATTCAAATTGTGTGTGTTTGGCCATTAGGAGGAGCTCTTCCAGTTGACTCCTCTGTCCCTCTGTACACCTCTACTCTTGCTTTCAAAGCACTTCCTTATTTTCTTGTACTGCAGGGTATTCCTGCCTCATCTTGTATTTCCATGATATTGCTATAGAAACCAGTATCTGGGCAATAGAGATAATTCCTTGCTATCCAGTTCATTATTTTAACTTTTCTTTTTTTCTTTTCTTTTTTATTTTGCCACCAGTTATCACTGGGACTTAGTGCTGGCACTATGAATCACCAGTGCCTGGTGGCCACTTCTTTCTATTTTGTTTGAAAGGACAGAAATAAACTGAATAAAGGAGAGAGAGTGAGAAACACAGACATCAGCAAACCTGCTTTACCACTTGTGAAGCATCTTCCCTGAAGGTAGGAAGTAGGGACTTGAGCCCAGAGCCTTCTGCTTATTAATATATAAGCTCAACGGAACGCACTACTGCAAAGCTCCCATTTCAACACTGATTTTTTTAAATCCATTTGATTGTTTTTATAGTATATAGTATATTTATAGTATATTGCTGATATTTCCCATTACACATTTGTTACAAGCTTATTTCTTTATATCTGAATATAATTGCTTAAACATCTTTATAGTCATTCCAACTTGGGGTAGTCCAAAGTTGTGACCAGTTTTAGGTTGTTCACTCTCAGGTTGTTCTCTATGGGTTAATTTTTTTCTTTAGAGTGGGAAGTCAGGCTTTCTTAAGTGGTTTATCATTTGAGATTATATCCTTAACTTGTGAATGATTGCTGCGCTAGCTTCGCCGGAGAGACAAGGAACTCGTGGTGGCGTGGTAATACAATTCTTTATTGATGCGGACACCCTAGGTGTGATCACAGCGGGTTTAGGCCACATGGAGCTAGCAAAATGACTGCCTCCCACTATGCACACCAGCCCTTCTCCAAGTCTTCTCCAGGTCCGGACGCAGAAGAGAAAAGAGAGTGAAACAGGAACAGCAGCAGGCTTTATAGGGTAAAAGCCAGAAGAGGCAAGTTGGAAACGGAAATGGCTAGGAAAGGGGATGGAGAGAGGCCAAAGGCATGCTGGGAAGGTGGAAGCGTCCTTAGCAACTGTTGTGGTGGTTTTAACTGAATTAGCAGTAAATACCCTGAGGGGATAATGTGGTGGGGATCTTTCAGGCAAAACAATGATTATGTAAATAGACCATGGTGTCAGCAATGGAGCATGGAGCAGAGCAGGGGGGTGCTGGATTTAAGGCCTGACAAATGATGTATTATAGAAGTTTTTCATTTTTAGTTCTTCAAACAGTCTTTATTCCCCCTCCCTCCATCTCTCTCTCTTTCTCTCTGTGTGTATGTGTGTGTGCACGCATGTGTGCACATGTGTGTGCATTACTACTTAGTTAACTTGACAAGTTTCAAACTCTGATCCCTATTTCTCTGGTATGGACTGCAGCTGACAAAACACACGAATTTCGTCATTAACTTATTTTCAAAAACTATACGTTTTACAGAGAACATTCTGCTCTTATGGCCCTGTAACTTTCTGTATTCAAGGATGGTAGAGAGCAGTCTAGGAAATAAGGGTTAATAAAGATAAATAAGTAGCATTTTGTAATAGCATAAATAAATATGGATGTGGATCTGGCTAATATGTATAATGTGATAATATGTATCAAACCGAAAAAGACACTAGTGGACTGAGAAATCTCACAAGAGCATACTGAACAAGGTGGACATTGAACTGATGGGGCCAGCAAAATAACTTACTAGGATACTGTGTTGTTTTGACAGGTGGACAACGCAGGTTTAAGTCCAGACTCACCACTTTAATGAAGCTTCAGTGCTTTGATATTTTCCATTGTCTCTGCCTCACTGTATTT